>NC_067245.2:319359167-319662197 GCF_019359855.2 Lolium perenne
ACATTAGTACATGTGTGATATGTAGACAAACAAGAAGTCCCTAGTATGCCTCTTAAACTAGCTTGTTGATTAATGGATGATTAGTTTCATAATCATGAACATTGGATGTTATTAATAACAAGGTTATGTCATTGTGTGAATGATGTAATGGACACACCCAATTAAGCGTAGCATAAGATCTCGTCATTAAGTTATTTGCTATAAGCTTTCGATACATAGTTACCTAGTCCTTATGACCATGAGATCATGTAAATCACTTATACCGGAAAGGTACTTTGATTACACCAAACACCACTGCGTAAATGGGTGGCTATAAAGGTGGGATTAAGTATCCGGAAAGTATGAGTTGAGGCATATGGATCAACAGTGGGATTTGTCCATCCCGATGACGGATAGATATACTCTGGGCCCTCTCGGTGGAATGTCGTCTAATGTCTTGCAAGCATATGAATGAGTTCATAAGAGACCACATACCACGGTACGGGTCAAGAGTACTTGTGCGGTGTCGAGGTTGAACAAGGTATAGAGTGATACCGAAGATCAAACCTCGGACAAGTAAAATATCGCGAGACAAAGGGAATTGGTAATATATGTGTATGGTTCATTCGATCACTAAAGTCATCGTTGAATATGTGGGAGCCATTATGGATCTCGAGATCCCGCTATTGGTTATTGGTCGGAGTGAGTACTCAACCATGTCCGCATAGTTCTCGAACCGTAGGGTGACACACTTAAAGTTGGATGTTGAAATGGTAGTTCTTGAATTATGGAATGAAGTTCGAATATTTGTTCGGAGTCCCGGATGAGATCCCGGACATCACGAGGAGTTCCGGAATGGTCCGGAGAATAAGATTCATATATAGGATGTCATTTTATGTGAAATAAAATGTCGCGGAAGGTTCTATGGAAGGTTCTAGAAGGTTCTAGAAAAGTCCGGAAGAAACCACCAAGGAAGGTGGAGTCCACAAGGGACTCCACCTCCATGGCCGGCCAGCCCTAGTGGGGGTGGAGTCCCAAGTGGACTCCACCATAGGGGGCCGGCCACCCCCCACATGGGAGGTGGGAATCCCACCTTTGGGTGGGAGTCCTAGTTGGGCTAGGTTTGCCCCCTCCTATGGAAGGTTTTGGTTTCGGGTCTTATTCGAAGACTTGGACACCAACACTTGGGATCCACCTATATAATGAGGGGCCAAGGGAGGGGGCCGGCCACCCCAAGACCATAGCTTGGCCGCCCCCCTTGAGTGGCCGGCCACCCCCTCCCAAACCCTAGCTTTGCTCCTCCACTTCATATTGTCCGGTTTGCTTAGCGAAGCTCCGCCGGACTTCTACACCGCCACCGACACCACGCCGTCGTGCTGTCGGATTCAAGAGGAGCTACTACTTCCGCTGCCCGCTGGAACGGGGAGGTGGACGTCGTCTTCATCAACAACCGAACGTGTGACCGAGTACGGAGGTGCTGCCCGTTCGTGGCGCCGGAACCGATCGTGATCAAGATCTTCTACGCGCTTTTGCAAGCGGCAAGTGATCGTCTACCGCAGCAACAAGAGCCTCATCTTGTAGGCTTTGGAATCTCTTCAAGGGTGAGACTCGATACCCCCTCGTTGCTACCGTCTTCTAGATTGCATCTTGGCTTGGATTGCGTGTTCGCGGTAGGAAAATTTTTGTTTTCTATGCAACGTTATCCTACAGATCCGCACCTAATTTTTTGGTAGTCGGATCCGCACCTATTTTTTGGTAGTCGGATCCGCACCTCAATTTTCGGTAGCCGGATCCGCACCTAATTTTTTGGTAGCCGGATCCGCACCTAATTTTTTGTTAGTCGGATCCGCACCTATATTTTGGGTAGTCGGATCCATACCTATATTTTGGCTAGTCAGATCCGAACCTACATTTGGCTAGTCGGATCCATACCGAAGATTACGTTGGATGGTGTCTCCGAAGAATCTGACCATTGGATCATGAAGTTTCCGACCAATACTTGGTTGGAGATACGAAGTTTGGAGTCCTTCAAGATTCTCTATTATTCGTTCCAGCCAAAGGATGAAGATACATGCGCAAGCTGAGCTGGATGGAAGAACGGTGAATCTTGGAGAACTCCGGGGGCTACTGTTGTGGATATACTTCATAGGTATACCATCGACATGGTCCGATTCCGGCAAGCCCGGGTGGCCCACAGATGGTGGTGATGGCTTATGGCCCACCGGGTAGCCCAGTTGCTGTTGATCCTAAAGGATGAAGTCCAGCCCAGGATAGGGAAGCCGGATCCCAACCGACCATCGGAGGAAGTCAGATCCGTGAAGGTCCATGTGGAACCCGGATCCATGGAGGCCCAGGAGTAACCCGGATCCATGGAGGCCCATGTGGAACCCGGATCTAGTACGACGTAGGGAGGAAGGCAGATCCTTGACGTACACGGCAAGACCTTGTACCGTAGTTAGGCGACCTGTAATCCGGCTAGGACTCTCCATGTAAACCCTAGATCCGTGCGCCTTTATAAGCCGGATCCTGGGAGCCCTAGAGGCACGTTCACGTTCACGTTCACGTGCACGTTCAGAACAACCACAACTCATTGTAACAACGCGAAAGCGCCCAGATACTAGGAGTCAAGCAGCAGTAGGCCCTGTCATCGTGCAGGTGTTCCGAAGCTGGGTAAATCGCGTACCACCGTCCCGTGTGCACTCCGCCCTATGGCCCCTACTTCTTCTCCCCCTCGTGAGGATCCCTCCTCCGGGGTACCGTCGATTAGGCAACGACACAATCGGCTTGCCGACTATCGATGACATGGTCGTAGACGATGAACAAGAAGACGCGGGCATGGATGGAGACAATGCAGAAGATGAAGCTGAGGATGTCTGTGCCCCGGAAGACCTGAGTTTGCTCGAGGCGTTCAAAGCAGGGATTGACCTCGATGCAGATGGACCACCTCCAGGTTTCATTGATGATTATTGGTTCGCCGAGCCTGATGACGATGAGGAGACACGCGGTCCAATCATGGATGGCGACACAGGCTACTGATCTATGTAGTAGTAATTGTGAGGCTAGCCTATTTGTAATAACTCCGTGTAATAGAGATTGTCTAGCTAGGTTATTTGTAAGAACTCCGTGCTATGTTTGAGAGAACTCTATGGTAGCTATTTGTTGCTTCCACTAATTAATTAATGTTCATCCTTTTGCATTATTTGTTGCTTTCATTAATGTTCATCTACTTATATTTCTGTTGCTTTCACTAATATTTATCTCTTTACAATATTGCGTACTAATAAACCACTCTCTTCATTTGTGTTTGCAGGTGATTGAAGCATGCCGCTAAAAAAAAGGGGTGGCGGTCTTAAAAAGAAGCTCAAGGACTTGGTAGGTGTAGGGACTTCGAGGCGGGGCCGAGCTACTACCCCCCCTCCTAGCCCCCCTCCTGTCGCTCCCACAGGGCGGCCGCGTAGGAAGAATGCGACGCGGGTACTCACTCCTAGTCCTAGCCCCCCTCCCGCAGCCGATGATGATGACGAGGAGGAGGACCAGGAGCACCACGGGGGTGGGGAGGACCAGGAGGAGGAGGTGGGTGGGGAGGACCAGGAGGAGGAGGGGGTGGGGAGGACCAGGAGGAGGAGGGGGACGAGGAGGACCTCTCGGAGGATGAGGGGTTGGGGAACTTAGTGTTCGATCCTGATCCAAGCCTAGAGTGGTGTGAGCCGGAGGATTACCAGTACGTTCCAGCTGTGGAGAGGCTGAGGCCACGTGATAGGAAGCCATATCGGCGTGGGATAACACAGCTCCCCTCGCTGAAGCACTGGCGCTACAGGCACGTTGTTCTACAGCCCTATGGAAGGAGGTACATGTTAATTTTTGGCATTTCGTTATCGCAATTTTGTCATTATCAAAATTATTATCACATACATATTGATGTTGTCGTTTCATGGTGCAGCTCGTTCCAGTTTGAAGACCCGACGCAGAGACCGCCACGTGGGTACTCGAACATCCTTGGGGGCCTACTTAGATGGTATTTCCCTGGGATAGTCAATTTCCCTACTGGTGGCTGCGACGTAGCTTGGAGGTGGGCGCACTACAGCCTCGCGGAAGATCCTCTTGGCCGCGGCACCGCGGCGGATATGGTTGTTGCCAAATTCTGGGTACGTGACTTTTGACTTCTTACCATTCATACACTCTCCTTGGTTCACAATAATTGCACTAATGCCCCTTGTTTTACCTATGTGCATGGTTGCAGAAATACTTCAAGAGGGCCGAGGGCAAGGAGAATGCGTGCGATGATGTCCTACACCAGCTTGCAAGGAAGAGGGTGACTGGCATGCACTACGAGGCACGTATTCAATGCGTCCGCGACTGGCACGCCGACCGCTTCGTCCACATGAGTAAGGAGGACGCCGCGACACGCTCATGCAGCCGTGGCGATACTTGCAGGTATTTGCATTTATGTGTTATTGATTTCTTTATCGCCATGTAGTTTATTTTACCATAATGGGTTTATCTTGTGCATGTAGAACCCTCCTCAGTACGTCGGCAACGACGATAGGTGCTTTCGTGCGATGGTCATGTGGTGGACATGCCCCCAGTACCTCAAGAAGCACGAGGAGGGCAAGAAGAAGCGGGCAGAGATGCGAGGTGGATCGCATATCCAAGGCAGCATCCCCATCTCTCTTCACCTGCAGAAGGAGGTGAGCAAATTAATGGTTCCTTCATTCTTTGAATTCATGTTATATATTTGCTAACTCTGCAAGGGTGTGCCACTTCACTTTATTACATGTTCTCTTTTGCAGGAAGTCAGGACAGGAGCGAAGCCTAACGTCTTTGCCGTGCTAAAGAAGATGAAGCAAAGGAAGACGCCTGATCCTGAGACGGGGTCCGTGTGGGTTAACCCGCAATCCGAGACCCAGTGCACGTCGTATGTCTCCAAGTTCAAGCAGAAGTACGGCGAGGACGCCAACCCAGAGGCCGAGGACTTTGACCCTGAGGTCGCGGTGCTTGCGGGAGAAGGCTTGAAGCATGGCCGCCTATGGTTTGGTGACGGGTGCGTCGACCCAGCGAAGGTTCCCTCTCTCCGCCAGATCCGTCGTGGTCGTAAGAGCGGCCAGCCTGAGGTAGAGCCCCGGCCACGGGCTTCGGATCTAGCTGTCGAGCGGTTACGGGTATGTTCTTCCTCGGGTCTCTACATTTCCTTTACATGCTTTCCATTGAAATGTTAATGACATCGCGGCAACACAACGTAGGAGGAGATGGCAGCGAAGGAGCAGGCGGCCCAGGAGCAAAGGGCGCAGATGGAGCAGCAGATTCTGCAGTACCAGCAGCAGCAGACACAGATGATGCAGCAGATGCAACAGCAGCAGCAGATGATGCAGCAGCAGCAGGCACAGATGAGCTGGCTCATGAGCCAGACGGCTCTGTCTTCTCCACCGGGGAGTCTTCCTCCTCCACCTTACTCCATGCCGTGGATGCCGCCACCGCCCACTCATACCCCGGGGACACCTATCACCGTCAACAACATGAACATCATCCGGAGCATGAACCTCGGTGAGTCCTCCTACGCTTGTGCCCAACCCGCTACTTGTGCTTGTTCAAGTGTTCAATATGCAAATGACAAATGCCAATTCCATCAAACCTTGTAGATTATGTGTCAGGACGCAATGACGATGAGGCGGGCGCAAGTAATGGAGGAGGACAAGGTTGATGGCATGGTCTTCGTGCACTCGTCGTCGTTGTAATGGATTGTTCGCACTTGTTATGGATGTTCGCACTTGTTATGGATTGTAATAATGGACATTGCACTTTGTTATGCATGAACTATGTGTGCTCGATGTATTTGTGGTGTTGTTGATGTGTTTGGTGATGCTATGGTGAATATATATGTTGTATATGTTATATATATGTGAAATGCAATTTTGAAATGCAGGGATTAAAGAAAAACGGAAAAAAAATGAAAAAACCAGGGGCCTTTGCCGTGTGTGTGCACACGGCAAAGGACTTTTGGTCACTTTGCCGTGTGCACACACACGGCAAAGGGGCCACGTGTCGCTCACCTGTGCTCCTGGGAGGCGCTGGGTGTGCCTGGAGGAGGCTTTGCCGTGCTGGCAAGGGCGAGGGCGCACGGCAAAGAAGTTTGCACGGCAGAGACTAGGCTCATGGCAGAGACTAGGCGCACGGCAGCGAAGTAGACGCACGGCAGAGAAGTTGGCACGGCAGAGACTAGGCGCACGGCAGAGACTAGGCGCACGGCAGCGAAGTAGACGCACGGCAGTGATTTGTCGCACGGCAGCGTAGTAGACGCACGGCAATGTTTTGCCGCACGGGAAACGCGTGGGCTCACGGCAAAGCTCAGGACGCACGGCAAAGACGTTGCCGTGCAGACTACCCGAAGCGCACGGCAATGACCTCTTTGCCGTCGGTATCGTTGCCGAGCGCTCGTTGCCGTGCGTCCACGCACGGCAAAGACTTTGCCGGGCATATAGGCCCCTTTGCCGTGCGATTTGTCGCACGGCAACGTCTTGTTTTCCCGTAGTGCATGGACCGTTGACGCTTGCATCACCAATTCACCATCCAGGAATGCTCTTCCAGATATTCTCGAAATTATCTTTCTCATTCTGTGGTCTGAAGAACGTGCGACGAGCTGAAAGAGCTGAACCGTTTTATAGATAGCTAGTGGGAGATGTAAGGACACCGTATTGGCGGCGATCCTTGCCTCGCAAGGTACTGATCGGTGCGTGTGTCGAGGATGAATGGATGGTTTCGTTGCTGCTTATGCACGCACGCACTAGCTTGGGCTTGTGTAGCTTTTCCCGTGCACGTACGTTGGCGCGTTCAAAGCATACGTCCGCGTTCCCAAAAGGGCGTAAAAGATTTGCAAGCTTTATCTCGATCTTCAACGGCATGGAAAAGGTTTGCGAGCTTTTGGACAGATTTTCTTCTGTGGCGAAATTCCAAGGAACGGAAATCTTCAAGGAACGGTGCTCGAGCGAGGAACGAATGCAGCACGGGGAGCAGACTGCGGACACGGCAGCATTCTCTGTTTTTACCAATTCTTGGCCGTTGTTGGTGACTGAATATATGGCTGTACTAGCTGGATGTCCCCGGCTGAACCTGGGATGACAGTCTGAACACACTCCGCTTGCAGATCGATCGTACACGACGACGACGACCCAGCAGCAGGTCGTCCAGGCCACCGCGCCCATGATCCGGCGTCCCGGCGCCACCGCCACGCTCGGTCCCCTTGACGCGATCACGCAGTGACCGCGCGCGTCATCCATCCCAATTCTCCACCTGGTCACCCCGAGTCCACAAGCAGCCAGCGCCACCGAGCCAAAAAGGACTGACCCCAAATCTACTTTTTCTCAGGCGAAAATCTCGAATTCTATTTTAAACCTTAAAGGCGTCTCTAGCGGCTGGTCTATTTAAATACTCCCTCCGGTTCATATTAATTGACTCTAATATGGATGTATCTAGACACATTTTAGTTCTAGATATATCCATATTGAAGTCATTTAATATGAATCGGAGGGAGTATGTTCGTTTTAATTTGTTTTGATCGATCCGCGAATACATCTACTATGACGGTGTCCTCCTCATCGTCCGTTTGGGTCAGGAAAACACCCATTTGGTCGGCGATGACATTTTTCCTCTTTCCCCCCTATTTAACCTTATTATCCAAAACATGAATGATAAATAATAATGGGTTATTTACAATCAAATTAATTTCAATTGTTTATAACCAAATAAGAAACATACAGTTGACAATCAAATGTAGAATCTAAGACTCACAAGCAAACTAAAAAAAAACAAGAGATGACTACTGATTTTCTACCAGTGTCAACTTATGCTCAATCAAATCCGTTTGAAGTCGATCGTGAGTATGGTGATCACAGATCTCGTCATGCACATGAAAAAACCAGCCAAACGTTACTACCCTAGGCCGCCCATCGATGTTGTACCCTCGGGTCTAGGTTTTGGTCCCAAGGCCATCTACCGGGAGAAAGCTGCCGCAATGGATCATTGCATCACTGCTGGCCTTGTCGTACCCGGTTAGCCATTTTTTTAGATACTCAAAATTTTAAATGAAAATATGAAAACACGAAGATTTTAGTTTTTGCCAAAATTTCAGGATTTTATATTTATATATTTTTAAAAATAAAGTAATAATTACATCATCGGTAGAGATTATCATTACTTAACCATTGATGTTTATTTAAATAATTATTTAAAATTCAAAATCATAAAGAGTTGTGATATCACGATCTAAGGGTTAATAGGATTGATATGGTAGTATTATCAGCAATGTTTCGTGAAGAAGATGGAAGCTTAATCGGAAGGAACAAAGATGTTAAGCATGCTAGGGGTGGAGGATGGGTGACTCGGGTGGGAATTTTGACTATGAGGGGTAATTTGACCTAAGATTAAGTGTAGTGTTAGAATTAAAATAATCCATGTGAAAAATTAAAAAGAAATTCAAAAAATTTAAGTTAATGGACGGGACGGCGTGGCCTGCCTCAAGGGCCTAGACGCCGACGGCCACCCTCGGCGTATCACAGCTACCTACGGCACACGTGGCTTTGCCGAGGCGGATCTTTCCCGAGGAGCTATGCCGAGGGCTACCCTCGGCGTAGCCTACGCCGACGTCCCAATATGGCTACGCCGAGGGTTTCCGGCCGTCGGCGTAGCGAGCCATTCATGTAGTGAGTAAACATTTTTTTAGTTCTCGGATTCTACTACAAAAGATAGGATGCCAGTTCTATTATCATCCAAAATAAGAAATACGTACAACACTACGCATACGGTAGTATAGTACAATAATCAATAATGGCCATTAGCTCATATACGGTAGTAAAAGTACAGTACAACGTACTGAAAATCCAAGGGAGGGAGGCAAACCATTGTGTGTGTGCCCCGGGGGGGGGGGGGGGGGGGGTCTAGCCCCTGCTCGCCCCTGACTAGGCACTATTGGCCATCACCGCGGCGCGGCGCCGCCGGCAAAATAACTGGAAGTCACCGCCGCCGCTGATCCCACTTTTTTTTGCCCCGCCCGAGCTTGCCAAATGCCGCCACCCAGCCCTCTCCATCCCAATCACTGTGCCGTCAAGTATAGCGCCTGGAAGAACCACCACCGTTGTTGCTCCTCCCGTCACGAGCGTTACCGCTCGGAGCTCTACCTCACTGTCGCCTCCTAGAGCCTCGGTTGACATATATTTTGAGATGTATGTAAAATTATGTGAAACAGAAGAAAAAAGAAAAAAAGAAAAAAAAAACCGCGCAAACATGATTTAAGGGTCATCGTTGGACGCACCGGGCGAAAAGAGAACCCCATATGGGGAAGCCCATGGGGTAGCCCTTGGAGATGCTCTAACATCTGATTGTGACCGAATATACACTGCTGATTGCGGGTCACATAACATTCCATCAACACTGCGATTGCACGTCATCCAGTGCCTTTTAATTTGTTAATCAGTTGGTGTGTAGGCCGGGGCCAGAAAATCTGCGGGGAGATTGGCTGACCCTTCATTAGTTGTTAACTCACATGAGAATTTAGAGCTGATCTTCTATTCAATAATAATTCAGGTCATCATGCCTTGTCAGGTAGGAGTTAGCTATCAGGTTGTGGATCAATGGACTCCTGCTTTTCTCCCCCAAGCGCATGCATGGACCGTTGACGCTTGCATCACCATCCAGGAATGCTCTTCCAGATATTCTCCAAATTATCTTTCTCATTCTGTGGTCTGAAGAACGTGCGACCAACTGAAAGAGCTGAACCGTTTTATAGCTAGCTAGTCGATCCTTGCCTCGCAAGGTATTGATCGGTGTGTTTGCGTGTCGAGGACGAATGGATGGCTTCGGTGCTGCTTGCGCACGCACGCACTAGCTTGGACTTGGTAGCTAGCTTTTCCCGTGCGTACGTACGTGCTCCTTCCCAAAAAGGCAGAACATGTTTTCGATCTTCATCTTTTCAACATGGAAAAGGTTTGCAAGCTTTTGGACTGATTTTCTTCTGTGGCGAAATTCAAAGACACGCCGCTAGAAAGAGGAACGGGAATCTCCCCGGACACGGACACGGCAGCATTCTTCGTTTTTACCAATTCCTGGCCGTTGTTGGCGGCTGAATGGCTGTTGTAATAATGATGGAGTGATGATTAGGCCGGCCCTGCGCTGCGATCATACTAGCACTGACAGTCTGAACACACTCCGCTTTCAGATCGATCGTACACGACGACGACGACCCAGCAGCAGGTCGTCAAGGCCACCGCGCCCATGATCCGGCGCCACCGCCACGCTCGGTCCCGTTGACACGATCACGCGACGACTGCGCGCGTCATCCATGATCCATCCCAATTTCCCACACTTCCCTCGCACATGGCTCTACTCCCCACCTGGCCTGGGTACCCACGGACGCCCATCGACGATCGATCGAGTCCACAAGCAGCCAGCGCCGGAGGCTCGAGCAAAAGCGACCGAGCCAAAAAGGACTAAGGGCAGCGGCGCGCTGAGCGACCGTTTGCGTCTGCACGGACCGGAAATGCGTCTGACATCACCTCCAGCGGGACGACGCAAAGTGACCGGGCCGTCCGTGGAGACGAAAATCTGGCCCAAATATGCGCCAGGTTTCCGTCTCCGCGGACGCTCAGCGGTCACGCCTAACGTCCGCTCGCTTTCCTACGGGCCCTCATGGCAGCGACCCAGGTTCGATCGGCTTCGAATTCACAACGCGCGCCGGTGTGGCAACCGCGCCGATCAACCGCCGCAATGGAGCGCTGAACCGCCGCGGAAGAGCAACCGCCGGCCTCTTCGTTATACGCGCCGCCGTTAATCCCCGCACATTATAATCCCTGCGTCTACGGTAATTCAAGTTCAACCTCCTCTTGCTCTTCTTCTCCAACACCAGCACGCCATGAGCGACTACACGTTGCCGTCCGAATCGGAGAGCGAGGGCAAGTCGCCCGGATTTCTGCATTGGTGGGAATCCCCTGCGACGCCAAGCGATCCGGGCTCCACGTCCAGCGACCCTGCCTCCACGCCGAGTGAGGAGGAGGAGGACGGAGGCGGCAATGGCAGCAAAGGCCATGAGGAGGACGGAGGCGGCGCTGCCAGCGACGCCGAGGATGAGGAGGAGGGCCAGGAGGAGGAGGAGGACTCCGACACAAAGTTCGCCCAGTTGGAGGCGCAGGAGGCGGCGGACGACAAGGCGGTAGCAAGGAAGAAGTCCAGGGCACGGGCAAGGGCGCTAGCACGGGCGACGTGTCGTCCTCCGTTCACCGACGACGACGACGAAGACGCCATTTCTTCCAGTTTCAACTCCTCGACGGGCGCGTCGTCCTCCAGTTCCGACGAGGAGATGACAAGCAAGAGGCGCAGGAGTTTCGACGACGAGGCAGGCCTTCTAACAAGAAGGCCAAAAATTAGTTTTAGTTTATATGTTTTTAAATTTGTTCTTCTTTGTATGTTAAATATGTTTGAATCTAGTCGATTGATGTATCCGGTTAACTGTTTAGGCTATAATCTATTCGATTGGAGCAACATGACATCATTGAGTACTACTTTTTCACGTTTAAACTTGATCATTCAACAAAAATAAAAAAGAAGTAGCACAAAAAAACACTTGCATGTCCAAAATGCGTCGAACCGCTGGAGATAGCCCCCGACGCAAACGGACATTTCGCCCCTTGCGGTCATTTTGGTGTCCGCCAGGCGACGCAAACGGACGCCAGCGGACAATTTGGGCGTCCGAATTGCGTCGCGCCGCTGGAGATGCCCTAACCTCAAATCTACTTTTTCATATGTGAAAAAATCTTTAAATCTTTTTTAGATAGTATAAGAGCATATCTAGTGGCTGACCTATTTAAATATGTTCGTTTAATTTATTTGGATCGAGTCGTAAATAAATTTGCGACGGTTTACTCCTCATTGTCCGTTTGGGTCAGTGAAAGACGCAGCGGCAAGACCCATTTGGTCAGTGCCGACCTTTTGCCTCTTTCCCCCATGTTTAACCTTATTGTCCAAAATATGAATGAATGATAAATAATAATGTATTATTTACAACCAAATCAATTTAAATAGTTTATAACCAAATGAGCAACATTCAGTTCACAATCAAATGTAGAACGTAAGACTCACAACCAAAATAGAACAAAGAAAACAACAAGAGATGACTACTGATTTTCTACCAGTGCCAGCTTATGCTCAATTGAATCCCCTTGAAGTTGATCGTGAGTGTGGCGATCATGGGTCTCATGATGTACATATAGAAACCAGCCAAACGTTGCTAGTCCAGGCCACCCATCGATGTTGTACCCTCGGGTCTAGGTTTTGGTCCCAAGGCCGTCTAGCGGGAGAAAGTTGCCGCAATGGATCATCACGTCAATGCCGTGCTCGGCGTAGTAGACATACAGATCACCGTGCATCAGAGGGCTATAGTACGTGTTAACGAAAATGAGGTTCGGCAAGCATACTGGGTCGATCAGCGTCAGGAGGGTCCATGGCATTTCCCCGTACAGGTTGTGGGGCGTGGGAATGTTCCCGGCCGGGATCACTCGAGTCTTCCTGATGGGGCATGCATGCTCCCCGATCCCTGCCCGGTGTGCGGTTAAGGAACAAACCTGATGACCCGAGGACGCCCTCGTAGCACGGGCCGGTGACGATGATCGCGAGCCGATAAGGCGAGAGAGTGGCGCATGGACCTGCATTGCGGGAAAAGGCATTGCTGACGAAAAAAGTGATGGGCGTCGTTGTAGAGGTGGTTGTGTGTCCTGAGAACTTACAGAGCTCATCGACGAGGCATGGGCATGGCCGATGATTGCCTCCCGCTTGATCATGGGCATGGCTTCATCGACGGAAGGTGATAGCCCGAGTTGGGCGTTGGCTTCGGAATGTATCTCCAAGGCCATCTCAGCGGACACCCTCGCAGTGGCGGCGACGACTTGCTGGGTTGTCTTCGCCCGCACGATGGTGTGCCGATCCTGGCATTTCTTTCTCTGTATGACCATCTTCTCTTCTGCTCCTTATTTGGCACCTTCGCCTTCGCCACACGGCCTTACAGCAGCAGCCACTAAAATCGACTTTGAAAAAGTCTATGATAAAGTTAAATGTTCTTTTTTTCAACAAACTTTCAAAATGAAACGATTTTCTGACGAGTGACGCGACTTAATTAACAACTTTTTTTTTCTGTTGGAAGTCTTTCCAATAAAGTCAATGGTGATGTTGGTAGATATTTTCGGACAAAGAAAGGGCCGAGGCAAGGTGATCCCCTATCTTCAATGTTATTTAACATTGTGGCGGATATGCTAGCTGTTTTAATTGAGCAAAGTCGATGGTCAGATTGAAGGAGTAGTTCCCCATTTCATTGATGGGGGTTGTCTATTCTTCAGTATGCCGATGAAACAATTCTATTTTTGGAGCATGACTTGAAAAAGGGTAAGAAACCTCAAGTTAATACTATTAGTTTTGAGCAATTGTGTCATCTTAAGATTAATTTCCATAAAAACGAATTGTTCTATTTTGGCGAGGCCAAAGACGATTCCAACCTATATACCAAAGTTTTAGCATGTGGCATTGGCAGTTTTCTAATTAGCTATCTGGGCACCCGGTACATCATCGGAGGCTCGCCTTGGCTGAATGGAAAGCGGTTGAGCAAAGACTAAAGAAGCGTCTTAGTAGCTGGAAAGGAAAATTACTGTCTTTGGGTGGAAAATTAGTGCTCATAAATTCAGTGCTCACAAATATGGTATTGTATATGATCTATTTTTTCAGTTGCCCAAAGGGATCTTTCATAGATTAGATTACTTCTGATCCAAATTCTTTTTGGCAAGAAGATAGTGAGGAGAAGAAATACCGATTGACTAAATGGAGCGTTGTTTATCGTCCAAAAGATCAAGATGGAGTTGGGGTTCATGATCTTGATGTTAAAAACAAGGCCTTGCTAGGAAAATGGCTGGCCAGATTGTTAACTGAGGATGGTGTATGGCAACAAGTGTTGCAGAAAAAGTATATTGCCTCAAATGTGATCTCTCGAGGTATTTGGAAACTAGGAGATTCACACTTTTGAGCTAGCATCATGGTAACTAAGATGCACTTTTTCCAAGACGATTCTTTGTCCATTAGAGATGGGTCGGAGATAAGGTTTTGGGAAGATAGATGGTTGGAAACACCCACTCTTCGCGAATGATATCAAACCTTGTACAATATTATTAGACATAAGGGCGATACCTTACAGACAGTGATGGAAACATGTCCACCCTCTATGTCTTTCAGGCGCGATCTTATCGGCCCCTAGTTAGCTTCTTGGAATGAACTCCTACCAGTTGATACCGTTGGGGGCTTACTAAGAATGTTGTATTCTTGGTAGATTCCATGTACAAAGCTTTAATTTAACCCGTTCAACTGGTGTACAATAATAAATCCATTTGGAAGATGAAGATACCTATGAAAACCAAGATTTTTTGCATGGTACCTTCATCGGGGTGTTATTCTTACTAAAGATAACCTTGCAAAAAGCAACTTCCATGGTTGTACGAAATGTGTTTTTTGTCACGAAGAGGAGACAATAAAACACATTTTCTTCCGGTGTCGGTTCGTTAGATCTATATGGTCAATCATTTAGATAGTATCTACCTTATACCCTCCTCGTAGTATTGCAAATATTTTTGGCAATTGGGTAAATGGGGTAGATTCTAGGTTCAAAATTTCTATCAGAGTGGGAGCGATTGTTGTTGTATGGTCGATTTGGCTATGTAGAAATGACAAGGTTTTTAACGATAAAAAATATTCTCTTATGCAGGTTATTCACTGATGTACGTCTTTGATCCGTTCATGATCGTCGCTTCAGAGATTGGAGGACCGCAACCTCTTTACAAAGGTGTCTACACGGTTGGAGAACCAAGAAATTTATTTTCCAACATAGATGGCTCCATAGTCATCGGATTGCAGCTCATATGGACAAGTTTGGTGGTTACCATTTGTTTTTCCCTTTCATGATAGTTTTGCTATATTATGTAACGTATTTGAACGGTTGTGTGCATCTTAGCTATGCATATACCGTGTCTAATACTTAAAATCTGTTTAAATAATAAACCGTCATTTATCGGAAAAACAGCAGCAGCCTTTGGGGTTGGCTTTATTAGGGCGGGCGTTGGGATGGCCGGGGTGCTAACTGGGGCTGCTTCTTCGACGTCCATCGCATGCTAGGGCTTGACACTAGCGAAATACGATTTTTGGGAGGTGGGAGTGAAAGTCGTTCTTGTGTCACTAATGGACGGGCTATGTATGTATAGGAAGTGGACTCGCATGGACACATTTTAAGCCGAAATTTAAGTCGCACATGCATGAGGCTGCTGGGTTGGGGTTTTTTACCCATCTTCTGATCGCCCAAACACAACTAGACACCTGATTCGTTTAAATCGGACCGCAAAATGCTCTTATTTATCCTCGGCATTTGTTACTTTGTGAGAAGCAATTACATCCAGCCTCTGCATAACCAGGATGCACACAGCTGTTCAAGTGTCCAGAACGAACAATTTATGAAAAAAGGCGAAATACATATCGAGACGATGAACTATATAACGCCTAAGGAGAGGGTGGAGCTTCAATCCGTAGACTATGCTGCCACCCATGTAGGGAAAAAGTATCCCTCGCCGTAGCATCCAACCGTGTACAGACCTCCGTAAATAGGTCTCGGTTCTCCGCCCGCTGAAGAGGTAACCATGAACGGAGAATACCTGTACATCTGTAGATGACCTGCAACAAAGAACAGTTTTTATCGTTAAAAATCTTGTCATTTCTACTTAGCCAAAGCGCCCAGATAACTGCTAGTGCCCGCACCCTAAGAAGCAACTTAAACCTTGAATCAACACCGTGAAGCCAATTGCCAAAGACAATTGCCACACTAGTCGGGGGATACAGGGTAGACGCTACTTGGATGACTGACCATATAGATTTCGCAAAACTGCACTGGAAGAATAGGTGTTTGATGGTTTCATCATGATGACAGAAAACACACCGTGAACTTCCGTGCCAATTCCGCTTAACAAGATTATCTTTAGTAAGAATAACTCCTCGACGAAGGTACCATCCAAAAATCTTAATTTTTAATGGTATCTTTATCTTCCAAATTTTCTTATTATTATCAACTAGTAAATCAGAATGAAGGATTCCATTGTATAAAGATTTAACTGAGAAAGAGCCATCTACATGAAGATTCCATCTAAATTCATCCGGTTCAGGGGATAATTGAATATCACCCAATCGTTGAACTAGAGTATTCCATGCTGTTAGCCTTTGTCCAAGTAAAACCCGTCTGAACGTCACATTCGGTGGTGAGGTAGCCATAACGGTAGCAATGGTATCACCTTTGCGACGAACAATACTATACAAAGCAGGATATTGTTCACTCAGGGAAGCATTGTCCAGCCAAACATCTTCCCAGAAACGTATTTGTGCTCAATTCTTAATAGAAAAAGTACCATGACGAAAGAAAATATTTTTCGTCGCCATGAGACCAGCCCAGAAGTGAGAGTCCCCGGGTTTCCAAACCACTTGGGAGAGCGTCTTCGAGCCAATATACTTTCTCCGAAGAATAGTTTGCCAAGTCCCATTCTCAGTAAGAAGCTTAAAAAGCCATTTACCTAGCAGAGCAGAATTCTTAACCTCCAGGTCATGGATTCCAAGTCCGCCTTGATCTTTGGGACTACACACTATACTCCATTTAACCAATCGATATTTCTTTTTCTCGCTGTCCCCTTGCCAAAAGAATCAGGATCAATAATAATCGAGTTTATGCAGAATTTCTTTCGACAGAAGAAAGAATGATAACATATACAGTACCATATTTGTTAGTACCGAGTTAATGAGTACCAATCTTCCTCCTAGGGACAACAATTTGCCTTTTCAACTACTAAGGCGTTTCTGTAATCTTTCTTCCACAATCTTCCATTCAGCAAGCGTAAGTCTCCGATAGTGAATCGGAATACCCAAATACCGAATAGGAAAATGGCCTTGCCCGCAACCAAACAACTCTGTATATTGAGTCATATCATTTTGGGCATCGCCGAAACAGAACAATTCACTTTTATGGAAGTTAATTTTCAATCCCGACAACTGGTCGAAAGCTGCTAAAATTAATTTGAGATTACGAGCTTTTTCGAGATCATGATCCATAAAAAGAATTGTGTCATCGGCATATTGAAGGATAGATAAACCCCCATCAACCAAATGTGGGATCACACCCTCAATTTGACCATCAGACTTGGCACGCTCTATGAGTATAGCCAGCATATCTGCTACAATGTTGAATAACACTGGTGACAGCGGATCTCCTTGACGTAACCCACTAGTGGAAAACAGGCCTTTTGATCCGGGTGGTTAGGGCCTTTTGTCGCGGGCGGCCAGCCGCGACAAGCAAGGCGCGATAAAAGGGTGGCCTTTTATCCCGGGTCACTTACGACCCGCGACATAAGGTCCACCACGTGGCAGCCGCGGGGCGCGCAGGGCACAGGCCCTTTTGTCGCGGGCGGTATTACCACCCGCGACAAAAGGCCCTCTACGTGGCGCGCGCACAACGCTTCTGCTTTAGGGTTTGAGGGGTGCAGCACCCCTCCCCCCCCCCCCCCGCCACCGACCGCCTGTTATTTCATTTTTTTCGTCCGAAAATAAAAGTTGCATATATTTGTACGCTACTAGAAGTTGTACACATTCATTCATTATATATATATATAGATCGATCAAACAAATATTGGAAGCAGAAGTCGATTCCCCTTACACATATTCGTAGGTTCCCTACATATATACATGGAGCTCACGATCGACAAACGGTACTAACGACCGTCTATTTGGAGGTAGAACAACTATCTGGACTAAACAAGCCTTTGTTGTTTATGACTTCTCTAACCAAAAGTCCCGCCAGTTCCTCCGCGATTCCTAGTGCGTGTTCCTTTGGTTGGAGTCTGTCCCGCATGAAGTCGACCTATATACGAAAATGAGATGAGTATGACTATATCAGTCTTGATAACGAAATATTGATGATAATAAATAAAGTTGTGAATGTTATTGCTTACGTCGAATTTATTTCTGTTCTGCTTCTCAGTGGTTAACATGCGAATGGACTCGCAAACGTAGTATCCACATAGATTCGTCCCTTGTGGCTGCTGGGGGCACGGTACAGGATTAAATGTTAGCTTCTTTGCAAAGGTAATCTCCTTATGAACATTCTTCAAAGCTTGCCAAGCCCTGCCATGCAAAAGAATGATTGAATGAGTGGATAATTAATTGATATCTCACGAAAGATAAAGCGCGGCGATGAAGGAAATTACACTTGGAGCAACTTCTGCAAGTCCTGGAACCCGTCCAGGCCTCTACTCAGTGGGTCTTTTACTTCAACTATTCCCTTATCAGGTTGAATGTCTAGTAGAATCCAGTGGAAGCTGCACATGTTATGCATATACGTCAGGAATTACACTTAACATCGAGTAAGAAAAATTGAATGTGCATATATAAAAGATCATTAAGACTCTCACTCGTAGTTGTAAGGAAACAATATTGAATCACAGAAATATTGCTGCCCCAAAAACCTTAGTAGGTTTCCCCCCGTTTCTTCGCGTTTATGCTTCACCGTTTCAACATGTATTTTATCTGGGTCAACAAACCCAACATTGATAATATTATTACTTTTGCACTCACTGATCTTCAGTCTGCAAAAGAGAACCCATAAGATATAATGAGTATATATATGCAATGAAAACGAACATGAACTGAATGAAAATGAACTTATATGTAGTTAACAACTTACAAGCAATAGCAACTCATGAGAGATTTGTCGAGGGCTTCTAGATTGAATAACTGCCAGAGTTCATTCATCTCAATATGGATCTCCTCCTTTCGGTAGTAATATTCCCATGGTATACTCGCCACGATGTACATTTTTTTCTCCTTGCATGCATCAAGGTACCACTGATGCAAATTCCGCATATGTGTTGGCAGTTTATGCAGCTGCTCTCTGCTGACCAAGTCGGCCCCGTAGACAAATTTAGGAGCTATATCAGCGGTGGGTAGTGCAGCATCTGCGGCACCAAACAATTCGTCCACGGTAACTCCACATTGAGCCGCTAGAGTTGCAGCTTCTTCCATATTGACACCACCACCATGTTCCTCGTACACCTTGGGAACATTAAACACTTTGAGTCTTTGGGATCGATTGTTTGGGCTGAGCACCGAGGAGGGAACTTCCTTTCTCTTTTTGCCTTTTGTCGTTTGCTTGGCCTTGAGGGGTGCACTTGTTGAACTTGACCTTTTCTCATCTGCACTTCTAGCTGATGATTTGCTCGTGCCAGCAATGTCCTTCTCCTTAGCCTTTTCATCCTTCTTTTGGTCAATTACCTTCGCAAGAGTGCGTGTATAGTCATCCTTCTTCTCGTGTAACTCATCTGCGATGGTGTGTTCAGAAAACTAGTAGCATATTCTATTTGCTTCTCTGTGTATGGCTCTGGAGCTGGAGGTTTTGGCTTATGGAAATGATCATAGTTGTGTTTCGCAACAGCGGCCGCATTTTCCTCGACAGTAAGATCCCAAGGACGGGGGGGAGGAACCTTTGGTACTTTTGGGAGGGGCGACCTCTTGGGGATAGGACTCTTGAAACGCTTCCGGCTGGGTGCATTCCGAGTCTTAGTGGGCGGAGGCGGCGGCGCTGGAGATGGAGATGGACTACCGATGTCGTGGTCGACGTCGTACCCACGGGGTGATGGTGGCGACATGTGATCAGTAGGAGGAGGTGATGGTGGCCTGCGATCACCTGGAGGAGGTGATGGTGACCTCGCCGGGGACGACCGGTACTAGGTGCTACCCAGCCTGGCAGCCTGATGTTCTTCTTTTCCCAGAGAATGATTTCTCCCAGCACCTCTCTGAGTGTAAGCCCCCCATCACCTCCAGGGATATGGAGCTCCAATGTCTCCCACTGCGGGACAACTGAATCCACCCCGACACGAGCATAGCCAGCTGGAATCGGATTGCCATGCCATGTTGCCGGCTCACCTTCAGGTCCAAATGCCGGTAAGACATAGCCGACCACCACCTTAACAGAAACCTTCCTGAACACCTCATGGAGATCACAAGGTGTTGTCTCCTTGATTCCATCCAAGGGGTCGCCAGGACCGGCATCTATCATCATCCGTGTAGGAGGGGCCTCCGAGTCGGCCACGCTGCTGTCTCGTTGCTGAGATATTTCAGCGGTATTATCTGGCGGGCGTTGTCCTTTTAGTTCATTTATCTCCCGCTGCTGCTGCTGAAGCTCCCGCTGCTGCTGGTCAAGTCGGCGTTGGAACTCGGCCATCCGGTCATTCTGCATTTATCTCGTACCCTTGGAATGTACATATGTTTGAAGATGGTAACCTGGCCAACAAGTACAGCTGCTCCACCGCAGATGGGTCATTAATGAGATGTCTTTGCAACCAACTGCCGAAGGTATTCATGTGTTGACGTGTAATCAAGGACTCGGGCTGGCCCGGGTTTATTTCTCGTAAAACAT
The DNA here is from genome assembly GCF_019359855.2 of Lolium perenne. Lineage (NCBI taxonomy): Eukaryota > Viridiplantae > Streptophyta > Magnoliopsida > Poales > Poaceae > Lolium > Lolium perenne. Next base: position 319,379,659 of record NC_067245.2, read on the forward strand.
TCTTATGTTTCTCGATGTACAGAGCCACCAAGCTGGAATTGTATAGAACTGTGTAGTGCGCTTGATTGAAAGAAATCTTGTCCCTCCACACCGTTGCTTTCCTTCCTAGTGTGCCTTTTCCAGTCAGCCTCCCCTCATACCGAGATTCAGGAACACCAATCGGCTTAAGGTCAGGAAGAAAGTCAACACAAAACTCAATGACCTCCTCAGTTCCGTAGCCCTTTGAGATACTTCCTTCCGGCCTAGCTCGGTTATGAACATATTTCTTTAAGACTCCCATGAACCTCTCGAAGGGGAACATATTGTGTAGAAATACAGGACCGAGAATTCTAATCTCTTCAACTAGGTGAACGAGGAGGTGCGTCATAATATTGAAGAAGGATGGTGGGAACAACAACTCGAAGCTGACAAGACATTGGACCACATCTTCCTGTAATCCTGACAAAGTTTCTGGATCCATTACCTTCTGAGAAATTGCGTTCAGGAATGCACATATCTTCACAATGGCTAGTCGAACATTTTCTGGTAGAAGTCCCCTCAATGCAATCGGAAGCAATTGTGTCATAAGCACGTGACAGTCATGGGACTTCAGGTTCTGGAATTTTTTCTCCTTCGTATTTACTATCCCCTTTATATTCGACGAGAAACCAGACGGAACCTTGATACTGAATAGGGCTTCAAAAAAGATCTCCTTCTCTTGTTTGGTAAGAGCGTAGCTGGCAGGCCCTACAAACTGCCCTGGATGATTGCCGTTTCGTCCTTTATGAAGTTCTGGTCCTCCCGTGCTTTGGTGTATCTTTTGTCTTTCCATACACGCCCAGAAAACCTAGAATATTCACACAAAGATTCTTGGTCAGGTGCATCACGTCGATTGCAGAGCGGACTTCGGGACTTTCCAATATTCTAGCTCCCCGGAAAATAGATTTCTTCTTCCACATGGGCGCGTGTCCGTCATCGTCTTTCGGAACAGGTCGACTGCCTGGACCCTTTCCAAAGATAACATTTAAATCCTTGACCATATCAAATATATCAGCACCACTACGGGGACAGGCTTCGGACGGCGGTCTGCCTCGCCATCGAAATGCTTGCCTTTTTTCCTTAAGGGATGCTTGCGCGGAAGGAAACGACGATTGAACGGGTACACAACTTTTCTGCTTTTTCCCAAATATTTACTTTCAGTCTCATCTAAACAGTGTGTGCATGCATTGTATCCTTTGTTCGTCTGTCACGAAATGTTACTGAGAGCAGGCCAATCATTGATGGTTACGAATAGCAACGCTCGTAGGTCAAATTCTTGCTCCGTGTGCTCATCCCACACACGTACACCTGGTTTGGCCCACAACTCCAAAAGTTCATCGACTAATGGCCTTAGGTACACATCAATGTCGTTGCCCGGTTGCTTTGGGCCTTGGATAAGCAACGGCATCATAATGAACTTCCGCTTCATGCACAACCAAGGAGGAAGGTTGTAGATACATAGAGTCACGGGCCAGGTGCTGTGGATCGCAGCTCTGCTCCCCAAAAGGATTCATGCCATCTGTACTTAGACCAAAGTATAAGTTCCTTGCCTCACCTGCAAAATCCGGAAACTCTCTCCCGATGTTTCTCCACTGCCGACCATCAGCGGGGTGCCTCAACATCGCGTCTTTCTTACGTTCTTCCATGTGCCATCGCAACAACTTGGCATGCTCTTTGTTTCGAACAAACGTTTCAACCGTGGTATTATTGGAGCATACCACATCACCTTCGCAGGAACCCTCTTCCTGGGTGGCTCGCCCTCAACATCACCAGGGTCATCTTTTACGATCTTATACCGCAATGCACCACATATCGGGCATTTATTCAAATTCTCGTACTTCTCACCGCGGTAGAGGATACGGTCATTAATGCATGCATGTATCTTACGCACATCTAATCCTAGAGGGCAGACAAGCTTCTTTGCTTCATATGTCTTGACGGGCAATTCATTATTTCTTGGAAACAGCTTCTTTAATATTATCATCAATTTCTCAAATCCCGAGTCAGTCACACCGACCTCTGCCTTCCATTTCAGCAATTCCAATATGCTACCTAGCTTTCTATGCCCATCTTCACAACCTGGGTACAACAATTTGTGGTGGTCCTCTAACATCTTGTCGAACTGCAACCTCTCCTTATCTGTGTCACGATCTCTTCTTGCATCGAAATGGCCCGACGAAGATCATCATCAACAGGATCATCTGATGCCTGTTCTTCACCTCCTTCTTCTTCATTGTCGTCCATTGCGGTATCAAAGCATTCAGAGAACATAGATCGATAATACTTCTCATCATTATCTTCTTCCTCATCGCCGTCTTCCATCATAACCCCTTCTTCTCCGTGCTTGGTCCAATCATTATAAGCTGGACATGAACCCAAACCGAAGCAGGTGGCTCTTAATATCTCTTGAGCAAGAGTAATCCTTCTCGTTCTTACATTTTAGACATGGACAGCACATAAAACCTTGCTTCGACTTGTTGGCCTCGGCCACAAGCAGGAAAGAATTCACGCCCTCTCCGAAAGCGGGAGCACATCGGTTACCGTACATCCATGGATGACTCATCTGCATCATAAGCACAATTATATATGTATCGAGATGCAATCACCTTGCTAAAATTAATATTGTACGGACTATGCATATATATATAGTCGAGAAAATAGTTGCTAACCTTTTTGGATCAAAAAGAGGAGAAATCTTATCAAATAAAACCAAGTGGCATCCCTCTCACAAGCATTCCATCAAACACCTCTTGTGCACATGTAGAAAAAATGAGCTAGCATACACCTCCACCTTCACCACCAAGGAAAAAATGAGGTGGGGGGCTGGCTGCTTCTATATAGATATATAGGGGGGGACATTTTGTCGCGGGCCGTATTACGACCCGCGACAAAAGGGGTGGCCACGTCGCTCCTACCCCTTTTGTCGCGGGTCGTAATACGGCCCGCGACAAAAGGCCGCGACAAAAGCCTCCGCGCGCTCCACATGGTTTCGGGGCGACGTGGCCAGGCCATTTGTCGCGGGTGCAGGCGCGCCCGCGACAAAAGGCTCCCACGGAAGCCCTGTTTTCCACTAGTGACCCTTTGCGTGTCTGGAAATAGTGGCCGGTGTCATCATTGACCCTAATTGCCACGCTACCTCCATACACAAAATCGTAAATTAGAGCACGCCACTCAGGAGAAAAACCTTTCATCCTGAGTGTCTGTTGTAGGAAAGACCATTTGACCTTATCATATGCCTTTTCGAAATCTAATTTTAAAATGACCCCGTTAAGTTTCTTGGAATGCATCTCATGTACCGTCTCATGCAGAACTGCCACTCCATCAAGGATGTTCCTTCCTTGCATGAAAGCAGTCTGAGAAGGTTGGACAACATGATCAGCAACCGTATTAAGTCTAATGGTGGCCACTTTCGTGAAAATCTTGAAACTGACGTTTAAGAGGCAAATAGGTCTATATTGTTGAATCCTTTCTGCCTCATTAACCTTCGGTAACAAAATTACTTCACCAAAATTTAGACGAAATAGTTCTAGTTGTCCTGTGTGAAGATCACTGAACAAATCTAGAAGATCCAATTTAATAGTATCCCAGAAAGTTTGATAAAACTCCGCTGGGAAACCATCTGGACCCGGTGCTTTATTGCATTCCATTTGGAAAATTGTCTGCTTAACCTCATCCTCAGAATAAGGTGCGGTTAAGAGGCCATTTTCTTCTGGAGAAACTTGGGGTATATCATCCGTTCGGTCCTCATTAAGGGAGAAAGAACTTTCCTCCGGAGGCCCAAAAAGATCCTTATAATAATTAGTAATGTATGATTTTAGTTGCTCATGCCCTTCAATGACCCCTTCATCTTGGATGAGAGAATGAATACGTTTTTTCCGATGCCTTCCATTGGCTAAGCCATGAAAATATCGTGTATTCGAATCCCCTTCCAAAATGAATTGGGCCTTGGATCGTTGATACCATTTGAGTTCCTCTTCGCGAAGAAGACTCGCCATCTGCGCATTGGATTGATTCTTAAGGTCAATCTCTTGCGTGGATAACGGTCTCACTTCCGCTAGGGCCTCTAGATCATCGATCACTTTTGAAAGGCGAATCTTTTCTTTTTTAAGAATACCAGCCGTATGGGCAGCCCAACCCGCGAGATGTTTACGCATAGCGCGCATTTTGTTATTCCATCTCGAAATCGGATTGTTGCCCCCGACTGGTCTTTCCCAAACCTTCTTAACCATCTCATGAAATCCATCTCGTTGTAACCAACCTAGTTCAAATTTGAACGGTCGTTTACAAACATGTCGCGGATTCCCAGTGGTTAGGAGGATAGGAGCATGGTCAGACAGTTTTTCAATACGCTCTAGAGCGCGGACGGACACCATGGGATATTGATTCTCCCATTCGGTATCCATCAACACACGATCTAGTTCAAATTTGATCAGTTTAGGAGTTTCGTTGGGTACTAGGCCTGATGAGGTTTCGGTTTCTGCCAATGTGTTGAGACAGATGGAGCTTGACCGTTTAACGGTTGCTCCGAATGACTCCACTGAGCTTGAGACTCCAGTTGATGATGATGATGGTGCGGATGACATCTTAGATGGTCAGCTCCTCTCGTCTATTATTGGTAATCTTACAGAGGTCGATTTGGAACACTCGGAGCTTAGTTCAATCTATGATCTAAAGGCTTCTGCACGTGGTTCCCGATCGTCCGCTGGTAAGAAGTCTCGTAGATATGGCAAAAATACTAAATCTACAAAAGTTTCTCGATGATTGGCATGTTTCGGAATAGCAGAGGTCTTGGAGACTTGGCTAAGCATTCTCACATTGCCGATGGTTGTAGAGATTATGATTTAGATTTTATTGCAATATCGGAGACGGGTAGGCGAAAATTCTCACAAAGTTTCCTCGACCGATTGTCAGGCGGGATTAACTTTCAGTGGTTTTCTCGTCCGCATCGTGGTAGGTCTGGGGGCATTTTACTTGGCGTCCGTATAGACACAATGACTGTTCTTGCTAGTTCAGATGGAGAGTATCACATCAAACTCGATATCCAGAACAAAGCAGACGGTTTCATTTGGAGTCTGGTTGCTGTGTATGGTGCTGACCAAGACGCTTTTAAGGCCGACTTTTTACGTGAGTTGGTAAATCTCGCAAAGGATAATCCGTATCCGATTTTAATCGGAGGGGATTTCAATTTGATGAGATTTCCTCATGAGAAGAGCAAAGGCCCTTTTGATGGATATTGGCATTTCTTGTTTAATGCTGTCATTGATAGCTTAGACTTAAGAGAGGTATTTATGTCCGATCGACAGTTTACTTGGGCCATCCTCGGCATTTGTTGTCACGCTAGCCTACACGATCCGCGCGATCGAAGCTTCGCGGCGGCTTCCTTGGCCCCGACGTAAACCCCGGCCAAGCCGCGAGTCGCCGATTTGCGGCCTGGTCCTGGCTCTGGCTGCCTATAAATCCAGTGGCCCGGTCACTCCCTTGCCACCCACACCACACCACACCACACCACACCAGCACTACTCTTCCTTTGCTCGCTGAGCTGCGCGTCCAACTCATAGCCAGAGACACAGCACACGCAACCCGCATTTCCATTCTGTTCAAACTCTTTCATTCTGCCCCGTCGCTGCTGAGCTCGCACCCTCCGCCGCCCCGCCCGGAGCAATTCGCCGCCGTTTTTTTTTTTTTTTTTGCGAAAAATTCGCCGCCGTTGAAGGATCGTTCCCGGTCGGCGTGATGAAGGTGAGTGCTTGCAGCCGACTGAATTGCGAATTCTTGTCTGATTTTAACGGCTTTTGGTTGCTGCTCCTGTTGCTGATTTTGGTTTTGTTGATGGTCGATTGCAGAAGGTTGTGCTGAAGCTGGACCTCCACGACGACAAGCAGAAGCAGAAGGCGCTCAAGGTCGTCTCCGGCCTCCAAGGTGTGCTAGCTCCCCTGCTTATTATCCCTCTTCGGTTCTCTGTTATTGCTCTGCTTGGCTATAATCATGGAGGTGGGGGAACTAGTGGCAAGGACGTTAACCCGCTGATCCATATCTGACGAAATCGTAACTTGGTGCTTCAGGTATCGACCAGATCGCCGTGGACATGAAGGACCAGAAGATGACGGTCATCGGCACCGTCGACCCCATCGACCTCATGGCCAAGCTGCGCCGAAAGCTCTTCCCCACGGCGCAGATCGTCTCCGTCGGCCCGGCCAAGGAGGAGAAGAAGGACGACAAGAAGGGCGGCGACAAGAAGGACGCCGCCGGAGGGGACAAGAAAGACGGCGGCGGCGACAAGAAGGACGGCGCCGGTGCGGACAAGAAGCAGCAGGTCGTGCCGGTGTACCCGCACCACTGGTACCCGCCGCCGCCGCAGCCGCGCTACGCCGTCCACAGCGTCGAGGACGACCCCAACTCCTGCGTCATCTGCTGATCCGCGCGAGCCCGCCCAGGAGATTCCCTTTGTACATTTCTGCACCAGGACTGTCTGCCTGCCGATCGATCGGGACCTGCTCAGCTCCGTGGTGCCGCTGACGGTGGTTGGTGGTTGCTGTACTCGTCAGCCTACCTGCTGCGGTGATCGACGGCGTGCGCTATAATATGTGGCCGTGTAATTAACTAAGGATTGCAGCTGTGCTCGTTCGATAGCTGCTGTTTGGCTCTTTTTGGTAGAGATGCAGTACATCTGCCGATCAGTTTGTAATGTGCATATACATAACCACAGCAAGAAGAACTATAAATAGAAATCCACAATTTAAGACTCGGAAGATACTAATATACTAGACTCGTATCCCTTCGCCCGAGAGAATGCTTAGGAGACGATTAGGATATCTTCGTCTTCCGTCGGCGAGAGGGCTCCGTACCCCTGGTTTTAGGGTTTTGGTTTGGTGGGCGATGCTTAGGTGGTGGTGATGACGTCTTCTCCAATAAAGTCTCCTGGCTTTAGCCCTATCTTGATAGCGAGGCTGAGAAGCTTGTGGGACTGGTATGGTTTACGAGGACTTTTTCTGGATGTGGGAATCTCCAAATCGCCAAAGAGCTTCATCGACGGCTATTCCTTCTTCTTTATCTCCAAGACAGATGTGGTACGTCTTCTTGATCCTTTCGGTGGCTTTCCGTCCGCAACCAATAACGTCAGGCCTAGAGACAGGAGAGTCAGTGGCGGCACGCTGTCGATAGAATCTGGAGGTTGAAGATGAATGGCACATCTAGGCCACCGTCAGGAGGGTTCAGCGATAAAGAAGATCATCATAAATGTTAACGACTAGGGTTTAGAATCTAACTTTTTATTTTAGATTTGGGTAGCTCCACGTGTATAGTAAAATGGTTTTGTGATCACACACACCGTCGTTTCCTTTGTTACCAGTGTGAATGTTGCCCATATATGATTCATCTAGGGTACATGATTCTAATAACCTTAATAGGACAACCAACATTGATATCTTTAAATGCGTGTCTATTTGCTTTGCTATCCATACATGTTGTTGTAGGATATTTATTAGACTAATATACTATAGAAGTATCTATAGTATATTTACATATAATAAATTAGACACGAATACACACACATATAGCATGTTGATAATGTAAGCAGCATACATTTTGTAGTTGAATGTAGCATTTTCATTATCTTATTATTTTGTGCGTCGCTAGTGGGAGCACGATTCAATACAATCTCCCAAACTGAAGTTAAAAACCATTTTCATTGTGGTAAGCTAATTCACCATCTCTGTATTATAATCATAGGTGGCTAAATTTTGTAAACGAGAACCTTCACATTGAAAACACAATACGTTTTAATGTTCATATAGACAACAAAACAAAAGCGTATTCATGACTATATGTTAAAGATTGTACTAACCTAGGGAAATTTTATTTACTTATGGATCTATCAGAAGTCAAAATATTTAGTATAAATTGTTACAATTTGGAGAATAATTTATAAACCCCTTGCCAGTGGCGGAGTTTGGAGAAAAATCTTGGGCGGGCTAGGCTAAACGGAAACATACAGGAATTGGAAACTTGATGAACAACTTTGGCAAACACTCCTCATGTTCAGAGACGAGCGAACCCACAAGAAACGAAACGAAGCAGAGAGGCTAGCGCATTTTCATGGGCTAGACCTTGGATGCATACAAGTTAATTTCTTTTTCACAAAAAAACCTGGGCGTGCCATGACCAGTTTGGCCCCAGCTAAGCTCTGACAGTGCCCCTTGCATCTAAAGCTTCTCCGGCTTCACCATTTGACCTCTTAGACCAAGGTTCGTCGTGGAGGTTACTGCGATATACCGAAAGATGTGTAGTTCTGGATGGAAGCAAGGAATCGATCGTTAATCATATTTAGCAAGGAAACCCTCCACTTGTTCCCTTCAGAACTCCACAATTTTCCACGCTTCCTCCAGTCACTTCTTTGCTCTCTATATTGTAATTATTTTCCTGACAAATATAATAATACATGCTTGTGTAGGCTAGTGCTCAATTCAAGCCATCACAACTTACAGCTTCACGCGGTCTCTCCGGTGAACTTCAGAAGTTTACAAACAATTTTCTCAATATTCTATCCAGATTTTATTAAATTTTTACGAGTTTTACCAATTTCTATTCACCTAGTTTTATTTGGAACGTGGTCCGAATTTTCAAGGCGGGTATCCATAAAGAAATAGTAAACTTCTTGTTGATTTTTTTAAAAACCCACGTTGAAATCTTGAGCTCTGCATCCCTAGTTAAATCGTAACTTCCGATGAAGTGCTGAAAAAGGGAAACAAAAATGACATATTGGCTAGTTTGGGACAAGATCATGAATGCCCGAGATGTACAGTACGACATTTCCGCGCGACAAATGATCCCGCGATGTACAGTACGAGTGTACCATTCAGCAACAGTCGTGGTCATGCATTGATCTCTAGCTTTGTTTTCCTGGCCATGGTTGGCCACTGCCGTAATAACGGTGATCAGTTCAGACCCGGAACCACTTCCACTGTTACCCAGTTAGTGACAGCACTGGCGTTCCAATAAGCCAAGAAGGCAGGACGTACGGACGTGTGGCGTGTGTGTAACCAAGACTCGGCAGGTCGTCGCGGCCATCCCCCGCCCGAGCGAGCCAAAGCTCAAACAGCCAGCGCAGGAACGAAAACGACCAGTCGACCACACCGCGCCAAGAAGACAGCATCATTTATGTTCCTTTTTGTTTATGTTGGCATAAACATGAAGGGCCGATCCATGCTGTTTCAAGTTTTTGAATAGGCTTTCAAAGTTACAAACACAACCACCCTACAAAATAAATTGTTTCGAGAGCATTTTTTGTCCTTCCAGCTTCCGCAAGCGAAATGGCGAAAACCTAAATCGGACGCCGCCACCCCCTCCTGCCCCCTTCCCCTCCATTGCCGCCGCCAGGGGGCGCAAGTTAGCGGGGACTCTTCTCCCTCTCACTCGGTGACGGTGGCACGGACCGCAGCAATCGGTGAGGGTGCAGTCACTAGGCGGCGGTGTGGCGGCTACGATATCTTGGCGTGTTCATAGCGGTGTCGGTGCCCCACTTCGGCAGTAGGCGATGCGAGCGGGTGCCCCTCGGACAGCTGGAGGACAGAGGCCTCTCGGTGTGGGGGCTGGGCCACGGTATTGACCGTCGGCCCTACAACAGTTGTGAGGAAGACCAGGAGGGACGGGTCGTGTTTGGGCCGAGGTAGGGGCCATGGGTCCTTTCCGTGCCCTTCAGTATTCTTCCCCAGATCTAAGGGCACCGGCAGCCATGGGGGATGCACGTCGCCAATCTAGCCGGTGGATCCTTCCTTCATCGTCTCATCGATCTACGGGAACCTTGCAATGGTCCTTTTTTCTTCTTCGTCAGTTATGTGCTTCGTGCAGCTTGGACATCGGGACAGCGGCCCTAGATGGTGTGAGTCTTGCTTGTTGGCGGGCGTGCCAGAGGCTCTGGTGTTGGCCAGTGTCCACTACCGTGAGGACGGCGTGGTGCCAGCGAGCGGTGTGTTTTGGCGGCAGTTCGTCTGTTTCGACAGTCGGTTCCCTCTATGGAAGGAGGAGTGCCAAGGGGAAACCCTTGCCTGTTTGGGCCACTGCGGGAATGTCCACCGATGTCGTCCCCTTCTTGAAGGCATTGTTGGGGCTTCTTTCGGTCCTTTTACATGCTTCGAGTGAAAACCTGAGATCCTCAAATGAGGTGGTGGAGGCACTCTAGTGCCATGCTCTTATTGAAGATACATCTAGGCAAAACTCGGGCCGGCCGGGCTTCGGGCCAAGCCCGAAAAATCCCGAATGTAAAATGCCAAGCTCGAGCCCGGCCCGGCCCGACCGTCGGGCCTATAAATTAAGGCCGAACCCGGCCCGAACAGGCAAAAAGCCCGGTCCGGCCCGAGAAGCCCGGCCCAAACCTGCCTAAAGTGCGAAAACTGCAAGCCCGAGCCCGGCCCGGCCCGGCCCGACGTTCAGGCTCAAAATACAAGCCCGAACCCGGCCCGAAGTGCAAGCCCGACCCAGCCCGGCCCGGGATTTTCGGGCCGGGTCATCCGGGCTGGGCTGCCCATGCCCAGCTGTAATTGAAGACACCGTCTTTGTAGTTCACGGTGTGCGGCTCTCCGAAGGTTGTGTGGCGGAGATGCGGGGCTTTCGCGTTGTATCTTTGTTTTGCTACCCCCAGCAAAGCTTTCTGCATGCTCTGCAACCTCGGCTCTCCTTGTTGGGCTCTACCTTTTTTGTTTTGTTTACAATAGCTCACCGATCGTGCCGCTCGGTTGTTGGGCTCTACCTTGGTGCTATAACGTTGGTTGTGGGAGGTGTTGGTCGGTTCATGTGTTGGTCGGCTTCTCATGGCGTTGCTTGCAATGGTTGAATTGTATCGACGTTGCAGTCTTCGTGCTTTAGGGTGATCTCCGCGTGACAACATACACCATCCAGTTTGTGCTATTCTTCTGTGTAGTCTTCTTAATGGTTGTCCATGTTATCTCGCTTTTCCGGTTGTAGCCTCATCGGTAGTCATGTGTGTGTGTGCAATTCTTAGGCTTCATCACCTTATATATGTTTCATCGTTAAAGACGTTATTATTTTAGCATTGGGCCATTAGGCTTTTATCTAAAACAAGAGATAACATAAAATTCAGGCAACCAAAGTGACTATTACAAACTTCAGCCAGATCTCTAGCATTGGGCCATTAGGCTTTTATCTATTACTGTTGTAGGAACCTAACTAACTAGCCGGCAATATCCCTTGATTCTCCGTCGCTCTGTCCCCAAGAACGTAACTCTAACTTCTCCCCTCCTTTTATATATCAACGGAAATATTGAAAAAGAATTTGTTGGCCTGGAGGCCTGGAGCCGCTGGGTAGGCACTGATCCAAACGGACAAGAGACACGGTGCGACCGATTTTAGTGTCCGTGGCCCGACATAAATAGACCGAAACGGGTATAAATTGTGTCTGAAATATGCGGACCGTTGGAGATGTCCTAAATATGTAATGCCAATAGATGGTGTTTCAACTTTTGAACACTTCACTGTTTCGGCTATAGGCGACATAGAGGACTAAAGCGGAACTTTTTTGCTCCTCTAATGATTTTTGCTCTTTCGATTAGAGACCATGCTCCGACGGAGTAGTGCAGAAAAGAACAAATCAAAATACACATTGATTTGTTTGGGATACAATATTACTGTAAAATAGATTGCACGGGGCCGAGAATTGTCAGAACTGTACTACACCAAAAGTCTCAAGACGCACAGTAGTAGCATCCAAGATTCAACGACAGTCGTAGTCGGGCATTTAAGAGCTCGGCGTTGAACTCTAGCTTCTCCCCTCCATTGTTGGCGGCTGGGGATGCTGGGCTAGGCATTTTCAGCCGATGCAGTAATAACGGTAATCAGGCCGGACCCGGAATCACTCCCACTGTTAGCCAGTGACAGCACTCGCGGTCCAACGCCGGATCGGCATGCAGCCCGGGCGTACCGCGTACTATATCTGCGTCAGTGTTTGTACTTTGTACTGAGACTTCGAAGTTGCCGCCCACCCACCAGAGGAAGGAAGCCGTATTATCTCAAACAAACAAACAGCGCACGGTCGAAAGCGACCATACCGTGCCAAGAAGAAAGCATCAAGTATGTTCCCTTTTTTTTGTTTGATGCTTGCAGAAACATGCAGGGCCGATCGACGGTGTTTCAACTTCATGAACATGCAGATACAATCCCCTAAATAAGTAGCATCAAGAGATAACATAAAACTTCAGCAAGACCATGAAGATGACTATTACAAACTTCAGCAAGATCTCTGGACGTACAGGTTGCACCTATTGCTCTAGCTAGGAAACCCTACTAGCCGGCGATATCCCTTGGTTCTCCGTCACTCTTTCGCCAAGGCCGGCCTCCTTCCGGATCCTCTTGCTTTCTAGCCTCGTGATCCAGACGGTAACCACGGCTGACGCCACATAGACGCTCCAAGTGATGAACTTTCGACCCTGCCGGTAGAACTTCCACCTAGAGTCAAAGGGTTTAGGGTTGACGTCCACAGAGAGATTCATGAGCAGCTTCACGTTTTGGATCCGATCTATGGTAACACCCAGAGTGGAAGCGCTGGGCATGTAGTATCTGTTGTCTTCCACCTCGGAGAGCAGGTCGTACATCTCCTGCTTCTTGGCCTGGAGCTCCTTCTGGAACCTAAGGATCTTGGCCTCCTCGTCGGCTTTTCGTGCATGACGGGATGCTGGTGAAGAGGCCCTGCCGCAGTTAGAACCGGGGGCGGGAGAAGAGGCGGGATGCGCTCGCAGGAGAAGGAGCAGTTTCCTCGCCGCGTGTCGTGACGCCGCCATCGCCGGCCTTCGGTTTCTTCGGATCCCCGCCTCGCGTTAAGGTTCCTGGCTTTGCCTTACGCCGCCACGCTTCCGACGCCCTTTCTATCAAAGATTCAAAGGAAAGAAGGCCGGAATAGGCCCAGATTTTTACGGGCCATGTGGATGAGAGAGCAGGTCACCGGATCGGGCCCGGTATTTAACTACGGATCGCAGATCCGACGAAAGGGCCTTCGAGCGAATCAGAAACGTGTGGGCTATCGCTATGAGTCTTTGCTAAAAATGTTTGGGCAAGGTAGTGCATGTATCACACTAAAAAAAGGTAGTGTATGTATGACCTGATTTTGCAGCATGATTTATGGATTGTTCATTAATATTGTGCCTATCTAACTTCTTGGAAAATTTGAAAAAGGTGGAACGATATAATTTTTAAAGATCATATGTGTGAATTATTTGATATAAATATCAATTCTGGGCGCACTTTAAGTATTTGTTGATAACATTTTTTTATAAATAACATTGGTTATTTGAGCATCTCCATTACAAGGAGAGAAAATGACTAATAAAAAGGTCTTTTTTTAAACAGGAAAGGGAAGGTTTTCAGAATTTTGTCTGCTATGCCTATGCCGTAGTAGTCTCCGATAGTTTTGTGCATTGCACTTACACTTGGACCAGGCCGGTCCAAAGATTTTGGGGCCCTTGGACAACACGACACCACAATATCCTTGTTTACACTGGCGGAGCATCCATACAGCCAAGGGGGCCATTGCCCCCCCTCCCCCCTGGATTTTCGGGCCATAAGGCCCCTTATTGAAAGTGGTGGAGCTTAGGGCATGCCCAATGCACTGCCCTAGAGTTACTGCCTTACACCTTTAATTAGGTTCGGGTGGTCCAAAGTAGGTTTGGATGAGGAGGCAGCCTCCTCTTCAGGAAGTGGGATCTTAAGCCTTAAAAGAATGCTTTTTGGAGAGAGAAAGAGATACATAGTATCATATTTGTGGGGTCCCTTCTCTTTTTTTCCTGATTAAAGTTGTAGCTTCCATTGAAGATATAAAATTGAACATGTTGCTTTTCACAACTTTTTTACATGGAGCAGCTAGTTGTGTATGCCACCATTGCTCATGCCCTTACCTAGAGCAAAGGTTGGCATTGGTCCAGTAGAAGGACAATTTGCAGGAGAGCGATGTCAGCATGACCCTCCATCCAGCTCATCCTTGTTCGCTGGTGACAGTGAATCGTACAAAGCCGACTGTAGCTTCGATTGCCCGGCATCGTGAGAGTGGACTGCCATGATGGGGTCGTGCAGTTGACCAAGCGTGACATCTTGCTCGGTAGCTCGATCGAAGCCTTTGTCACAAAGGTCGCCGTTCAGGTCATTGAAGAAGATGGCCATCCATAGGTTGTGGTTCTTCGTGAAGATGTCGAAGGATATCATCACAACATCCATCATCTAGCCGTTGTAGGCCATGTAGTGGAGGTGCCCGGAGCCAACGGTGATCCGAGGCAGAGTCGGCTCCATGACGAGCACTGTGATGGTGTCGACTTGGACTACTGCAATGCCAACGATGATGAACGTAATCAAAAAGCACGAGGATCACAAGCTGGAAGCCGGGCCGACCGAAATATTTTGGGGCCCTAGGGTGACATGACTCCAAGGGCTAGCTTATCTATAGCCAGACAAAAACAAAACGTTATTGCAATTTACTGGAAGTTAATAATCTTCATAGAGACTATGTCTTAACATGATACAAGATATTGCAATTTACTTGAAGTTATTATTCATTGGTTGATTTATCAAGGCGGAAGGTTCACTCTTTGCTTCAATACATACCGTGCGGACTTACAAAAACAAAAAAGTTGATAATCTTATTTATAAATGAAAATGGAAAATAAAAGTGTGCTCACCATTAGCTTTCGCCTTGATAAGTTTCTTATGATAATTAGCACCTAAGTGCAAACCTCATAATTTTTTTCATCTTCTAACCAACTTTTATACACCGTTTCTGAAAGAACATCTCTCATATTATGTTTTGAGTGTTTGATGTCAATGTATGTGATACACTAATGGTTGTTTAAGTGGTACAGGGATTACATAGATACATTTGTATGTGTGTTGGATATGGTCAGTGTTGTCAAAAAGCTTTTGCAGAAATGTTCATCAGGCCGGATAATCCGGGCCGGATATTTCCAAAATATCCGGCCCCCAGAATTTCGGCTAAGGACTTGGGGAAATGAGGCTCAGTATAGGGGCCGGACATTTGCCCGGATTTTGTCCCGGTTTTGTCCCAGGGCCGGATAATCCGGGCCGGACATTTCAAGAATATCCGGCCCCCTCGAAAACGGCTAAGGACTTCAGGAAAAGCAGCTCAGTATAGGGGCCGGACATTTGCCCGGACATTGTCCTGGTTTTGTACCAGGAGGCCGGATTATCCGGGGGGCGGATTATCCGGCCCTAACTTAGGCCGGATTATCCGCCCCCCTGGAAGGCACAACGGCTGGATTTTGGGGAGGGGTATTTATACCCCTCTTCTTCTTCCTTCCCCCTTTGCTCAATCTTTACACAAGAAATCTGCCAAGCTTCACCTCCATTAGAGCCACCTCAAGAAACACAAGATTTGCAAGATCTCCTTCCTCCCCCAACCAAATCTCTTGATCTTTGGAGATTCGAAAGAGAAGTCACCGATCTACATCCTCACCGAAGCGATTTTCATTTCCCCCTCATTTGTTTGAGGGATCTCATGCTAGTGTTCCTATTTAGTTCCCTAGTTGATTTGTTGTTGATGTGTTGTTGTTGATTGTTGTATTGTTACAGATTTGGGAGCCTCCAATTCAGTTGTGGATGTGTGCCCCAAGAACCTTGTAAAGGCCCGGTTTCCGCCTCGAGGAAATCCCTTAGTGGAAGTGGGCTAGGCCTTCGTGGCGTTGCTCACAGGAGATCTGAGTGAAGCCTTCGTGGCTGTTGGTTTGGCTTGCGTAGCAGCCACACTCCTCCAAACGTAGACGTACCTTCTTGCAAAGGAAGGGAACTACGGGAATCATCTCCGTGTCATCGCGTGCTCCACTCTCGGTTACCTCTATCCCATTCTATCTCCTATATATTGCGTAGGTATATCTTGCTTAGTTGATAATCTTGTCATATAGGTAAATTCACTTAGTTGCATATCTAGAGAATTTACCTTCGTGTCAAGCCTAAATTGAAAAAGAACTAAAAATTGGTTAGCACCTATTCACCCCCCCCCCCCCTCTAGGTGCGGCATACGATCCTTTCAATTGGTATCAGAGCCTCGGCTCTTATTTCGGGCTTAACCGCCTAAAAGTATGCCGAACGAGGAGTCCTCGGAAGGGGCCGCCAAGACGGTCTCCATGGAAGACTTCAATTCGTTGAAGTCCTCCATGGAAGCCCAAATGGAAAGCATGAAAAAGATGATTGCCGAGCTTTTGGCTCCGGCCCTTCCCAAGGCTCCTAGTGTAGAGGTAAAGGACACGGGTGCGTTAGAAGAGGGTGAAGCTTCGGAATTACCCTCCTCTACCAAACCCGTGGAAGGTGATAACTTAAACACTATAAAAAATCCCATTGCATCTCCTAGGGGAACTAGTGGGGGTGAGAGCTACAATCGAGTACCTCCACCTTTTCTATCTCCCGATATACCGGTTCCCCATCCCCATTTGAACATTCGGGGCGACCCACCTAAGTTTTCCATTGATAATTTCGATACTTGGCAATTTGAGTTTCGCTCTCATGTTTGCAGTGCCTCCAATGAACTTTGGAGAATCATCTTGGAAGGCTTCAAGCCATACAACCCCGACAAGTTGACTAGAAGAGAAGCGGTTGATAGTCAACTCAACAACACCGCCTTGTACATGATTCAAACTAGTGTGGGGACAAAGGACTTGCATCGTGTTCGGAACTACACCACCGCCAAGGAAGCTTGGGATGGTTTGGCCGCGAGTTGCATTGGAACTGAGAGCACAAGGAGGAACAAGTATAATGCTCTTAAGAATAAAGCTGAAGGGTTCATGAGGCTACCGGATGAAGATCATGAAGTCATGTATGGAAGACTTCTCACCGTTGCCGATGCCTTCCGGCTTATTGGTGCCACCCACATCAATGACTCTTGGATCAAGGAGAAGTACATTGAATGCATGATGCCATTTGTACCCATCAATGTCAAGACTCTTGTGGGGAGGGAATGCTATTCCTCTCTCACCTCTCAACAAGTCGTGCACGAGATGCAAGCTCTCAAAGTACTTGAGGAAACCTCTCATGATTCTCGCAATCGAGCTCTTGGGATGGCAAAAGGTTCCAACCTTGCCTTGGCGGTCAACTCCGCTGAAGAAGTGATTCCTCAAGAATCTTATAGGGCATCTTGGAGCATGTCCTATCCGGAAGATTTGCAATGCCACTACCATGACCACATGGCCTTCCATGCAAAGTCCTTTTGGATTGATCCTTCCAAGGCAGGGGAAGACAACATCAAGAGAAACAACAAAAGTGGGTTCACTAGCTTTGGTCCAAAGACAAGATCATGCTACAATTGTGATGACAAGCGCCACTTCATTGCCGAATGCCCCTATGAGAATAGAGAGCTTCATAATGGGAGGCTCATTCCCAAGGACAAGAGCAAAGACACAAAGGGCAAATATTCAAAAGCCCCCAACAAGAAATTCTACAACAACAAGACCAAGAAGGGCAAGAGGCCCTCAAGAGTTGTGCTAGTAGAAGGGAAGAATATTCTTCCGATGAAGTGGGAAGCTCTAGTAGTGAGGAAGATGAAGAAAGCTCAAAGGAATTGGCCGCCATCGTCACCACCAACATTCCCTCTTCATCTCTCTTTGACTCTCCCAATGAGAATCCTCATATCAAGAATGCACATTGCTTCATGGCAAGGTCCTCCTTGGACACATCTATTGTGCTATCAACTCAAGAAGAGTATACCTCCGGAGATGATGATGTTGATGATGAAGAAGATGCAACCTCTAATGGATTGGTCGCTCTTGCCTCTCTCTCCACTAACTCTTCATCACCAAGTGAATCCCCCAATGAGGTCATTCATGTGGAGGAAGAAAGTTGCCTCATGGCTAAATCCTCCGAGGTATCATCCCCTAACCCCTCTATGCCTAACATATCTAGTGATCTAGGGGTTGATGATGCTAGTCTAAAAGTGAAACAAGAAATGCTAGAGTTTGATGATTTCATTCTCAACCTACAAGGTAACACTAAAAAGCATGTTTCAAATCTCATGGTTCATATAGCTCAACAAAGTGATATTCTTGAGAAAAAGGGTCAAATAGAGAGAGAAGACTCTCTTGAAATCCATGCTCTTAAAAATGCTCTTGAGGAAAGTCAAGAAACTATAGCTTCTCTTGAGGAGAGGCTAGAAAATCTTGAAGAGCCTCAAGATAAAATTAACAAGCTCACAAAAGCTAGAGATCTTGCTAGGGCTAAGTCTAAAGTGCTTAAAAAGGAAAAGGCCCAATTTGAGGTTGATCATGAGAAACTTGTGAAAGATCTAGATGAACTAGACAAAGCTCACAAAGCTTTGAAGAGTGAATACACTCTCCTATCCAAGTCTTATGAGCAACTTCAAATTAGGCTTGCTTCATATGATGTGCCTAGTTCCTCTACTCCTTCATGTGATCATGCAAATGTTATTGAGGAAAATGCTAGGTTGAAGGATGAACTTGCTAAGGCCTCCTCACCCCAAAGTAAACTTTCGTTGGATGATCTTTTGAGTAAGCAAAGATCTAACAATGGGAAGGAGGGCCTTGGTTATGGGGCCAAGGCAAAGAAGGCAAACAAGCAAAAGGCCAAGCCCGCACAAGAGAAGGAGATATCACTAATGGTGAAGCCCCTAAGGGCAAAACCATTAATGATGATGATGCGGGAAATGCTAACCCTCACTATGTTTTATTTAAAGATTATTATGGTGATGTTTATGCTAAATATGTTGGCCCATATGATGGTTATGTTGCTTGGTTTATTTGGGTCCCAAAGACCCTTGTTGCTAACAAAAGAGGACCCATTGTGAAATGGGTACCTAAATCCAAGAATTGATCTCATGTAGGACTATGCCGCCGGAGGGTCAAAATGGGTACTTGATAGTGGATGTACAAGTCATATGACCGGCGGCAAGAACCTCGTCAAGGAGTTGAGGCCCAATATAAATAATATCACCGTCTCCTTTGGCGATAATTCTACATCTGAGGTAATGGGTTTTGGCAAGGTTGTGGTTGCACACAACATTACTCTTGTGGATGTCATGTTTGTCAAAACCCTTGGTTACAATTTGCTTTCCGTTTCCGCCCTTGGCAAGATGGGTTTCGCCGTCTTTATTGATAATGATATTGTGGTCCTCTTGTGGAGCAAGACTCTAAAAGTCGCTTTCGTTGGGTATCGCGAACATAACTTGTATGTGGTGGACTTTTCGGGGACCACCACTTCAAGTGCGATGTGCCTATTCGGAAAGGCGGACGTGGGTTGGTTGTGGCACCGCCGCTTAGCCCATGTCAACATGAGAACTTTGCAAAGTCTTCACAAGGGGAACCATATTGTGGGACTAATGGAAAATGTTTCTTTTGCCAAAGATGTGTTTGTAGGGCTTGTGTTGAAGGCAAAATGCATGACTCTCCGCATCCAAGCAAGACTATCATCTCTTCCAAGAGGATCTTGGAGCTCCTTCATGTGGATCTCTTTGGTCCCGTTACTCATGCAAGTCTTGGTGCGAAGAAACATTGCTTGGTGATTGTTGATGATTACTCAAGATATACTTGGGTCTACTTTCTCAAGACGAAAGATGAGACTCAACAAATATTCATTGACTTTGCTACCGAGGTGCAACGCCAACACAACCTCCTCATTATGGCAATAAGAAGTGACAACGGCTCCGAGTTCAAGAACTATACACTCAAGATTTTCTTAGTGATGAGGGGATACGTCATCAATATTCCGCTGCTTACACCCCTCAACAAAATGGTGTTGCGGAGAGGAAGAACCGGACTCTTATGGATATTGCAAGATCTATGATGGCGGAGTATAAATCCCGCTATAACTTTTGGGCCGAAGCCATCTCCACCGCTTGCCACTCTTCTAACCGGCTCTATCTCCGCAAGGGATTGAACAAGACTCCATATGAAATACTCACCGGCAACAAGCCCAATATCTCATACTTCAAGGTGTTCGGTTGTAAGTGTTTCTCCAAAATCAAAGGAGTTCGTTTGTCTAAATTTGCTCCTAAAGCTTTGGAGGGTATATTTGTTGGTTACGGTGCCGAATCTCACACTTATAGAGTCTTTGATGTATCCTCCGGGATTATCATTGAATCTTGTAGTGTGAAGTTCGAAGAAAATGATGGCTCCCAAGTGGGGCAAGTTGATGTATGTGCAGGTGATGAAATACCTCAAGATGCCATAGTAAGAATGGGTGTGGGATTTTTCCGCCCCATTGAGGGACACGGTGTGGCATCTCGGGAAGAACTATGCTCTACCACGGTGGAGCCCTCATCCTCTCAACATCAACAAACCCCTTCTCTTGAAGCTAATGATGCACCAACCCAAGAACAAGAAGAAAACCCTCCCTCTCATGAACAAGATCAAGGACAAGATCAACCAAGAATTTATGATGATATTTGCGCTTCACCAAATATTGTCCAAGATCAAGCACATGAGGATGAGCAACCTCAAGAAATTGAGGAAGCTCAAGTTGAAGGTCAAGACGGGGACCCAAATGATCAAGTTGATCAAGTGACACCTCCAAGGCCAAGAAGAACCAAGGAGGAGATCGAGGCCTGTCGTTTAGCAAGAAGAGATAGGACCCTTGAAATTCGTGGACACACTCATGACAAGGTCCTTGGTGATGTTCGAGCAAAAGTCTCCACAAGAAGGCAATTGGCTAACTTTAGCAATCATCATGCTTATATCTCCGTAGTGGAACCCAAGAAAGTGTTTGAAGCCCTTGAAGATTCGGATTGGGTGGAAGCTATGCACGAGGAACTCAACAACTTCAAGCGCAACAAAGTGTGGACCTTAGTAAAGAAGCCAAAGGAGTGCCGCAATGTTATAGGCACTAAATGGATATTCAAGAACAAGCAAGATGAGTTTGGAAATATTGTGAGGAACAAGGCAAGATTGGTGGCTCAAGGTTTCTCTCAAGTTGAAGGAATTGACTTTGGAGAGACCTATGCTCCCGTGGCTCGCCTTGAGTCCATCCGTATCCTTCTTGCTTATGCATCGCATCATAACTTTAAGTTACAACAAATGGATGTGAAAAGTGCTTTTCTTAATGGTCCTTTGCATGAAGAGGTGTATGTTAAGCAACCCCCGGGGTTCGAGGATCTCAACTTTCCTAACCATGTCTACAAGCTTGATAAAGCACTTTATGGTCTCAAACAAGCTCCTAGAGCTTGGTACGAGCACCTTAAGAAATTGTTGGTAGACCGTGGGTTTGATGTTGGGCTAATCGACCCCACTCTTTTTACTAAGAGGGTCAATGGGGAGCTTTTCGTTTGCCAATTATATGTTGATGATATTATATTTGGCTCTACTAACAAAGCTTTCAATGATGAATTCTCA
Source organism: Lolium perenne (assembly GCF_019359855.2). Taxonomy (NCBI): domain Eukaryota; kingdom Viridiplantae; phylum Streptophyta; class Magnoliopsida; order Poales; family Poaceae; genus Lolium; species Lolium perenne. The sequence goes on from NC_067245.2 coordinate 319,401,012, forward strand.
AAGCTTATGACCGATAGGTTTGAGATGTCTATGATGGGAGAGATGAAGTTCTTCCTCGGTTTTGAGATCAAGCAATTGAGGGAAGGAACCTTCATCAATCAAGCAAAATATCTCCAAGACATGCTCAAGAGGTTCAAGATGACCGAGATGAAAGGTGTGGCCACTCCTATGGTTACCAAATGTCATCTTGCTCTTGATCCCAATGGTAAAGAGGTGGATCAAAAGGTATATCGCTCCATGATTGGATCCTTGCTTTACCTTTGTGCATCTAGACCGGACATAGTGTTGAGTGTTGGTGTGTGTGCAAGGTATCAAGCTTCTCCTAAGGAGAGCCACATGATGGCTCTCAAAAGAATCTTTCGATATTTGGTTGATACCCCAAGATATGGTATTTGGTACCCCAAAGGCTCAAGTTTTATTCTCAATGGATATACCGATGCGGATTGGGCGGGTGACAAGGATGATAGGAAATCAACTTCCGGGGCTTGCCAATTCCTTGGTAGGACCTTGGTGTGTTGGTCTTCTAAGAAGCAAAATTGTATATCTCTCTCCACCGCCGAAGCCGAATATGTTGCCGCCGCAAGTGGATGCACTCAATTGTTATGGATGAGTCAAACTTTAAAGGAATACGGTGTCATTTGTGACAAAGTGCCTCTATTATGTGACAATGAAAGTGCCATCAAGATTGCCTATAATCCGGTGCAACATTCAAGAACGAAGCATATTGAGATCCGGAATCATTTCATTAGGGATCATGTTGCCCGTGGTGATATTGAGCTTATCTATGTTCCAACCAAAGATCAACTTGCCGATATATTCACGAAGCCTCTTGATGAAGCAAGGTTCACTTATTTGAGGAATGAGCTAAATATCATTGATTCAAGGAGTATAGCTTGACCATCTTGCAAACACACCTTTGTCTCAAAACTTTATTTGGTTTAGATGTGGGCATGGAAATAGGGGGAGTGCGGTTTAAATTATTGAGCTATCCCTCCCCCCATAATGCCAACATTAAGAAATCATTCTCTTAATATCACATGTTGATATGTGAGCTTCAATGATGAGTAGTGGCTTGGACCCAAGATATATCTTCGTGGTGTCATATCACAACACTCATATATGGTGGCCTAGGCCACCACACTCTTCCTTGTGAAGAGTTGGAGTTAATTGGACCTTATCGCCTCTTATTTGACATCTCCATGTTCTTATGGGAAATCACATTTGCTCATATCTTGCAAACTTGAGTGATCATGTACCATTAACAGTTTGAGTTTTCTAAACCTAAGCCTACACTCATCTATAAGCCATTTCCATCTTGCTCATTTGTCATGTTTGGTAAAAACTTGGAGTTTGAGGTTTCTCGGTCGGATGATCTAGGTTGCCCCATCTTATTGGTAAATATGCATCTTGTATGTGAGGTGATAGTTTATTGCACCACATATGGGCACGCAAATAACCGACTAAAGATAGGCGGGATTAACGGTGTTCCGGAATTTCCAGAATACCGGATAATCCGCCCCCTAGGCGACCCGAAAAATCCGGCCCGGCCGGATTATCCGCCCTAAACTAGGGCCGGATTATCCGGCCTGGGCTGATCTTGAAAGGGCTGAGGACGAGGCCGCGGGGGGGAAACGGTTCTTTCCACCCCCCACGCGCCTCTCTCTCCTCTCAAGTTCGCCGGAGCTTCTCCTCCTCGCCGGAGTCGCCCCGTCCACTCCCTCCCGGAGTTTTTGGGTGGATCGGGTGCCCCTCCCTCCTAGCTACCTTCTCCTCCAAGCGGCTTTCGCAATGGATGCGGGTATGACTCACAATCCCTAACCCTAGGTGTTGTGATTTGTATGTGCTATTTTCTTGGTGGATTTGGTGTCTAGTTGTTCCAAATTGCTTGTAGTGTACTCCTCTTGCATGCTATAAGGCCGATCTGTCCCAAGACAAGTTGTTGTTTGCAAAATCTGCTAGATTCGCAGGGCCGGATTATCCGGCCCCCGCGAGGACCGGATTATCCGGTCTGGCCGGATTATCCGCCCCCTTGGGGCACCGGATTATCCGGCCTGGAGCTTCATCGCCACTGCAGTTCTGCTACAATCTATCTTGTTTTAGACTTGTACCAGCTTATAGTATGTTTCTAGAGTGCATTACTGTATCATACATGAGTTATGAGCATTATCTTCTCTTTGCTATCCATCTTTGCTATTCATAGGTCGTACTTCTCGGGGTACTTCTCGGAGAAGCCCAAGGGCTGATCGGTCAAGTGATGAGTTCGTGTCCAACGCTCCTCGCAAGCAACCTCATCTAGGCACAAGAACAAGGCATCAAGGGAAAACTACAAGACCATGGACCCTATTTCTTATTATGCTATCCGCATGAAGAACTGGTATGAAGACCTCCCAAGGGATGAAGAGACAGAGGGTAGGAAATACTGGTGCATGGAACAGGAGTTCATCTATAAGGATATCTATGAGCCCATGAAGAAAGTACGTCACATGCAAGCTATCGATGTGGACATTCTGGCAGTCAACGATCACTTTGCAGATGCCATCTGGGTGGCTGGTAGGATGGGCTTGAAGGATTTGATGAAGATTCGATGTGACTATAGTCCAGAGTTGGTGAAGCAGTTCTTTGCTACATTGGCCATCCAGAAAGATGATGACCGTACTATGGAATGGATGTCTGGCTCCACTCACTGCACTGCCACCTTGCGCCGTTTTGCTGCTATTCTTGGAGTTCCTGCAGAAGGAGGCCGTCGTCTCCATGGACCTCAGAAGGCAGATAAGAATGCACTATTTGACCTCTATACATCTGCTGGAAAAGTGGGAGAGACCAAGGGGCTGCTTAGCATTTATAGTCAGTTACTCAGGTTCTTTCGGTCCACCATCGCTCCTAGTGGTGGTAACAATGATGCTCTCTGGGGAACTCTTGTGGATCTCATGTACCTCAGCTTTCGGTGTGCTCGTGATGAGAATGAGGAACGTAACTACACTATTGATATCATGGACTACATCTTCCATGAGATTCATGATGCCATGGTCTCCCGCACCACTATACCTTATGCGCCCTACATCCAGCTCCTCATCAACAACACTGCGGGCGTGAGTGGTGAAGACTTGAGCGGGTACCCTATGATGAATCACTCTGTCAAGAAGGCCTACAAGCTTAAGCCTGTCTCGTCTGCTGTACTTCCACCTGACTCATTCATGGGTGATGCTCGTTCTAGTGGAGTTGCTCCTGCTCGCCATCCTGACCTCCCTGCTATGAAGAAACAAGTGAACAGGCCCAGTTGGTTTCAGCGTTACATCCTTTGCATGAACATTGAGATCCATAAGGAGAACTAAGCGGCCAGCCGGGAGCGTTCTGAGATTAAGCATACTCAGGCGGTTATTCTGCACAAGCTCAGTGGTGAGCAAGGACCCCCTCCTCAGCCTCCAGCTCACCCAGGTTACAGTAGGTGGCATTCTGCACAGGTTCCGTGGAGTGATCTTGACAGTTGCATTCAGAGGTCCAGTCTCACTCGCCGTTCTCCGGATGCACCTGACACTGATGAAGAAGCAGAAGAAGAAGAAGAAGAAGAAGAAGTGGCGCAAGAGTCCGATGATGATGATGCCTCCGAGTGATCCCCATGGGGCGAGTAGCATCGCGCTTGTCCCCTTTTTGGCGTCTCGATGCCAAAGGGGGAGAAGCGTTCTATTAGGAACTCTCTCGGGGATTTGCATGGTTTGGGCACAAGCATATGCGTTTATCATTCCTTTATTGCTTGTGTTCCCTCTTATTTGAACTATTTGCTTTGGTTGTGTCCCGTTTAAAACTATGTGCTATGTGGTGTGAGACATTGTTATGGTTTTCGGATTTCTATATGTTGAGATCAAGGATACTATATTATGTGTGATGCTATATCTCCGTATCTTATATCTACACATGGGTATGATTTCTTGCATCCTATCTCAACTTCATATTTGTATATGTCTCTTGTTAGAACTCATGATGGATACCTCTTGTGTTGAGGCACCTCAATCCTATGTGTTGTGTATTTGTATTCAAATGCAAATTACTTATATGCACACATGTAGGGGGAGTGCCTCTATGTTTTTGCCATCATGTTTGCCTCTATAGTTATTCTCTTGCAAATCCGTATATTGTCATCAAACACCAAAAAGGGGGAGATTGAAAGAACATCTCTCATATTATGTTTTGAGTGTTTGATGTCAATGTATGTGATACACTAATGGTTGTTTAAGTGGTACAGGGATTACATAGATACATTTGTATGTGTGTTGGATGTGGTCAGTGCTGTCAAAAAGCTTTTGCAGAAATGTTCATCAGGCCGGATAATCTGGGCCGGATATTTCCAAAATATCCGGCCCCCAGAATTTCGGCTAAGGACTTGGGGAAATGAGGCTCAGTATAGGGGCCGGACATTTGCCCGGATTTTGTCCCGGTTTTGTCCCAGGGCCGGATAATCCGGGCCGGACATTTCAAGAATATCTGGCCCCCTCGAAAACGGCTAAGGAATTCAGGAAAAGCAGCTCAGTATAGGGGCCGGACATTTGCCCGGACATTGTCCTGGTTTTGTACCAGGAGGCCGGATTATCCGGGGGGGGCGGATTATCCGGCCCTAACTTTGGCCGTTTTATCCGCCCCCCCCCCCCCCCCGGAAGGCACAACGGCTGGATTTTGGGGAGGGGTATTTATACCCCTCTTCTTCTTCCTTCCCCCTTTGCTCAATCATTACACAAGAAATCTGCCAAGCTTCACCTCTATTAGAGCCACCTCAAGAAACACAAGATTTGCAAGATCTCCTTCCTCCCCCAACCAAATCTCTTGATCTTTGGAGATTCGAAGGAGAAGCCACCGATCTACATCCTCACCGAAGCGATTTTCATTTCCCCCTCATTTGTTTGAGGGATCTCATGCTAGTGTTCCTATTTGGTTCCCTAGTTGATTTGTTGTTGATGTGTTGTTGTTGATTGTTGTATTGTTACAGATTTGGGAGCCTCCAATTCAGTTGTGGATGTGTGCCCCAAGAACCTTGTAAAGGCCCGGTTTCCGCCTCGAGGAAATCCCTTAGTGGAAGTGGGCTAGGCCTTCGTGGCGTTGCTCACATGAGATCTGAGTGAAGCCTTCGTGGCTGTTGGTTTGGCTTGCGTAGCAACCACACTCCTCCAAACGTAGACGTACCTTCTTGCAAAGGAAGGGAACTACGGAAATCATCTCCATGTCATCGCGTGCTCCACTCTCGGTTACCTCTATCCCATTCTATCTCCTATATATTGCGTAGCTATATCTTGCTTAGTTGATAATCTTGTCATATAGGTAAATTCACTTAGTTGCATATCTAGAGAATTTACCTTTGTGTCAATCCTAAATTGAAAAAGAACTAAAAATTGGTTAGCACCTATTCACCCCCCCCCCCCCCCCTCTAGGTGCGGCATACGATCCTTTCAGTTTCACAGCAATGTCAGACAATAAAATTACAAATGTTGACATCCCTCTTTGATAAATTAGATAATTTGCTGGTAATCGTGCATGCACGTCCAAAGTTCAGTAGTTTGGCCATATGTACGTAGCTTAGATTCCGCAGAACTCTTTCCTTGCTAATGTAATATTCTCTCCTCTAATATCAATTTTTTCACCGGATTGATATATCTAATCCTTTTTTCAAACATAATAGTTAATGCCAAATCAAGTACTAACACGATGTCATGTTCTCGTATTGTAAGTGAATCAAAACATTACCATTATGGTGCATGCCTATCAGTGATACAATGTTCTAATTTGTTGTATTGTTTAGTACTTCGTGAACCAAGGATTGATGGGTTCGTTGCATGGAAAACAAAAAAATTCTACCGTGAACATGAACAAAAACCAACATCTAATCTAGGAATAAGTAAGATCTAATCTACCAAGATCGAAGCAACGAGATATATGTGGGACTAACCCTCGAAGATTCCAAAACCTACGAGATTAGATCTCGTTGTTGATGTAGTCGATCATCCCGTGCTGCAATCCGGCAGCACTTCCGTACACGGTCGTGCGTACGGTGTCGACGAAGCCCGTCCTCTCCCCGTTCCAGCGGGCAGCGGAGGTGTGGTAAATCCCCTCGGAATCCCAGCAGCACGACGGCGTGGTGGTGGTGGTGGAGGAGAAAACCTGCAGGGCTTCGCCAAGCCGGAGCAGACTTGCGGTGGAGGAGAGGGGGGTGGCAGACTTTGGTGTGTCAGGGAGCGGCAGACTTAGGTGTGTCAGGGGAAGTGGTCGGCTGCCCCTCTCCTCTATTTATAGAGGGAGGGGCGGCCAAGGCAGCCCCTTGGGCCCCACCAACACACAGAAGGAAAGGGGGGATCAGAAATCATCCCCTTCCAAGTTTGCTTCCCCTTCCAAAGTTGCTCCCTCGATTTTAGTGATTTGATCTTATCCTCCGGGATTTGATCTTATCCCTAGGGGGGCTGGTCGGCTGGGCCTTGAGGGCTTGGCGCCCTTGGCCCATTAGGCCAGGCTGCACTCCCTTGGCCCATGTGGTCTCTCCCGGGGTGGTGGGCCCACCGGTGTCCCTCTAGAACCTTCTAGAAGCTCCGATCAAACACCGAAACTTTTCCCGAACCCCGGAAAATAACTTCCCTTGTATGAATCTTATTCTCCGGACCATTCCAGACCTCCTCGTGATGTCCTGGATCCCATCCGAGACTCCGAACAAACTTCGGTCTCCATCTCATATTCTGAATCTACTTATGCGACATCGAACCTTAAGCGCGTCACCCTACGGTTCGTGAACTATGCAGACATGGTCGAGACTCCTCTCCGACCAATAACCAATAGCGGGATCTGGAGATCCATAATGGCTCCCACACATTCAGCGATAACTTAGTGATCGATTGAACCATTTACATACGATACCGATTCCCTTTAATTGTCACGCGATACTTTACTTGTCCGAGGTTCGATCATCGGTATCTCCATACCTAGTTCAACCTCGTTACCGACAAGTACTCTTTACTCGTACCGTGGTATGTCATCTCTTGTGAACTAGTCACATGCTTGCAAGCTAATTAGACGACATTCCACCGAGAGGGCTCAGAGTATATCTATCCGTCATCGGGATGGACAAATCCCACTCTTGATCCATATGCATCAACTCGCACTTTCCGATTACTTAATCTCATCTTTATAACCACCCATTTACACAATGACGTTTGATGTAATCAAAGCATCCTTCCGGTGTAAGTGATTTACATGATCTCATGGTCGAAGGACTAGGTAACTATGTATTGAAAGCGTATAGCAAGTTAAACTTAATGACTTGATCTCATGCTACGCTTATTTGGGTGTATGTCCATTATATCATTCACCCAATGACATAACCTTGTTATTAACAACATCCAATGTTCATGATCACGAAACCATGATCATCTATTAATCAACAAGCTAGTTATACAAGAGGCTTACTAGGGACTCCTTGTTATTTACATAACACACATGTATCAGTGTTTCGGTTAATACAATTATAGCATGGGATGTAAATATTTATCATGAACACTAAGATATAACAATAACTAATTTATTATTGCCTCTTGGGCATATCTCCAACAAGGATATGATACAAGATCTTCCCTAATGTACACTGTTAATACAATACATCTATTTTGCGCAATTATTTTAAACAAAGGGGAATTGGTATGACCAAACCGAACAACGTGTGCCAGTATGCCGGTAGTATAGGAAATGAGAAGCGAAGCTGAACTAGCTAGTTGACCCTGACTCGTGGCCATGGCGTCTAATGTTAATATGAAAAGAAAACTAGCCGATATTTATGGTTCTAATACCGCTTGCACGTGGAGAAAATAATAATATTTGAATTTCAACCTCAATTATAACTGAAAAGAAAAATCTAAGTTGTAACTTTCTGCAACTTGATAAAAAAATAGTTATAATCTCACTTGCAACTAGAGAAAAATTTAGTTGCGATTTGAGAAAAATATCATTTGTAACCTTGTTTGCAACCGAAAAATCTGAATTGGAACAATACCATTACAACCGCATTTGCATCTGAGAAAAAACTCGGTTGCAAATCCTAGTTGCAATTGTGAAAAATATCAGTTGCAACCGCAGTTGCAACTGAAAAAATATCAGCTGCAAGCGCACTTGGAACCGAGAAAAAAACTCAGTTGCACTTCTAGATACAACTGTGGAAAATATCAGTTGCAACCGCAGTTGCAACTGAAAAATCTTGGAACTATTAAAGCCTAGCTGCAACCCAACTTGCAGCTTGAATAAAAATCTCGGTTACAGCCCAACTTACAACTAAAAAATATATTAGTTACAAGCCAATTTGTAAATAAAAACACACTTTCTATTTTTCAGCTAGCTGAAAATGCAATTCAGTTCAGGTCAGATCCTTAACCGTCCATTCCTATCCTTACACGAATCTTGACAAACGTCCTGCTCCGTCCGCTGTTCTCAATCGCACAGATTCGGTTTTTAGTCTGGTCGGTTTTTTCCTGGTTTTTTCTGGTCGGTTTTGTCATTTTGAATTTTGGGGGTCGTGCCCTTCTTGTCCGTAGCCATTCTTTTCATTTCTCTTTTCTTTTTTTCTCGCTGTCTTTCTCATTTCCTCTGTCTCTGCCTATCGGGAGAGCTCGGCGGCGATCTCGGCGGCGATTCACTAGGGTTCGTCTGCCGGCGTAGAGGATTCGGAGGTGGTGAAGTATACCGGCGTTGAGGCGTTGAGGATCCGGAGGTGGTGAAGCTGTGGCTCGTTGTATTTGCTTGCGGGAGTGAGCTCGATCCAGTTTAGTGGTGGGGGTTCTCGGCGGCGTGGTCTAGGGTTGTTTCTGCGGTGGAGTCTGCCGGCGTCGAGGATCTGGAGGAGGTGAAGCTGTGGCTCGTGGTATGGGCTTGCGCAAGGGGAGGGGATTCAGTGGATTCCGCCATGCCCGTGCCTGCAAGGACGAGGGCGCTCGATTTCTTCCTCGTTCCATGGGCGGTGGGGGCCTGCGTCGCCAGCGTTATGGGTACTTCCCCTTCCTCTTCCTCGTTTTCTCTCAGTATCTAATTCTGCAAGCAGTCATGTGGTATGTAGATCTCGTGTTATGAATTGGGACTGTTACAAACATCTTTGTGTAGTGCTTTGGTTGGTGTTATTGGGGGGCCTTAGGATTTTTTTTCTTGTTGCCATGTATGAATCGAATTATATGTAGTACCACTACTCATAGAGTACCACTACTTACTCTCAGTATCATAATTCAGTGAACTACTCATTTTTTGTCTGAATCATAATTCAGCGAACTACTTATGCTCAGTATCATAAGTCAGTGAACTACTATAATGGTTTTATTATTATGTGTAGAGATCATATGAGGGTTTAGGTAGGACATTTTGTCTTTTCATCTATAACTAGCTCGCCTCATCTCCCGGTCTGTCTCCTTTTGAAGAAGACAAATTTGTCGATCTGCACCACTCAGGTGGAGATGGCTGATGGAACTGTGCTGGAGTGATCTGCTATGTACTGTATGTAGCTATGGATAACTAATCCTTGTATATAGTTTCTCCCCCATGTGGGGTCTTTTCATGAACGATGCGGCCATTTAAACTTTAGACTTTTGTTCTTTTGATTGCTTAGTTTTTGTGGAACCTGTTGGTTGTTATTTGGTTTCATTTAATTTAGATGTTGTCTGCGTGGTGTAATTTTTTCGGAAGCTACAGCAAGTGTTAGTTTCTAATATGGGATTTGTGACTTTAAATCATTTTATCATAATATAGTTTGAAATCATGTGAACAAACACTACTGTTCAATTCCAATATTTTCTCTGCCTCAATTTGTGAAGTTGCTTGGGTCATCTCCTTTTGCACCTTTACAATTTGAAGTTTGTATATCTCGAGATGCTGGTAAATAGTTCATGCCAATTTATAATTGTTCTTGCTTGTCTTGAGTTGCCGGTAAATAGTTCTCTGTCTGGTTGAGCTGGTAGAGGTAGAGAAGTTTTTTGATCACATGAACCTAGTAATTTGATCTATCATGACCTACTCCTGGTTTCATTGCGAGTTTTTTAGTACAAAATAATAACTTGTGATGTATGTAGTGTTGAGTTAGAGTTCTATTTTTTTGTATCTTATATGGCTCTATTTCTCACTGAGTAACGTTGTCTGTTTCTGTTTTGCTTTTCGTAACAGGGGGGGGCATGCTTACCATCCTTTGGCTGTTATGCCAAACTGTAGTTCATCCGATTGTGTTCATGATGAAGAAAGCTCTTCCAGTGAAGATGTAAGAGTTATATATGCAACTTTTTTGAGTCGATTTTTTTTGTATAACACAAATGTGTCTTTTGTCATGATTTTTTGAATGGGGTCTGATGCTTTATTTTTTATTTTTTGATTTTAGGGTACTGGTGTTGTGAGGAGGAAGAGTCACTTGGATGATGCTTTGTTTGAATTTTTTAGCAAACAGGTACTGGGTTTTTGTGCCTTTGTTTGATTTGTCAGTCGTGTTTCACAATTTCCCTCCACCCACACATTGTCTTGTTTAAATCAAGTTATAAGTTAAATTCTTCTTACTCAATTTTTTATTTTAAATAGAGTTCAGGTCTTGTTTTGCTTTGGGCAGATGAATGACTTCTTTTTTGTTGTTGTTGTTTGTAGGCTATTAAAAGCTTGAAGAGGGACTTCTCTAATTTTTGCAGGGATTCTGATATGTGGGCAGAGGTGTTGTTATTTTCCACATCTCTTTTTTTTTGCAATTAGTATTGGTTTATAAGTATTCTTTGTATTTTTTATTTTTTCTAATTGATAACGAATCTACTTCGTTCCAGAATAAAAGGCCGAAGTTTTCTGGAGTTGATAAGAAATGTTTCTCTGTTTACTCTTTCAAGTACTTCTTCGAAGTTCTGAATCGGCTAACTGTGGAGCAGACTGCTATCATTGAGAAATTTGGTTTTGGTTGTCTCCTCTGTCTTTCCAAGACTTATATCCCTTCATCATTTATACGTTGGCTTGCTTGGTCCGTTGATGTTGATTGTTCTCAAATCATTGTTGATGACAAGATAATATATCTTTCAAAAGATTCTTTTCATCTTGTTCTTGGTTTGCCAAATGCTGGTGATGAGCTGGTCGAAAATAGTGATGCTGGAATGGAATTCATCAAATCATTATTTCACTTATCAGAAGTCCCTCATATCACCTTTTTTGGCAACAAATTAAACTCGAAGCAGACTCTAAGCGATCAAGAGGTGTTTGTTTGTTTCATGCAAGTTGCTATATGTTGCTTTTTGTGCCCTTCTGCTAGTGATCATTTGGACACAAGGTTTATAGATCAGCTTGGTAATCCTGAAAGATCCAGAAGTTTTGATGTTTGTCAGCTTGTTTACAAGCATCTCATGCTTGGAATTGCTAAAATGTCTAAGTTTGCTCAATTGAAAGGAAGGAATCCTAAGGTGTTTGAGTTCTATTCGTATGCACTTGCAGTGAGTATTCTTACTGTGTCAATATATTGTTTATCCTCATCATTATTATCATTGTTCTTTTTTTAATTTTTTTATCTTCACATGTGTTATAGGTTTATTATCTGGATTGTCTTGATTTTGGCATCCATATTGCTGGCACTGGTTTTCCTAGGGCAGCTTCATGGCGTGGAGACATGATCAAAGTGTACTCTGGTTTAGATCGCAAAAGCAGAAGATGTTTTGGAAAGAGGTGGATGAAGAAAAATCTTGCAGAATGTTACTTGGGGGTAATCAATTTTATCCGTTTTCTACATTTTCTATGCACTTGTCTTTTTTTAGCTTTCTGTTTTTAATATGATTTTCATTATCATTTTGCAGGCAGTCAATGTTATGAACCAAGGATTTAATGCAACCAATTGTGAGTTTATGTCTAAAAGGCAGAAGGCATCCATTCATGATAAATTTGGCATGACTTTGTCAGGACAGGTATGCATTTTGTTCTTACCTTGATCCAGATTTTTCTACTGTTTTATTATGTATATTGTCAGTATCTTTCCTTTCCTTCATTCTCCCCTTTTGTCATAGAATGAACACACATTTCTTTTTTATCTGCAGACAATAGATGGTATACTGGATATTGTTCAAAGTCAGGATCCTTTTTGTCTAGACACGAGTAACAAGAGAGAGATACTTGTTCATGACATTCTTCATTTCTTAGCAAACACTCATCCATGGTACAAGAGTAGTGGTGTGATGAAGTTCGACATGGGTATTTTAGGTACTGCAATTTTTCTTTAGCACCTTGTGTTCCATGTAGTGGATAGATACTTGTTTCTTTTTTTAGATTTATTTCTTTTTTTTTCTCTATTTTTAGATACTCCAGGTGGTGTTGCTAAGAAGCCCGTTGATAAGAATTCCACTGTTTCAGGTTATTAATGCTTTATCTCATGATTATATTCTCTATTTTCCACTTCAGTTTGCTCATATATCTTTCTGTTGCCAAAACTCCGCACTTGAGTTTAACTTCAACCTTTGCTAAACTTTTTCTGATTTTCCTAACTCCATGTTACTTCTTCAGTTTCATTTTCTCGACTTGACCACAAACCAATCTCAACTTGCAAGTGGGATTTACATGAATTTCCACTTCAGTAAATCCTGATTTCTTTTTTTTATAAACCCCTCATTGATTTTGACGATCTTATTGAATGTCAGCTCCAGGACACAATCCTGTAGCTAAGGTCAAGTCGAGATTGACAATAAATTTGCCTAAGGATTGCATTCCTGTCTTAAGCCAAGATGATCTAGTATCTCCCATTGGGCGTATGAATTTATCACCGTGTTATGTTGCTAAGGTTAGCTGGATTGCCCCTTCTGTTGTTTTTAAGTTTATGTGGAGTGATTTTTGTCATTATATATGATTTTTTGTGTCTAATTTTTTGATACCTTCCTTTGCAGGAAACTAGTAAGGTAGCAGGGAAGTTTGAAATGGCGAACTTATGTCAAAAAAAATCTTTGGGTAGTAAAGAAACTCCTATACCTGTTGGTGACACAACACCCAAAGCATTTCTGGTTTGTGTTTTCCATTTCTGTTTTTCTTTTTTAAACTCGTCAATTAGGTTTTAGTAAATGTTCTTCCATTTTCATTTTATGCTATCAGGAAGTGATACGTCTCCGACGTATCGATAATTTCTTGTGTTCCATGCCACATTATTGATGTTATCTACATGTTTTATGCACACTTTATGTCATATTCGTGCATTTTCTGGAACTAACCTATTAACAAGATGCCGAAGTGCCAGTTCCTGTTTTCTGCTGTTTTTGGTTTCAGAAATCCTAGTAACGAAATATTCTCGGAATCGGACGAAATCAACGCCCAGGTTCCTATTTTCACCGGAAGCATCCAGAACACACGAGAAGGACCAGAGGGGGGGCACTGGGCCCCCAGACCATAGGCCGGCGCGGCCCAGGCCCTGGCCGCGCCGCCCTATGGTGTCGTCGCCCCTTCGACCCTCCTGCGCCGCCTCTTCGCCTATTTAATCGTCCCTGACCTAAAAACCTCGACACGTTCGACGAAAACCACAGAAACCTTCCAGAGCCGCCGCCATCGCGAGGCCAAGATCTGGGGGACAGGAGTCTCTGTTCCGGCACGCTGCCGGAGCGGGGAAGTGCCCCCGGAAGGCTTCTCCATCGACACCGCTGCCATCTCCACCGCCATCTTCATCACCGCTGCTGCTCCCATGAGGAGGGAGTAGTTCTCCATCGAGGCTCGGGGCTGTACCGGTAGCTATGTGGTTCATCTCTCCTATGTACCTCAATACAATAATCTCATGAGCTGCTTTACATGATTGAGATTCATATGAGTTTGTATCACAATTTATCTATGTGCTACTCTAGCAAAGTTATTAAAGTAGTTCTATTCCTCCTGCACGTGTGTAAAGGTGACAGTGTGTGCACCGTGTTAGTACTTGGTTTATGCTATGATCATGATCTCTTGTAGATTGCGAAGTTAACTATTGCTATGATAATATTGATGTGATCTATTCCTCCTACATATGCATGAAGGTGACAGTGTGCATGCTATGTTAGTACTTGGTTTAGTCTATTGATCTATCTTACACTATAAGGTTACTTAAATATGAACAAATTGTGGAGCTTGTTAACTCCGGCATTGAGGGTTCGTGTAATCCTACGCAATGCGTTCATCATCCAACAAAAGTGTAGAGTATGCATTTATCTATTCTGTTATGTGATCAATGTTGAGAGTGTCCACTAGTGAAAGTGTAATCCCTAGGCCTTGTTCCTAAATACTGCTGAGTTACTACTGCTTGTTTACTGTTTCACTGTGTTACTACTGCTGCAATACTACCACCATCAACTACACGCCAGCAAGCTATTTTCTGGCACCGTTGCTACTGCTCATATATATTCATACCACCTGTATTTCACTATCTCTTCGCCGAACTAGTGCACCTATTAGGTGTGTTGGGGACACAAGAGACTTCTTGCTTTGTGGTTGCAGGGTTGCATGAGAGGGATATCTTTGACCTCTTCCTCCCTGAGTTCGATAAACCTTGGGTGATCCACTTAAGGGAAAACTTGCTGCTGTTCTACAAACCTCTGCTCTTGGAGGCCCAACACTGTCTACAGGAAAGGAGGGGGAACGTAGACATCAGGAAGCTGGTCAGGTTGTGCAGAAACCTGCAACAAAGAAATTATCTTCAAATATATTAAATGGAAATGAGCAAACTACTATCCACATTGGTGACACAACACCGAAACTAGAATCGGTACTGCCACACTCTGTTTTTATTTTTTGTCTCAATCATTTTTGGTGACCTTTATGTATTATCATTCTCACTTTCTATCCTTTTTTGACTGACATATGTCATTTTTATGTTCGTTTTTTTCTTCATAGGTTGGGAAAGCACATGAGGTTAAGATCACTGGTGTGTCAAACTTCAAAGATCGTCAAAATCTTCTTTCGCAGAATGTTGAGGAGGTTTACAACAACAACATGCATCGTTCTATGAAGCATGCCAGTTATTCAAGGCAGAATGCAGCGCGCAACTGTGAAGCTCCAGATGTTTTTGATTCATTAGTAGACGGTGACCATAACTTGGATATGAATGCTCATAACACTGGCAGACGATCAGCCAACGATAAGTTTATATGTCTGCAGCCTAAGAACAGTCTGATCTTTCCATTACCTGAGAATTCACGCTTTCCAGTATCAGATGAAGACATCATGCATTATTGTGCAATTGTGGATTTGGCATATACTAATCGAATTCAGAAGTAAATATTCTCTTCATTTTTCTCATTTATTTATCTCCTTATTCTTTGCAATGTGTTTTTGGTAAATGTACTTGTTTACATTCTAGCTTTATTCCTTTTTTTCTTTGAAACAGGAACTATGCTCTTGTATACCATGGGGTTCACTGCAGTTTTGTGTCACTGGGTCAAACACTGATGCCTGATGGTCATATTGATAACTTTCTTATTCCTTGCTTTTGCCGAAAGCTTTTTGAGGATAAGCATCCTACCAAATCTGGGAGGCATTATTTCTTCTCTTATGTCGGGGTATTTTTAATCTTGAACCCCTTGAATGTCATAATTTCTTCTCTTATGTTGGGGTATGTTGTTATGATTAATAGTCTATTTTTTCAACAGGAAAGTATACTTGATTTTTCCAGTTCATTGCATGAGAACATTGTTCGCACTTCATTCTTAGGAGCTGCTTCAGCAAGTAAAGGAAAGAGGCTAGATTTGTCTGATAGAGTATGTTGCATTACTTTACTATATAAATGTCTATTTTTCTTATTGCTCTATTTGTTCTTTTCCATTTAATCATAATGAATTTATGCTCTTACTATGCAGCTTTTTTTCCCTATATGTCACTTGGAACACTGGTTTACATTTGTGGTTGATTTCAAGTGGAAGCTTTTTGCTTTTCTTGATTCATTCTATGGCCCAAAATCTGAATATCAGCTAGCAGTACAAGAACCTTTAGTACGTTTTTTCGATCCCAATTTTTGTTTTAAGTTCTACTTGCTCTTTTGATTTCAAACTTAGTAACCATTCATGTATATGTACAGATGAAGAATTTTGCAATTCTATGGAAGAAGATTTTTGAAACTGATGAACCTGACTTTAAGAAATTTCAAGTGATGTTTCCTAACATGCCACGACAGGGAAATGCGTAAGTTATTTTTTCAACCATGTATACTTGTTCCTCTAATGGTGGTATGTTTTTCAGTTATGCTGATTTTCTTGGGTGTTCTGTAATGCAGCCATAATTGTGGTGTCATGACTATGAAAGCTATGGAGCTTTTTGATCCCACTAAGGATCTCCGCAAACTGTTCTCTGATAATGATGTATGCCATATTCGTATTCAGTATGCAAATAGCCTTTTCTTCCACAGAGGCAATAAAGTTGATCACAATGTAGTTACAAGTTTCTTTGATAAGGTACAATCTGTTTGTCCATCTAAACATTTTTTATGTCTCCTATCTGTTATGAATATAATGTAAATGGTCATTATATACTGACATTTTTTGTTTTGTTATTCACTTTGTAAAGGAGGATTTCATGCGCCAGCTCCATCCAAGCTGATTTATGATCATCCTATGCTTCTTCTTGGGAAACCTACGACATCTTTGTCGTTTCTTGAATGAGGCAAATGTGTTTTCCCTTTGGCGAGAACTGTTTGAGTCTGTTCATTTGTGTTTGTATGCGTCACTCTGTTTTGGGCGGAAGTGATTTTATACATTCCAGAACTCATTTTTGTTCATCCCCTGTACATGCCCCAGCAAAACATCTATTGTTTGATATGCTTTCTATAGCATCTCAAAACTTATGAATATTAAACAAATAATTGTTTTAGTTGCAACTGTATATCCTTTCTATGCATCTTTTACTAATTCTTTTTTTGTAATTCCATAATGATTGTACTTTTTGTTTATCTGTAATGATTTTAAATTCTGGGTAATGAGTAGGTTTTACTTTAATTTTGGTTAGTCAGTAGAGGGGTGGGTAACTCCGCCTATTCAATTTATTTTTCTTAAGCTATGCTTAAGTTGGATAGCCGGTTCCAAGCCCGGGTTAAGGAGGAGGGGCCACACTTTTTCATCTTTCGTCTTTCAAATAGCTTCTTCAAATACATTCAGACATCTCAGTCTATTTTTTTTTCACTATTCTTGATATCCTCTATTTTCTGGCACTTGCACCTGTGTTATATCAGCAGTTTGCTTTTCTATTGCTTTTGCATGCTTGCCAGGAGCTGCCTGGTCTGCAAGGTGGAACATTTGCTTTTTGATGTCTTCAGTGAGATCAGCACACTCAATCTGGATTTTTCTGCAATCTCTGTGTCTTGAGTATCATTCACCTCTTCTGCTGGCAGGTCATTTGTCATGCAGCTCGACAGGCTCAGTATTTTCGGTCTTTGGAGTTTCCTCGGCAATTTGCATCAATGCTTTTCACATCTCTAGTTCCCTCGGTCACTATCGCTGGTTCTAAATTCTCTTGAGCTTCCTCTCCAATAATATTTCCACTGCTTTTGGTTGGATATTTTCTCCAGATTTGTACTTCTTTTTTGGTATCAGAAACTGCTCCTCTTGCTGTCACATCTTCTTCTTGGACAGAATCTTCAGTTTTTTTGAAACAATGCTTTTTGTTGTGAGATACTTTGAGGTACAGTGGCTTCACTGTATCTCATTTCATTAGCAGGTTCTTGTTACAGGATATATGGCTCAGTTCCTATCGTTTTTTCTTCTGCTTCGTGGTCTTCCAACCTAGCAACTTTGCTTTTGAGTCATCTTTTGACCTTCAGTGGCTCCACTTCTGCTCTCTTCTGCTGATTCTATCACAAGCTACTCAGTTATGGTTGGTCCATCTTCATGAGTTGGGTTCACAAGGATGGTGTCTCTTCTAGTTTTGGCTCCTCAAATGGTGGTGTTTGAACAAGTGATGTACATGGTCCTCTGGAGTTCCCTTTTAGCAATTGCGTCACTGCTGTTCACATCTTTAGTTTTCCTTAGTTACTGGTGCTGATTCTAAATTATCTGTGGTGTCAGGAATTGGTTTTGTACAGCAGCTAGTTGAGTCCCTGCTGGCTTAGAACGACGGCCTCCGACACGGGTAACTGCTCATCCGTATCTCTGTATATTTTTTTCGTTTGCAATCCTAGACTCTGGTTAATTATACTCTGATCATATTTTTTCACATTTCGGTGTCTGAAAATAGGAGATGCATGTTCTTTCATGAGCTGTCTCTTCTGCAAGATCACTGATGTAAGTATCATTTGGCGAGCTCACTGATGCAAGTATCAATTTTCAGTTTTCCATGGCTTCAAATGCCATTTTTGATCTCTGTTTTTTTGCATGCTTTTTTTGTCAGGAGCTGCCTCATCTACAAGCAGATGACAGTATCATTCACACTTTTCAGTGAACATAGCTTTTTGTGTTAAAGAAGTGCATATGAAGCGTCATGCTATTGTTGGTATGTTTTCTTCTTTTCAGGACTTCTGTTTCTGTTATCTGTAATGCATGTACTATGCTCATTTTTTCTCGTCTCTCATGCACTTTCTTTTTTAAAACACAATAATTCCACAAAGCCAACATCAAACAGGGTATTTTGCTAGTATCATAACACAATAATTTAAATCTTAAATAGTCCACGTATGCAACTCGTACAGAATTCAATGCTACATAGTGTTTGATAATAATTTGATCAACACTTGCTGGTCATCATTTGATCTCAGTCCTTCAGTCTTCCCTCGTGCTTGTCACTGAAGATACACTTGGCTGGAACATTTGATTTATGTTATCATTGCATCCACTGGCCTTCGTCTTGTTTTTTCTTGATTTCTGGGGTTCCGTTGTTGTACCTGGCAGTAAGAAATGTTAATATAATTTTAGCATTATATATTGTATTTAATATCTGCATAATAACAATATAGATCAGCTTCTATACCTATGTCCTTTTTCTTTCTGTTCCTAGTCTTTTTTGGTAGATTGAACACCAAATGCAGCTGTTGACACTTTTTCTTCGTGTATTCGGTTGAACCACAATGGCTGCAGGTGTAGAACATTTTCTTTTTGATTCTTTCCTTTATAGTCATCAACCTAGGACGACCTTTTGTACCAGCAACATCTGGATCAAGTATGCGTATGTTTGATGTACTTTCAGATGTAGGGTCCAAGTTGACGACAGTTCTTGCTGTACTGTTCTGTCCTATAGCTGAGTCTTGTTCAGTTTCATTGTCCATCCTCGCCATCTCTGCTTCTAGCCTTGGTATCTCTTGTAGCAAATACTGATATTTTCTTTTGTTTTTTGAACCATTTGATGTTGTGTGTCCCAATAACCTTGATAGAACATTGAATCTTAAAACAATGCTATCCTCATTTGGTGTCGGGGCAAGAACATGGTCTAACACCTTTTTTTCCTTCTTCCTCCACCTTTCTATGATGTATTTATCCGGTATCTTGTCTATCTGTAAATGCAGCATAACTTTCAAGATGTGTGAGCAAAGGAGGCCATCTTTGTCAAACTTGCAGCAGATGCATGAGTAATCATGGTTCTCTTCATTCACCAGAACAAGGTAATTTCGTGTTCTGTGTTCTTTGATTGGGTAATTAGGTGCCTGAACCAACCAGTACTTCTTGCCTTTCTCTTCTTCCGTTATTTGTAACCTTGTAACATCATTCAGTATGTTCTGAAATTTTCTGAAGATTGAAATATTGTATAGATCATGTGCTTGCCTTTCAATGTAGTACTTAGTGAGGAATTTCTTGTCAGGAACTTTTTTGGTAATTACATTGTGATCACACTCGTCCTCTCTTGCATGTATATCATCCATTATTCGCTGGTACTCTCTTAGGAAGCTTGTGATGCTGAATTGAGCCCCTACGCTTCTCTTAAACAGTGCATTTGTCCCTTCGCTTCTAGCTGTTGTCTGAATAAATGGGAAAAAGGATTTCTTGAAGTAAACTGGAGCCCATTTCTGCCTTGATTTCCACATGTTTTGCAGTATTTCTACATGTCCCACATTGTACTCATTTATCATTGCCTGCCACAACGTTTCAAACTCATTAACTGTCAAAGATTTGTCAATAATGTCCTGTAGTTCTTCATATAGGCCTTCATTTGCCTGAAATAGTGGACCACCTTTGTCATCAATTTTCTTCTTTATATGGAACAAGCAACCCCTGTGTATAGATTGTTTGTAAAGTTCTTTTATTGCATTCCCCATGGCTCTATCCTGGTCAGTAATTATTGTCTTGGGGTGCTTACCACCCATTGCATGTACAAATTGGTTGAACAGCCACACAAATGTCTCCTCTTTTTCATCCACTATGAATGCACATGCAAATATGTATGTGTTTCCATGGGGCGACACACCAACAAATGGTGCGAACGGCAAATTGTACTTGTTTGTTAGGAATGTCGTGTCAAAGCTGATGCAGTCTCCACAAATATTATAGTACAATCTTGCTCTTGCGTCTGCCCAGAAGACACTACGAACTTTGTTGTTTTTATCTAAATCCATTGAATGATAGAAACCTGGATTTTCATTCCTTTTTTGAGTAAACCATTCCAAGACTTGCATCATATCATTGTTTGTCAGTTCTCTGTTTATGCTATTGCTGTAGTTGCTCACTTTTCTTTTGTTGTATGGCAGTTGAGCCATTCCTCCTCTTATATATGCCAAAACAGCTACCATGTCACGAGTAGGCATATTGCAGTGTTTCATAGTTCGTATCATCTCCTTCTCACCGTCGGACATGTATATGTGCGACCTGAAGAATCTGCTCTGTGGGCATAGTTGATGGTTGTGTATAAGTTGTAGTCCTGTAATTCTCCACATCCCATTTCTTTCACTGACTACCATTTCCACCTTGCAATCTGTTTTTGCTATCACTGTGCTTTGCCTCTGTGACACTACCTGCTCAGTCTCTGCTTCACTATTTTTTCCGTACTTGTTACATTTCATTGTGAACCTTATGACCTCATTGTTCCTTCTTTTGCTTGCAGTACGGTAAGATGAAACACAACTTATGGAGAACCCAACTGTGTATGCATACAAGTTGAAGAACTTCTGAGCTTCTTCTCTTGTTTGAAATTCCATTCCAATGTCAGGTTTGAGCTGGCTATCATTATCTTTGCTTACATCTTCTTCCATCTGTACCCCCTGTTCAGCTAGCTTTTCATTTGACAGAAAGTTTTCTATATCATCTTCAGTTATTTCTTTCTGTTGATCTTGTGTTGTTTGCGCTGTACTTGCACTATCAATGTTTGAGTTGATTTGTTCGCCCTCCTGGGTTGGCTCAGATGTGCTCATTTTTTCTTTGCCTTCATCTGGTGTTTCATTCATTTGCTGGAACTCATTGTTATTCCCATGAGCATGAACCTGCGTACATTTTGTATGAGCATGTTAATATTAATATAGTGGAATGCATAATTTTTATTGCACAAGGCGATAATATTTATTCATTACCTTTTGTAGATTCATGTTGTCAAACACACTTACATCACATGGATTATCATCCTGCCCAAAGAATGTAGGCGTTGATTCTTTGTTTGTTATACCTCCAAGTAGCAAGTCTGTGTATGAGAACCCTTCCTGCAACAAATTAAATACAAATTAAATATAGCTGTAATTAATCTAATTATTTTTTGTCAATTTTAATTTTTTTACGAATGACGCATACATGTGTGAAGAATTCATCTTCAATATCATTTGGTGCTTGCAAGGTACCTGAGTATAAGAATGTTCCCGCCTGCATAATACAACATGTTAAATTGTCAGAACATAACATGATAATATCAGTTGTATCTGAACGGAAATTTATAACTATTGACTCTCTATATCGGCACCACAGCTTTGCCCTGTCATTTCCTGCTTAGTTACCGTGGGCTTCCTCATTTATTCAGTTATCTCTGTCCTCAGTTTTGTATTGTCATACCTACTAGCGTGTGAGGGAATACTGGCGTAGGCGGCCCAATACTGGTATCTGGGCCAGCCTGCCATTTTCCATACGTGAGCATTACGGCTCTAACGGACGTGTTAAGCATCAATATTGGGTCACCCAAAAAAACGTGAAATAGGAAATGTTTAGAGCGCGACCAAGATTTCATCTAGTTTACAAGGCATGTTAGTGTCTCAGTTCTTCAGTTTTAATTTCTTCAGTTTTGTATTGTCTCTGTTTTTCAAGCTTTAGTCATTATTCTTCATTTTTTCGCTCTTTCTCCGTCCCTCAGTTATGTTTTGTCACACTTGGCTCAGTCATCTTTTTTTCTCAGTCATCAGTTTCTTCCTAAGTTATATCTTCAGTTTCTCAGTTATTTCACTCTTTCTTCATTTTCCCTCAATTATTTCATCAGTCTTTATTTTTTAATTTTCTCTTTCTTCAGTTTCTTAATTAGATGTAATGCAGTTAAAATGCTTGTCAGTTTCTTCCTAAGTTATATCTTCAGTTTCTCAGTTTTTTCTCAGTTAAAATGCAGATAAAGGAAGAAGGAGCGGCAAACGGATCATTGCCTGGGACACTACCTGCTCAGTTTCTCAGTTATTTCTCAGTTATTTCTCTACTGTTTTTCTCAGTTATTTCTTCAGTTTCTCAGTCTTATTAGCTTATTTGCTCAGTATTTCTTCTCTCAGTCTACCTCTGAATTCTCATTTTCTCAGTATTATCTCAGTTTCTCAGTTTTATCTCAGTGTCTCAGTTTCTCAGTCTTATAAGCTTATTTGCTCAGTATTTCTTCTCTCAGTCTTAGTCATCTTAGTTATTCTTCAGTTTTTAGTTATTTGTCATTGTTAGCTCATTCTTCAGTTTTAGTTATTTGTCATTGCTTCTTCAGTCTCTCACTTAAATTTGCTCATTACGTATTTCAGTCATTTGTTGTAATATCCCAGGTAATGGGGTTACAAAATTAGAGGAAACAGATGTGTGCATTGCATTCATGCATAGAAAATCTGGGGAATTTTCGCGCTTTAAAGTAAAACAGTCACAGTAACTGAAGTTTCACTTGACCTTGGTGGAATTGAAGTAGCTCATCAAGTCAAGCGCTATAAACCTCAATGTGACTTTGTTAAAACTTTGTTTTGGGTAGAGATAATTTGATCTAAGGGGTTAGATCAAATGGAACTAATAATCAACACAACAACACTTTACTCAATGATCAACTACCTGATCTTATTAAATATCACAACATGATATTCCTAGCGATAACATGTGAACATCCATGTAATTGGAAATCAAGTAACAATAATTGAAGAAACTATTCTCCACTTATCTTCTCCATGTCTTAAACTAATCCATGATCCTACCATGAATCTCATGGTATTTATTTTACTTCATTCTTGGAAGCAAGACAAGGAGATAAACTCTAGAAATATATAATCCTCTCTACTACATATTAATATACATCAAACCTAGATAAGTGAGAGTTCTATGTTACTTATTAGAGGATCAATGATAAACCTTGAACTAAACCTTGAATATACATCCATGTATTCAAATCATCATCTCAGAGAAACCCTAGGATATTATTGAAGACATTTCCTAGAGAGAGAACCCATTTATGTTAACCATAGATATTGGTGACCACCTCAATATCTTTGGAGAATAAACTTAAGTTAGCATTGTAGTTCTTCTCAAATGAGACAGAGACCATTCATACTAATCCAATCTTTACCTATTTTAGAATAAAGGACAACCTTTGAACTAAAGTATTAGGTTGTAAACCATTTCCCTTGGAGTGGTGAGATAACCCATTATCACATGGTATAATACCATATCCATGAGTTGATAAGGTAAGTAAGAGACCAACCCAATTAAGCTAGACAAATGGAACCTTAGCCTAGATACCTAAGGAGATATTAGGAGTACACCATAAACCCAAGATTAACCATTCCTAAATGAGAAAGCTCAACCTATGGTGTTATACTCAAGATAATTGAGACAACCATAACCATGCCCACTCAAGAAACTATAAAATAAAGTAAATATTTAATTGATCAAGACAACACTTGATCTTGGGAGTGAGAAAACCATTCAAGGAGAGATCCCTTAGGAAGCCCAACTTTGATCATTATAAATTGTGTAGTGATCATAAACCCTAAGAACTAGAAGTAGAAGATATAAGCCCATAAGAACCAAAGTGAGAAACCATCCATCATTATAACCAAAGTTAACTATAAAAAGTAATATAACTACTTTAGTTACCTTAATAACAAATTAAGGATAATAATCGAAGTTGTTGGTAAAATATAAAACCAATTCTCAACACCTTAGTAACTAGAGGAGAACATAAAATATTAAGCAAGTAACCCCTTATCATGGTTAGGGGAGATTAAACCCTAGCACATGCAATATGGTGTTATCCCATCTCTATAACCTAGAATTAAATCTCAACCCTAGTTTGAGTATCACTTGGGTGATCATAACTAAAACCTAAGCCACAACTAAGTTCCAAACCATATGCCATTTGGTAAATAACATTAGAACCCTAGTATTGCACATTAATCAATTCGTATGCTTCAATTCTTGAACATAGGAAAAACCATGTGCTACATTATATGGTTTAAACCATATATGTAGTGATCAACTATTTATCCTTGTAACCAAGACCAAGCCATTATGGGGAAAATATCTACTTTAGACATTTTCAAAGATAATAAGAGTGTTAACCTTGAAAGAGAATTATAAGAGAGTTCACAAAACTATAATAAATAGGTGATCACATAAAATTATATGCAAGTGAAACCAACCCTAAAATAAGAAACCAAGACCTCCTAATAATCTTTAAAATGCCTTGGGAGCAATTCTCCACTTTAAATAATTCAAAAGAGAGTTGTATTGCAGGGAAGAAAAGGAATTTCAAAGAATATACCAACTCATGGCTAAATTGAAATTTAACTAAAACTCACAAGGATTCAAATAAAATCATGCATTACACATTAGTTTGGACAAAGGAATCATGCAATGATCATTAGGGCTAAGCTTTAATTAAAAATAGGTATAAATATCTGAAAGCATAATTGAATTCAAATAGGAATTCAAAATAGAATTAATAAAACCAGAAATTCAAAACAAGTAATAAAACAGAAAATGAATAAAAGAAATAAAGGAAGAAGGCTTACCTGGACTTACCTACCGCAGCAGCCCAGCAAGAGAGGTCCAGAAGCAGCCCACCATCACCAGGCCAGCACAGCCCAACACCATCCCACGTACCCTTTCGACAGAAAAAAATAAAACGAAGTCATCCTCATCCTCTCCATCGTGCCTGGAGGACAGCACGACGGCGTGCTCGTCCTTCCCTCGCGCTGGCATCCTCTCCTCGTCCGAGACCATGACGAGGCACGCGCCTAGGCGCCGTATAAAGCCTTGGACGAACCTAGTCGCCCTCTTCTTCCTCCCTGCTCGAAAAATTCCCCACACCCGAAACCCTAGCTGCGCCGAGTACCATTCCTGCCGGCGATTGGAGCACCCCTGAGCCCAGCTGAGCACGCCATCGTCTCCACCGTCCTCGACATGCTCTCTGTGCAAAAGGAATCGGACCGGGGCAAGCTGTAGCCTCGCCGACGAGATCGCCTCTCCGACGGCCGGCGCCATTAAATCCGGCGAACCAGACCACCAATGACCTCGCCGTCAAGCGCGTCATACTCGCGGTGAGCCACTCTACCTCGTGGCAAGCTCGCCCTGCTCGATTACACACCGTAGCGCCGCCGCATCGCTAGTCCGTGGGCACCGCCGCAACACCTCGTCGCCGGGCACGCTCCGGTGACCAAACCGGAGCGGCGCCACCATCATGAGGTTCGCCTCGGCGTCCTCGTTACAACGCGCCTACGCACGTCCCCGCGGGAACCCGGGAACGCCGGTGACCATGGGCGACTGCCCCGCCGGCCACCGTGAACCAAGCCATGTCGACGCCACCGTGGCGTGTGACGTGGCCACGGGCCCATTAGTCAGTGTGCAGGGGTAGGTGTAGCCGGGTACGTTTAGTATTTCAGTTTAATTTCAAATTACAGAAAATGCCTGAAACTTTGAAATAATGTAGAAAATTCATAAAAGCTCAGAAAAATACAAATAAGATATCAAAATTATTATAAAAGAAAAATCTATCCAATAAAAATATAAAATGAAATTTATATTTTTAAATAGAAATTCATTATTTAATACTTATTAAATAAGCCTTTTCTTTAATTCTAAATTGAATTAAAATTCAATAAATAGTAAAACCTTTTAAAATAAATAAAAACCAGTAAGGAAAATAAAGAAAACATTAAAGCTATTTTTCTTTATTTGTTATTTTGTTAAATCTTTATTAGTGGAAATTTAAACCCTAATTAATAATTACTTCAATTATTAAATGTTTAAAAATAATAAAAAGCCAAATTCAATATTATTTTTATTTCTAAGTTATTAATAACTTCAACTTTAAATTGAAGTTATTAATCATAGAACTATATGGTGATTAAGAAACCCTAGTTCCATATGGTAGAAAACTAGGAACTCATCATTTCATGTGTAAACCCAAAACCCTAATTCACTAGAAACCCTAGCTCCACTATTTATGTGTGAACCCTAAATTGTTTCCAAACCTAAAACCCAAGTAACATGTGATCATGTTACTTCATCAGTTATCATAGATTCATAGCTAGCAACTAAATACTAGTTCAAACCCACATAAAATATGGGAACCCTATCAGTACTAATTAGCCACCCATGTGTTCATCTTTATCAGACCTAGATAATCCAAAGAGGGGTTAACCAAGTGTAAACCCTAGATCCTATTACCAAAACTATCATCCTTATTCATTCCTATTTAGCATCACACCAATGTGATGAACCTCAGGAGGAACTATGCCAATTCTTGAGCATTGCCTAACCATATTCCACTAAACCCTACTACTGATGGATACAATCAACCATCCTATTTAAGAAGCCAATTATTCCTTACTAATAGAACCAACAGTAAAACCTAGACCACCTCAACCCTAATTGCAATACTTCTTAATATTTAAGAAGTATGTTCTTCAAAAGTTAATCTTTTGAAGAAAATAAGGAACCATCATCAACCCTGCTTATAAGGACCTATAAACCCTAGCCAGCTATCACCAACAAGGTATACCACCTTGATAGCAACTATTGGTAAATAAAATGTTTAGGCTTAATTCAACAATCAAGCCTAGTTGCTGATGAATCCAAATATGTTGTGATCCATCTAATACTTACTCCAGAACTAGTTGAAACCATATTAAACCATAGAACCCCACCAACCTAATTATCATACCTGTTCTTTGTTAAAGAACATGTTCTTCAAAAGTTATTATTTTGAAGTATATGATAATTAATCATTAACCATGCCATATAGTGCTAAAACCAACCACCATTTATTACATGTTAGGATTATACTCAATGTTATTGTTGTATGCTATTAGTGTTATTATTATAATACATTGTAGCACTTGTTTATGATACCATGTAACCACACTTGAATAAGAACCTTGTATGAGAATCACTCTAAAAGTGCAACACACCCTAAACAAATCATTTCAACTCACTAATCCTAAATCATCGATGTTAGGTCACGCTTAGAGCGATTGCATCTCATACTTATGCATTATTGCATCCTTGCCAATCTTTTAAACATCGTCCTTACCGGACGATGATGCTATTTCAGAATTTGGAGTTATTGCGTATCGAAGACCTTGCCTGCATAATCTTGCAGTCAAGAAAGGCAAGTTCATCACTTGCTCATGTCATTTGAAGTATTTTTATCAAATTACTTGCAAAGTATTATGGTTATCACTATTGCACAAAAATCAAAACCACTACTTTCATAACTATGAATATGACTATGTGGTGGGCAATGGAACCATGGATTGTGTTGATATGGTGGAGGTTCCATTGCACGGGTTTATATCCATCTAGGATTAAACAACAAATGTCGCCAGTGATTCTTGTGCCGTAATACCCGTGTTAACCATAAGATCCGGAGTGGGACGGAGTAGTCAAAAGTGTTTCCACCTCTCGTTCATCAACGGATGCGCTTTACCGTAGACACTTGTATCTGTCAGGGCAAGCGGTAGGCTGGGGAAGCCTTAAGTCCCCACGGCATAGTCCGTAGACACTTGTCGCTCGAAGTGCAAGCGGTAGGCTGGGGAAGCCTTAAGTCCCCACGGTATTGCGGTCTATGATGGGTTGCAGCTACCGGCGAAGGAGTTTGGTTCGATCCCAAACTGTCGTCGTGGTCGGGGTCCACCCCTGAGTGGGAATAATGGGACCGGCGAGGACCCAGGGTCGGGGCATGCAACAAAGGGTGGGTGTTCGAGGTAGCGGAGGAACATGATTGGCTAGACCTTATACCGGGCCTCACACCATAGGAAGTGTGGACGAGAACATGACTCGGTTGGCACCAAGGTTAAGATCTCTTATGGGTAAAGCAACACACCTCTGCAGAGTGTAAAGAACCATGACCTGTCACTCCCTGTTCCGGGATATGGAACTACGAACGCGGCCGGAAAGGAGCTCCATGAAGTTCTAGTAAACCGGTGAAGGCTGACGGACATAGTTCTTCTGAATAAAAGCAACCTTTTGAAGAAATGATTATGAAAACCTGCATTGGTATTAGACTTTCTGGTCTAATGCCGTAGCTAGTGCATTAAACACCTCTTTCCTATAATGAACTTGTTGAGTACGCTCGTACTCATCCCACTCTTAAATCCCCTGCTTAGATATAGAGGCCACGATGGAGGATCTACAGTGCAACTCGAAGGCCGAGGAGTCAACAAGTACTTCAAGAAACAGGACCTACCAGAGGAGTCAGATTCCACATCCAACAAGGAGAAACCTAGATTAGCAATAGAAAGGAACTAGCTTCCTAAACTTAGCTCCTATTTAGCTAGAATCTATTCATAGCCTCTGTAGCTAGTTAAATACTCTACAAATAGAGTTCGTGTTAGGATTAGACTACGAGTTGTTCTCCTGGAGTTTATTTGCAGTTTTACCTCATTGTAAAGTAGGAGGCTGTGCTGATCTTCTGTAACAGAGTCTGTATGTAAATCTATAGACATGCCTTGGACCCGCATATGTTTTTGTTGTACCACTCTGAGCGATATAATACTAGTGGAACGGTGTTTCATTGGTGTTATATCAGACTTGCATACTACACCATGCAGTGGTATGCCGGGTCACCACAGTTGGTATCAGAGCAAATGCTTTGACCCTAGGATTAAAACCCTTTAAAGGAGACCTATAGGATTGGTAGTGTCTATAGGAAGTTGTCCTAGGTAAACCAAATACTTCTTATGACTTGAGATGGATATTCACTTGAGAATAATCCTGACACACTTGAGTCAACCTTTTTACCTATCTTTCCTAAGTAAAGTTAGATAGCCAATTCCAAGTATGTAGAACATCAATAAGTCCTTAACACAATAGATGAGTAGATCACAGTTGGTATACAATACATGGTAGTCCAAAGAGAGGATACAACCATAAGGAAGCTATCCTATTGGAAGATGTGTACCAACACATGTTATGGTTAAGTAAGAATTATTCAGACCTGTTATAGAAGTAATATCAAGTGATAAAGATAATTAAGATATCCTAATAGAAAATATAGACCAAGTTAAGTAATGAGTAAGTAAATTATCCAAACTTGTAAAACAACTGATAGTAAGTGATTAAAACAAGTGATATGAGG
Source organism: Lolium perenne (assembly GCF_019359855.2). Classification (NCBI taxonomy): domain Eukaryota; kingdom Viridiplantae; phylum Streptophyta; class Magnoliopsida; order Poales; family Poaceae; genus Lolium; species Lolium perenne. Next base: position 319,430,649 of record NC_067245.2, read on the forward strand.
TAGTATAGACCATGATGAGTCAATCATGGGAAATAAGGAAGAGTGATAGGAATACAAATATGTCTACTTATATGGTATAGATAGCAATCATATATGATTCACCTGAGAATCATTATGTGATGAACTAGAACCTCATAAATATTTAGGATAAGTACAATAAGAAGCCAAGTGCTAAATAGTAGTACAAGAGCTATGTTCCAAAACTATGGGAAGTACACCAAGCACATCATGACCATAGTCTTATAATACAAACACTTGAAAGTATACGAGCTATATTCCAATAGTTATGTGTTTAGAATAGCAATGTTAGAACCAGACATGGCATATAAAGTAGTCCTCAACAAAATGGAAGCTAGGTTAGTACTTCCAAAGAAAATTAGGTTAACCACAACTATCCTAGACCACTTTGTTTCAAGTTTATCTCATTGCAAATGTGCAATTAAGGTAAAGGTTGAGACAAATAGTAGAATTCCCTATATTCGTGCTAAGTATCACGATATAAACCTATATTATGTGGTGTCCTATACTACACATCAGAGCCTGATGTTTAGAGATGTTTTACTCAACTATTATATTCAGGCCTATGATGATGTGTATTATAAACACAAAGCTGAATCTTCTTGGATTTTATTGGATTTTCATTGTTTGACTAGATCCATACATGAAGTTTGACTTTGATATGCAAATGCATGTTGCAATATCAAGCTCTTACTTGATGCTATAGATCTAGAGGGTAATGGTATTCGTGTGAGGAAGTGACGAATTCTGAAGACTTTAAAGACAGGACCTAGGTTTATCAAAAGAAGGAAGCAAAATTGTGGGAAGCAACGAAGTATCAATCAAAACTCATGCTTAGCCTCAACAGAGGAGTACTTTAGTACATAAGAAGCATGAAGGTGAGAAATCTGGTGATTATGGTGAAGCTCAAGCAGATCCATAATCAATACAGAAGAGGGAATATGTGGGAAATCACTTTGGATATTATATTCATAGTGGTTTTCTTGCAAAATAAACCCTGAAGAAAGGAAGATGACCTATGAAACCATAACAGATATAAGAAGACCGTAGTTGATATCAGAAGACCACAATTGGTATAGGATCAATACTGCGAGATAAAGTAGAGGATGTCTCGTCCAGTTGATCAGAACCTAGAATAGAATCCATTGTTAGATAACAAATAGCCACAATTGGTATCAAGTAGTCCACCATTGGATTATTTGTACCAAGAAGTTGTGAACGAATAAAAGTTTGTCAGCCAAATAACAATGACCTATAAACATTTAGTCGAAGGATTCACGTCGGATGTCCACTAATTGAGTGGATATACCACAAACATTCTTCGTGAGACCTTAGAAGAAGTACACATCATAAGTTAGACCTAGACCAATATTCTAACCATAAGTCCAATGGTTGGAGGAAAAGGAGTTGAAGACCATAAGAAAACTCTAAGGGGTAGAGTAAAGATTGAGTTGGATGTACAATAACTCAATATTTTGAGCTAAATAGATGAAGCAGGTCTAAACTGAGAGGTAGTTCGATCTTATCTTCCTAAGATTATTAAACACTACTTTCGGAAGGATGTCAGACCAGAAGCCGAGGTTTATACCTCGAGGAAGTAAGAAGTGAACTTTAACTTGAGCAAGTGAGTAATAATTACTCACAAGTACTAAAGCTTAAGGCAGCTAATGATAATGAAGTTGGACGAAGAAAATACCATATATCAAATATAGCTCAAGAAGGCCAAAGACCGAAGGAAATTAACCATACCAGAACCACAAACTAACAGAATGATTCCTTTCATGGAACCTAAATAACCAAAAATAGTTATAGGTATCAACTATAAACCATTACTGGATGGACTAAATGAGTCTAATCCATTCTTAGAGGAATAAACCACCATGATCAATTCCATAGTAAGTACCTTACCAAGTACCATTATTGCAGTTTTGGTAGTAAGGGAAAAACAAAGACCTATTTGATCAAATAGGAGAATTTTATCCAATTAATCCTCAAATAAGACTGTCAGAACAAGAAGAAGTCCTAATCATTGAATCTTCAATGAGATAGGAAACAAGATTATAATAGTTGGAAGAAATCAACGAATCAAAGTAAGAGCCATGGTTCAGAGACAAGTATTATTAGATTCCAGGAAGAAAATCATAGAACTGGAGTAAGAAACTAATGTTCAGAAACAAACCCTAATGGATTCCAGGAAGAATCTGGACAAGGGATATATTCAATTATATCCAGTAAGATCACCAAGGAGTTTGAGAAAAGATGTAGTCTGCACAAGACAGATCCACACTCCGAAACGTGAGAGATATCAAACTTCGAGGACGAAGTTTAGTTTAAGGGGTAGAGACTGTAATATCCCAGGTAATGGGGTTACAAAATTAGAGGAAACAGATGTGTGCATTGCATTCATGCATAGAAAATCTGGGGAATTTTCGCGCTTTAAAGTAAAACAGTCACAAAGAATCGAAGTTTCACTTGACCTTGGTGGAATTGAAGTAGCTCATCAAGTCAAGCGCTATAAACCTCAATGTGACTTTGTTAAAACTTTGTTTTGGGTAGAGATAATTTGATCTAAGGGGTTAGATCAAATGGAACTAATAATCAACACAACAACACTTTACTCAATGATCAACTACCTGATCTTATTAAATATCACAACATGATATTCCTAGCGATAACATGTGAACATCCATGTAATTGGAAATCAAGTAACAATAATTGAAGAAACTATTCTCCACTTATCTTCTCCATGTCTTAAACTAATCCATGATCCTACCATGAATCTCATGGTATTTATTTTACTTCATTCTTGGAAGCAAGACAAGGAGATAAACTCTAGAAATATATAATCCTCTCTACTACATATTAATATACATCAAACCTAGATAAGTGAGAGTTCTATGTTACTTATTAGAGGATCAATGATAAACCTTGAACTAAACCTTGAATATACATCCATGTATTCAAATCATCATCTCAGAGAAACCCTAGGATATTATTGAAGACATTTCCTAGAGAGAGAACCCATTTATGTTAACCATAGATATTGGTGACCACCTCAATATCTTTGGAGAATAAACTTAAGTTAGCATTGTAGTTCTTCTCAAATGAGACAGAGACCATTCATACTAATCCAATCTTTACCTATTTTAGAATAAAGGACAACCTTTGAACTAAAGTATTAGGTTGTAAACCATTTCCCTTGGAGTGATGAGATAACCCATTATCACATGGTATAATACCATATCCATGAGTTGATAAGGTAAGTAAGAGACCAACCCAATTAAGCTAGACAAATGGAACCTTAGCCTAGATACCTAAGGAGATATTAGGAGTACACCATAAACCCAAGATTAACCATTCCTAAATGAGAAAGCTCAACCTATGGTGTTATACTCAAGATAATTGAGACAACCATAACCATGCCCACTCAAGAAACTATAAAATAAAGTAAATATTTAATTGATCAAGACAACACTTGATCTTGGGAGTGAGAAAACCATTCAAGGAGAGATCCCTTAGGAAGCCCAACTTTGATCATTATAAATTGTGTAGTGATCATAAACCCTAAGAACTAGAAGTAGAAGATATAAGCCCATAAGAACCAAAGTGAGAAACCATCCATCATTATAACCAAAGTTAACTATAAAAAGTAATATAACTACTTTAGTTACCTTAATAACAAATTAAGGATAATAATCGAAGTTGTTGGTAAAATATAAAACCAATTCTCAACACCTTAGTAACTAGAGGAGAACATAAAATATTAAGCAAGTAACCCCTTATCATGGTTAGGGGAGATTAAACCCTAGCACATGCAATATGGTGTTATCCCATCTCTATAACCTAGAATTAAATCTCAACCCTAGTTTGAGTATCACTTGGGTGATCATAACTAAAACCTAAGCCACAACTAAGTTCCAAACCATATGCCATTTGGTAAATAACATTAGAACCCTAGTATTGCACATTAATCAATTCGTATGCTTCAATTCTTGAACATAGGAAAAACCATGTGCTACATTATATGGTTTAAACCATATATGTAGTGATCAACTATTTATCCTTGTAACCAAGACCAAGCCATTATGGGGAAAATATCTACTTTAGACATTTTCAAAGATAATAAGAGTGTTAACCTTGAAAGAGAATTATAAGAGAGTTCACAAAACTATAATAAATAGGTGATCACATAAAATTATATGCAAGTGAAACCAACCCTAAAATAAGAAACCAAGACCTCCTAATAATCTTTAAAATGCCTTGGGAGCAATTCTCCACTTTAAATAATTCAAAAGAGAGTTGTATTGGAGGGAAGAAAAGGAATTTCAAAGAATATACCAACTCATGGCTAAATTGAAATTTAACTAAAACTCACAAGGATTCAAATAAAATCATGCATTACACATTAGTTTGGACAAAGGAATCATGCAATGATCATTAGGGCTAAGCTTTAATTAAAAATAGGTATAAATATCTGAAAGCATAATTGAATTCAAATAGGAATTCAAAATAGAATTAATAAAACCAAAAATTCAAAACAAGTAATAAAACAGAAAATGAATAAAAGAAATAAAGGAAGAAGGCTTACCTGGACTTACCTACCGCAGCAGCCCAGCAAGAGAGGTCCAGAAGCAGCCCACCATCACCAGGCCAGCACAGCCCAACACCATCCCACGTACCCTTTCGACAGAAAAAAATAAAACGAAGTCATCCTCATCCTCTCCATCGTGCCTGGAGGACAGCACGACGGCGTGCTCGTCCTTCCCTCGCGCTGGCATCCTCTCCTCGTCCGAGACCGTGACGAGGCACGCGCCTAGGCGCCGTATAAAGCCTTGGACGAACCTAGTCGCCCTCTTCTTCCTCCCTGCTCGAAAAATTCCCCACACCCGAAACCCTAGCTGCGCCGAGTACCATTCCTGCCGGCGATTGGAGCACCCCTGAGCCCAGCTGAGCACGCCATCGTCTCCGCCGTCCTCGACATGCTCTCTGTGCAAAAGGAATCAGACCGGGGCAAGCTGTAGCCTCGCCGACGAGATCGCCTCTCCGACGGCCGGCGCCATTAAATCCGGCGAACCAGACCACCAATGACCTCGCCGTCAAGCGCGTCATACTCGCGGTGAGCCACTCTACCTCGTGGCAAGCTCGCCCTGCTCGATTACACACCGTAGCGCCGCCGCATCGCTAGTCCGTGGGCACCGCCGCAACACCTCGTCGCCGGGCACGCTCCGGTGACCAAACCGGAGCGGCGCCACCATCATGAGGTTCGCCTCGGCGTCCTCGTTACAACGCGCCTACGCACGTCCCCGCGGGAACCCGGGAACGCCGGTGACCATGGGCGACTGCCCCGCCGGCCACCGTGAACCAAGCCATGTCGACGCCACCGTGGCGTGTGACGTGGCCACGGGCCCATTAGTCAGTGTGCAGGGGTAGGTGTAGCCGGGTACGTTTAGTATTTCAGTTTAATTTCAAATTACAGAAAATGCCTGAAACTTTGAAATAATGTAGAAAATTCATAAAAGCTCAGAAAAATACAAATAAGATATCAAAATTATTATAAAAGAAAAATCTATCCAATAAAAATATAAAATGAAATTTATATTTTTAAATAGAAATTCATTATTTAATACTTATTAAATAAGCCTTTTCTTTAATTCTAAATTGAATTAAAATTCAATAAATAGTAAAACCTTTTAAAATAAATAAAAACCAGTAAGAAAAATAAAGAAAACATTAAAGCTATTTTTCTTTATTTGTTATTTTGTTAAATCTTTATTAGTGGAAATTTAAACCCTAATTAATAATTACTTCAATTATTAAATGTTTAAAAATAATAAAAAGCCAAATTCAATATTATTTTTATTTCTAAGTTATTAATAACTTCAACTTTAAATTGAAGTTATTAATCATAGAACTATATGGTGATTAAGAAACCCTAGTTCCATATGGTAGAAAACTAGGAACTCATCATTTCATGTGTAAACCCAAAACCCTAATTCACTAGAAACCCTAGCTCCACTATTTATGTGTGAACCCTAAATTGTTTCCAAACCTAAAACCCAAGTAACATGTGATCATGTTACTTCATCAGTTATCATAGATTCATAGCTAGCAACTAAATACTAGTTCAAACCCACATAAAATATGGGAACCCTATCAGTACTAATTAGCCACCCATGTGTTCATCTTTATCAGACCTAGATAATCCAGTAGGGTTAACCAAGTGTAAACCCTAGATCCTATTACCAAAACTATCATCCTTATTCATTCCTATTTAGCATCACACCAATGTGATGAACCTCAGGAGGAACTATGCCAATTCTTGAGCATTGCCTAACCATATTCCACTAAACCCTACTACTGATGGATACAATCAACCATCCTATTTAAGAAGCCAATTATTCCTTACTAATAGAACCAACAGTAAAACCTAGACCACCTCAACCCTAATTGCAATACTTCTTAATATTTAAGAAGTATGTTCTTCAAAAGTTAATCTTTTGAAGAAAATAAGGAACCATCATCAACCCTGCTTATAAGGACCTATAAACCCTAGCCAGCTATCACCAACAAGGTATACCACCTTGATAGCAACTATTGGTAAATAAAATGTTTAGGCTTCATTCAACAATCAAGCCTAGTTGCTGATGAATCCAAATATGTTGTGATCCATCTAATACTTACTCCAGAACTAGTTGAAACCATATTAAACCATAGAACCCCACCAACCTAATTATCATACCTGTTCTTTGTTAAAGAACATGTTCTTCAAAAGTTATTATTTTGAAGTATATGATAATTAATCATTAACCATGCCATATAGTGCTAAAACCAACCACCATTTATTACATGTTAGGATTATACTCAATGTTATTGTTGTATGCTATTAGTGTTATTATTATAATACATTGTAGCACTTGTTTATGATACCATGTAACCACACTTGAATAAGAACCTTGTATGAGAATCACTCTAAAAGTGCAACACACCCTAAACAAATCATTTCAACTCACTAATCCTAAATCATCGATGTTAGGTCACGCTTAGAGCGATTGCATCTCATACTTATGCATTATTGCATCCTTGCCAATCTTTTAAACATCGTCCTTACCGGACGATGATGCTATTTCAGAATTTGGAGTTATTGCGTATCGAAGACCTTGCCTGCATAATCTTGCAGTCAAGAAAGGCAAGTTCATCACTTGCTCATGTCATTTGAAGTATTTTTTATCAAATTACTTGCAAAGTATTATGGTTATCACTATTGCACAAAAATCAAAACCACTACTTTCATAACTATGAATATGACTATGTGGTGGGCAATGGAACCATGGATTGTGTTGATATGGTGGAGGTTCCATTGCACGGGTTTATATCCATCTAGGATTAAACAACAAATGTCGCCAGTGATTCTTGTGCCGTAATACCCGTGTTAACCATAAGATCCGGAGTGGGACGGAGTAGTCAAAAGTGTTTCCACCTCTCGTTCATCAACGGATGCGCTTTACCGTAGACACTTGTATCTGTCAGGGCAAGCGGTAGGCTGGGGAAGCCTTAAGTCCCCACGGCATAGTCCGTAGACACTTGTCGCTCGAAGTGCAAGCGGTAGGCTGGGGAAGCCTTAAGTCCCCACGGTATTGCGGTCTATGATGGGTTGCAGCTACCGGCGAAGGAGTTTGGTTCGATCCCAAACTGTCGTCGTGGTTCGGGTCCACCCCTGAGTGGGAATAATGGGACCGGCGAGGACCCAGGGTCGGGGCATGCAACAAAGGGTGGGTGTTCGAGGTAGCGGAGGAACATGATTGGCTAGACCTTATACCGGGCCTCACACCATAGGAAGTGTGGACGAGAACATGACTCGGTTGGCACCAAGGTTAAGATCTCTTATGGGTAAAGCAACACACCTCTGCAGAGTGTAAAGAACCGTGACCTGTCACTCCCTGTTCCGGGATATGGAACTACGAACGCGGCCGGAAAGGAGCTCCATGAAGTTTTAGTAAACCGGTGAAGGCTGACGGACATAGTTCTTCTGAATAAAAGCAACCTTTTGAAGAAATGATTATGAAAACCTGCATTGGTATTAGACTTTCTGGTCTAATGCCGTAGCTAGTGCATTAAACACCTCTTTCCTATAATGAACTTGTTGAGTACGCTCGTACTCATCCCACTCTTAAATCCCCTGCTTAGATATAGAGGCCACGATGGAGGATCTACAGTGCAACTCGAAGGCCGAGGAGTCAACAAGTACTTCAAGAAACAGGACCTACCAGAGGAGTCAGATTCCACATCCAACAAGGAGAAACCTAGATTAGCAATAGAAAGGAACTAGCTTCCTAAACTTAGCTCCTATTTAGCTAGAATCTATTCATAGCCTCTGTAGCTAGTTAAATACTCTACAAATAGAGTTCGTGTTAGGATTAGACTACGAGTTGTTCTCCTGGAGTTTATTTGCAGTTTTACCTCATTGTAAAGTAGGAGGCTGTGCTGATCTTCTATAACAGAGTCTGTATGTAAATCTATAGACATGCCTTGGACCCGCATATGTTTCTGTTGTACCACTCTGAGCGATATAATACTAGTGGAACGGTGTTTCATTGGTGTTATATCAGACTTGCATACTACACCATGCAGTGGTATGCCGGGTCACCACATTTGTTCTCAGTTTTGTTTGCTCAGTTATCACATATCAACATTGAGTAAAGCCTGAAGCTCACCGATCCTTTTGAACTGCAGTGACGAAAAGCCGGAAGCAGTGGCGGAGAAGTTGGAGAAGCGGAACAGGTTGCAGGTTGCACGAATCGGGCGCTAACAGGTTCTGTTGCGGTCCTCATGAAGGTAGCTCCTTCTCCTACTCTCTCAGTCTCTGTATTTCTATGATCTGTTTTTGGCGTGGCGCGCACTTGCCTTGCCCAGTCTCATTTATTCAGTTATTCTCTGCCACATCATTACCTCTTTCTTCAGTTAAGGGGAGAGGATTCTTCAGTTTTCCGTATCTATCTATCTTAGTCTCTCAGTTTTTCTTCTCAGTTTCTGCATTTGAGGGTAGAGTGGAGTAGGAGCTTGCATGATCCATGTATGATCCACAGGTTTTTCTCAGCTATTATTGTTTTATCTTTTTTGCAGCATTGGCCTGAGGATCATACAGCAGCAGCAACGGCAATATTCAGAGACCATGGATGCATGTTCCTCAGCGTGTGAGTTTTTCTAGTAAATCTCTTTTTCAACATAGTCTATGAAATCCATGAGTCTACTGGAACGGAGAAATTCTCAGTTACATAGTCTATGAAATTCTCAGTTACATAGTCTAGTAATTTAGTTAAATTGATATGCATGTCTGTCATGTCACATTTATATCCATGAGTTATTCTACTGTTTTTTAGATCAGACATGCTATTCTACTCCTTCAACATTATGCATGTCACCGTGTTAAGATCATTAAGAATTATGCAGATCAAGACAATGTGTTGGAGAGGTACATGATGTGTGGTCAAGAAACTGAGATCTAGTGAGAGGCTGGTTATGAGAGATAGTGGAGAACTAAAAAAAGTAGCAGGATGAGGAGAGGGCTCACATGCCTGTGCTGACGAGGAAGGAGGGGCAAATCCTTGCCCAGCTGCATCGACATTGCTGTAAGTTTTCTCATTACCCTCCATCGGTTTTGTGGATCTATATTCTAGATCTTCCCCCTCTTCTTTTTTTCTGAACTGTGTACTCGTTCTTTCTTGCCGTCGCTGGTGTGCCAGGGGGTTTGCGTGAGGAGGAAGAAGAAGATGTGGTGACGTGGATGTAGTGGTTAGATCAGGCCTGGAAGGCCTGGTTCCAGCACGTGCTTGTCTAAAAGCCTAGAGGCCCAGGAATAAAAGCCTAGAGGCCTAGGAATAAAAGCCAGGAAAAAACCGGACTGGTCTTTTTTGGTGGTGGGACTGATCGTTTGCAAATGACGGGAAGGACTGACGGGAAAAACTGACTAACTGAAAGTGGGACTAAATGGGTAGGGGGGAAAGCTGACTTGAACCCAATTGTATTTTCATCTAGATGAGCATTAGACAGTCCCAATAAAAATGCATGTGACAAATGATCGGCCTGAAGCCTTCCGTTATAAGCTCCGTTCAGTTTCTTTTGAAGAGATTGGTAGCTCAATTTTGAAGTCTCGGGGCTGGAAGAGAGAATTTCGTCTTCGGGCCTTCAGGGAAGAATCTGCATCTACAATTTGTTAAGTCATAAAGCTACACCAACAATAACAATGAGGTAAAGATTTGCTACTGCTCTCTTTGGAAAAAAAAAAAAGAACCAGAGTTGGCCTAACGTCTTGAGGCTTAGTTCTTGAAAGTTCTCCAGAAAAAGCAACGACACTACTAGTACAACAACGTGTACATACCATGTCACAAATTTGCAGTACAAATTCAACACATGGTCAAGAACACAAACAAAACAAAGCAAATCTACTGTGAGTCGCAGTCATGCCCTGAACTCTTGTACAGTAAGCTTTTCCTTTCGGCCATGGTTGCGGATGGGATTGCTGGACAAGTCATTTCCAATCAGTGCAGTAGTAGTAATGGCGATAAGGCCGGGATCGAGACCACTTCCAATCAATGTAGCTAGCGACAGCACTCTCACTCGAACGCGATGGCCAGCCAGCAGCCCTACCTATGTTCCGCGTGGCCTGCGCGTGACCAGAACCCGGCCTGTCATCTGTCGCAGCCGCCTCCGCCTGGCCGCCCACACCCACCGGAGCCATTCGTCGATCCAAGCTCTTCCAGCAGCCAGCGCGGGAACGAAAGCGACCACGCCGCGCCAACAAGAAAGCCTCGGATTTGCTCCTGATTACGAATTACCGCCGTGCGGTTATCCACCGGTTTCCGGCTGCGCGCCGGTGCGTCACGCGATCCATCCGGCCGGTTCGTCGCGGCTTTCGTCCTTGGCTCCCGACGTCGCTACCATGGCTCTTTGAAAAACAAAACCCGCTGAGCTTTTGGGCGGTGGGATGCCGCGAGGTTGACGTGCGACGACGTCGACGGGCGGGCCGGTCCGCCCCCGCCGTGCCACGGCACCTGGCTGTCTATAAAACCCAGCTGCCCGCCCGGTCACTCCCCAGATCACACACATTAAGCTCTGTTCGTTTCGCATAGGAGTCATCGCCGCAGACAGATACCGTTCTTCCGCTCCCACCCACCCGTTTTGTCCAGTAGCTTGGCTGAGCTCACGCCCGCCGCCGCACTTCGGCACCGGCGACGAAGGATCGGTCGATCCCTTTTGGGTGTGTTGCCGTCATGAAGGTGATTGCTTGCAGTCGATTGAATTGGGATTTTCCTTCTTCTGAATTTGCGGCTTGTGATCGCTGGTTCCGGTTGCTGATTTTTGCTATGTTGTCTGATGGATGCAGAAGGTCGTGCTGAAGCTGGACCTGCACGATGACAGGCAGAAGCAGAAGGCGCTCAAGGCCGTCTCCACTCTCCATGGTAATCTAATCCCTTCTTTCTTCTCCAGTTATGTTGTCTCTTGCCTTGCCTTGCCCTGCCCATGTTCTTGCTCTGCTTCGTAACCATCGGCGGCGTAGTCATCTAGGGAATTGCCACAATTTCCACATATCTGTTCTGAATTTGATCTGACAAAAGAACTCGCCGTCATCAGGCATCGACGAGATGTCCGTGGACATGAAGGCGCAGAAGATGACGATCATCGGCGCCGCCGACCCCGTCGCCGTGGTGGGCAAGCTGCGCAAGCTCTTCCCCGCGGCGCTCATCGTCTCCGTCGGCCCGGCCAAGGAGGAGAAGAAGGAGGGTGACAAGAAGGAAGGCGGGGACAAGAAGGACGGCGACAAGAAAGACGGCGACAAGAAGAAAGACGGCGACAAGAAGGAGGACGCGAACAAGCAGCTGGTGTACCCGCCGTGGTACCCGCCGCCATACGGCTACGGGCCGCCGCCCCAGCCCTACCCTCAGTTCGTCATCCGCAGCGCCGAGGAGGACCCCAACTCCTGCGTCATCTGCTGATCCCTTGTCAGGCATCCCTGCTTGTACATTTCTAGCTGGCCTGCCCTGCGCGCTGTAGCTCACCGGTGAACACCGTTAGCGACCGGCTCCGGTGGGTGGTTGCTGCACTCATCGGCCTACCTTCGACAGTGATTCACCGAGTGCCTTGTAGTATCATCCATTTTCGGTAGATGTTGTTTTGTCTTGTTATTTTCTGGAGAACGGGTTAGTGGTATACGCATCTGCTGATTGTAATGTGCAGACATAGAGAAGAACTACAAAATAGAAACTTTATAATTACATTCTGAAGGTGCATGATATTGCGCAAGTCAGCCAAAGAGAACTAGGGCTGTAAGATTGGCCTCTCATGCATCTCTCGCACTGAAACTAACCCTGGACTCTGAAACTGCCCAACTGCTGCTCCACCTAAGCTGTTTCTGATCACTGATCTCACTAACAAACCTTCCACCTCGTCAGTCGTAAGGCCAAATAGGCACGAACACGTCCGCACAGGATCAAATTTTCCATGTGAACTGAAACTAGTTTATTCTTTTAACTGAATCCAAGCTGAACAATCATTCATGCTTACCTCACGAGAACTCTGATCCCGCATTATTAGGTCCGGTTATCATCAACCTCTATTAACTACAAGTGCGTAGTTTGGGATCGTGTGTGGCTTCTCAACCATTGAAGTAATAAAATGCCTCGACGGATGCTGAAGCGAGCCTTTGCGTCATAGTCGCTGTCTTGGCCTCTTGGGCTAAGCTCTATCTCTTGCATTTGTTGGTAGCTGTTTTTGTTGTCCGTTTCTTCTCTTGTTTTGTCTCTCTGTTTTTGTTGTTTAGCTCACTGCCACATTTGTAGTTTCTAATCCTTAGCGGTGAAGTTAAAAATTCAAAGGAGGGCCGGCATATCCTACCTGTGGATGGCCTCAGGAACAAATTAAAGCTTTTTGCTAACACAATGTTACTGTACGTTACTCGAGATTTGAGTAAAACACCATTTTAATGTACTTTGCATCTGTTGACACCGATTTTGTCTTACGTAATAACAGGTAGCCGATGGTTATGAAATATGACATACTAAATAATTAAATAAATTAATTCTAAACAAAATGTTTTTTCCTATATATAAAAAAACACAATATAAGTGATGTTGCCATTGATGGTGGTATTTTAATATTAACCTAAATTCAAAATTCCGCGAGCGATGCTGAATTTCTAAACCAAATTCAAACTCCGGGAGCGACGCTGAATTTCTAAGCTGTCCGACCGTACGAGTGATAAAAAATCCGTTTTGTCATGACAACGCTATAAAATATAGTTGCGTTGAATTAAATAAATAGTGAATCATGTGTGCAAAGTACTTCACCAAAAAGGGAATTTTGCGAAATACACACATAAGGAGCATCGTTGCTAAGGCTTAAGGTTTTGTTTAAACAAGTAACTAGCTCAGATGTCATATGCATATATATGAACCAGAGAAACCACGTGCGGCACCTAATGACGTGCATGCATGGACTTGGCGGTACCACGCGCAACTTTAAATTTACATACTATCTGTCTCTATGACGTGGACGCGTACATTAGTTACTTTTGTCGCCGCCATTTTCCTGTCATCAGATTCTGGCACGCCCGGTGGGACATATTTCTCCCCTCATCTTTGAAATTCCAACATAGGATCATATGACTCTATGAAATAAATATATCATATACAAAGTGAAATAAATATATCACAAAAAAAATATAAGAAAACTAATATATGGTTTTCTTGATTTATATGAAGGTATGGAGAGACAGGTTCAGCAGTTTGTGACCCTCCGTTTTGGGGATCTCTGGCTGGATGTGCCGATCGGCCCGCTTGTGACTGCTGTCAGCGAGAGTTGGAAGAGTACAGCTGCGTCACCAAGTGGACCTGAGAAGGAAGAAGAAGAAGTCAGTTCAGTGCCCACAGATGGGTTTGTTCCTGTGATTTCCAAGTCAGCTAAGAGGAGGATGAGAGCCACAGCAAAAGCTTCAAAAGCTGCTGAATATGATCATCACGTGAGTGTGCACAAAACTGCATCCTCCAGTTCAGTTCCTCCTGGCTTTGCAAAGGCACCATGTGTCAAGCCAGCAAATCAGCAGCCTCCACTCAAGATTAGTGGTACATCACTTCAGGAGTGGCCCATTCTTGCAAAGAGAGCTGCTCCATTGAAGATAGGTTCACCGATACAATCTGTTTCAGCAAGAAAAGGGTCGTTTCCATCATCTACATCGACCAAGGTTGCGGTGCCGCTCACTCCTTCTAAATTGAAGGTGGGCACATCGGCAAACAATGATGTACATGAAGCATCAGGGGCAAGCTCATACAAGCATGCGCCAAAGGCCTCGGGGGCGGCTCATAAGCCTTCCGCGGCGGAGAAAGGAAAGGCCGTGATGGTGGAAGAGGCTGAAATTCCTCGACCACGCGGTCAGCTTCGCGTCGATGCACCGGAGTTCATCCCCACATACACAGAGCCGGACACCAAACGTTCGCTCATGTGGCGTGGCGTATACCTTACTCCGGAAGATATTCGGACGGGTCATGTGGACCCGACCGCCGCAATTTCGGACCCCTTATCATCAGCAGTAGCAATGCCACGTCCATCATGTGAGGCTTCCTTTGACCCGGCTCGTCACCGTCGCCGGCGGCAGAGGGCGCATCAGGCATGGGTCGATCTTCCGACGGCAATTGACTCCAACACAGCAACACGTCAGCGACAACAAGTTGCCCAACCCATTCGGAACAGAGATGGGAATGCCAACGCAAGAATCCGCGGAAGGCGTCACACTGATTTCCATAGAGTCATAACACAAAGCATATGTCAAACATTGAAAGATATGCTGCCAGGCCATTCCATGTCAGCAGATGATATTGGTGGCGCAATCATGCGGCGCGCAGATGCTCTCGCCAAATGGCCGGAGTATGATGAGTTTGTAAAAGAAGTACCTAAGAGAAGAGAGTATGTCACTCAAGCTGGCCGTGCAAGTGCAAGACGTGCAGCCTTGAAGAGAAGGGAGATGGCACTACGTGCAGACTACGGACACAGTAGAGTAGTAGGCAAAAGTTCTCCGTCTTCAAGTCAAGTCAGTAAAGGAAAAGTGAGCAAGAAATCGGAAGATACGCCAAGGAAAGGAGCCACAATACTCACTCCATGGCCAGCTCGGAAGAGATTTTCAAGAAATTCATTTCAAGTGTTCAACTCAATGCCCATTGATGTCATAGAGCTAACTGACAGCAATAGTGAAACATCATCAACTTCTGTACACTTCAAGAGAAAGAAGGCCAGAAAGAATATTGTACCAGGTCATCGTCCTATAACTCGCAGTCAAATGGATTCGAGTAACGATGAGAATGAGTCAAATCATGCAGAGTCTCATAAACCTCTGTGTGATAACTCTGTACATAATTCCGAGGATGAGCTAAAATCTCATGAGGAACAACCTGATGGTAATATAGCCAGTGTGGAACAAGTCCTCACGGCGAATGCAAGTCGGTCAGTTGAAGAACAGATAGCACAACTTACAGCTGCTCTCCAACAGAAAGAAGATGAATTGGTTGCATTACGCAGTCGTACAGAAAATAATACAAATGCTGAAGTTGAGAGAAATGCTTCCAGTAGCCATGGCAATGATCAAGGAGTTACGGGAATTAATCTTGAAGCCATCCAAAAGATGATAGCTGAGGGAGTCAAAGCTCAATATATGCAGACTCATTACTCCATGAGGCCAGGGTATGTTAAGCCGTACCCACCGGATGTCGACCTCGTTCCATTCCTGGCAAATTACCGTCAACCTCAGTTCAGCAAGTTCAGCGGAGGTGGATCTCCACATGAGCATATAGCTCATTTCCTTGCAGCATGCCAAGACACGACCCAAAATGGAGCACTTCTCCTCCGCCAATTTGTGCAAACACTATCAGGTCCTGCATTTACTTGGTATAGCAAATTGCCGCCGAGTTCAGTCAAGACTTGGGAGCAGATGCAAGATGCTTTTCTTGAGCGCTTCTACAGCACTCAAAGAACCGTGGGCATCACCGAGCTCACTCAAACAGAGCAAGGAATGAATGAAAAGGCTGCGGATTTCATCAACAGATGGAGAAACTTAAGTCTCCACTGCCCGCAACCAATCACGGAAACTGAAGCAGTGCGTATGTGCATGAACAATCTGCGACCTGACATGGCTGTATATCTACAGGGTGTAAGGCCTGTCACTTTTGAAGAGTTGGCCTCAAAAGCCACAGATATTGAGAATTATAATCAGCTTATAGCACGCCGTACAAAGGCGGTATTCAAGCCAGTGGAGAAGAGTCTTCAACGCGACAAGATACCCGCCAAGCCGAGGCCAGCTCAAGTTATGGAGACAACAACAATGAAACCACAATTTCAGTCTGGGGCACCTTCTGCCAGAAACATGGAGCGTACAGGTGCACCAGCTCATAGGAGGCCAACCCTCAGTGAGCGTCAAAACAGGGAGTACTCTTTCCCTGTAGATGAGATTGGTGATTTGTTTGTTGGCTTGCTTCAATTAAAACTGATTGAACTTCCAAATTCAAAGAGACCAGAAGAAGCTAACAGAACCAATGATCCAAATTTTTGCCACTACCATCGCATCTTGGGTCATACACTCAAGGATTGCTTTGTGGTCAAGAATATAATTCAGAAAATGATAGATGAAGGTACAATTGATACAGACCTTCTTAAGAGTTTAAAGAAAGGAAAGAAGGTTGCTGCAGCAAACGTGGCTACCCTTCAAGATGATTCGGTGAGTTGTTCATCTTCAAATATGAAAGCAACTCACAATGATACAATACTAATACAAGAATGTGGATTTTATCCCATGATCATTCCAGGCCGCGCCAAAATGCAAGGTCAGCATAAAGGAGAGGCTCACATTCCCTGCAACTACGATGCATGGCCCAGCTTCTCCGCTTCTCGAGGATCCCAAGTCTGGGGGCAACGGCGGTCAAAGCGCCGTGTACCACCCCCAGTGAAGGAAAAAGCTCCTCCTTTGCGCTTCGCACCAGAGATATATCAACACACCACGAAGCGCATGAAGGTCCCTAGTGAAGAATTCAACGTTCTCACTATCGGTGTGTTTGAGGATGACGATGAGTCTCTATGTTTCCCTGAAGAAGAACCATTAGAAGTTCATCAGGTTCATCTTAGATCAGGTCGTCAACTAGCAGACCCTCATCCTCCACCTAGGAAGGAACCAAAAACCAAAGATGTTGTTCCAAATGATTCGACTGACCCTGCCTGTAGGGTGCCAGTCAAGTATGATGTAATCGCACATTTGAAGAAAATACCAGCTATGTTGTCTGTGTATGACGCTTTGTGTCTTTCATCTGATATGCGGAAAGCTCTCATCACTGCACTTACATTTCCTGAAAATTACAGAGTAGAAGTGTCTCAAACAGAGGTAGAAGAATCTGATGTACTGAATATTACATTCACAGATGAAGACAGGTTGCTAGGCTCAAAAAAGCACAACAGACCTCTTCTTATGTTTGGTGAAATTGATGATACACCAATAAATCGCATTATGATCGATGGTGGATCTGCAATAAACCTACTGCCTCTGCGTACTCTGAAAAGAGTAGGATATTCCAGCAAAGACTTGAGTCGGTCGAATGTAGTCATCCATGGATTTAACCAATCAGGTCAAGAAGCTATGGGTACCATTACGGACGTGACGTTCCATGTGATTGATGCAGCTACTTCATACAATGCTTTGCTAGGACGACCATGGCTGCATGATAAACAAGTCGTACCATCCACACTCCATCAGTGTATCAAATATATGGAGCAGTCGGGAGAAACAGTAAGAATATTCGCTGATAAAAGACCATTTACAGTAGCTGAATCCTTCTACGCTGATGCAAAGTTTTACTTTGAGCCTGTTGAGAAAGTATACAAACCAAAAGCGATTACGGTACCAGAATCAAATATGCCAGAGGAAGATGTTGCAGAATCTTCAGCAAACCAAAAAGTCTATCAATATATACCAAGTAGTCAAAGAAAGAGCGGCGACCCAATATTCCGCATCGTGAATAAGTCGTCTGCTAAAAGAGGTACAAAATTTCCTACACCTCTACCTCCTTTGGTTCAACACAAAATTGAACAAGCTAAGGTATCACGTCAGCATAATAAAAATAAAAGCAGTCATGTGGCGCTAATTACCTTGTTAAATAAAGATAACAAGTCATTGCCTATTTCTTTATATGATAATAGAGTTCTGTATATGATGCAGAAAATGGGATATGATATCTTCACAGGCCCGTCTTTATGCGATGGCCGGGGGCAACTTGCGCCATTTGAAAAGGCGTTGTCTCAAGAACAGCTTGAAGCTCTACATGAAGATCAAATCTTAAAAGAAAAGAGATATGGGTTAGGATATGAAGTATGTATGGCGTCGACTGTATATATTGATATGGCTGAAGCATCTCCGCAAATGGAAGATGGCAACCAGCCCACAGTCGACGACTTGGAAGAAATAAATATTGGTACGACCAATAATCCTCGTCCAATTTTTATCAGTAAACATTTGTCTAAACAAAATAAAGAAAAATATACTAAATTTATTTCTGCAAACAGAGACGTATTTGCTTGGACATATGAAGAAATGCCAGGGCTAGACCCGGAAGTAGCTGTACACCACCTCGCTGTACAAGAAGGCGTTGCACCGGTGAAACAGGGACAAAGAAAGTATCGTCCAGAAGTACTTCCGAAAATAGAAGCTGAGGTAGATAAACTCATTGCTGCAGGGTTCATTAGAGAAGTCAAATATCCCAAGTGGATCTCTAGTATTGTACCCGTCAAAAAGAAAAATGGTCAAACACGTGTATGTGTAGACTTCAGGGATTTGAATAAAGCATGTCCCAAAGATGACTTCCCAATACCTATTTCTGAAATACTAGTCGATGCCACCATGGGGCATGAAATATTTTCTTTCATGGACGGTTACTCCGGTTACAACCAAATAAAAATGGCGCGGGAAGATGAAGAGCTAACAGCATTCCGCACACCTAAAGGTATATTTTGTTATAAATTTATGCCTTTTGGATTAAAAAACGCCGGGGTGACATATCAGCGAGCCATGGCAATTATCTTAGACGGACTGCTATACGATATCGTTGAATGTTATATAGATGACATAGTTGTAAAATCAAAGCGCGAACAAGACCACTTAATACATCTTGAAGCGGTATTTGAGCGTCTTAGGCAACATAAATTGAAAATGAATCCGATGAAATGTGCATTCGGAGTTTCCTCCGGAAAATTTCTTGGCTTCGTGGTTACAAAGCATGGCATTGAGGTCGATCCAAATAAAATACAAGCGATCCTTAAAATGCCACCGCCTATAAACCTACACAAATTAAAAAGCTTCCATGGCCACTTAGCATATATTAGGAGGTTCATCTCTAATTTATCAGGGAGATGCAAACCGTTCTCACGCCTTATGAAGAAAGGCGTCCCTTTTGAATGGGATCAAGCATGCCAAAATGCATTCTTGGAAATTAAAAAATATTTGATAAATCCTCCTGTTTTAGGTGCACCAGTTAAAGACCGGCCGTTGATTCTTTATACCGCGGCCATGCCTACTTCACTAGGCGCACTCCTAGCACAAAATAACGATACCGGAAAAGAAATGTCCTTGTACTATCTTAGTCGCACCCTCGTAGGGGCCGAGTGCAATTATCCGGACATGGAAAAAATATGCTTAGCATTAGTATTTGCGGCACAAAAATTACGCCACTATATGTTAGAACATACAGTACACCTTGTATCAAGAGCAGACCCTCTTCGGTACATTCTTAATAAGATGGTCCTTTCAGGAAGATTAGCAAAATGGGCAATGTTGTTGTCACAATTTGATATTAAATATGTTCCACAAAAAGCCGTAAAGGGACAGGCCTTGGCTAATTTTTAGTTGCACACCCCATCCCCGATGATTTCCCGATTGACGATGATTTACCCGATCAAGAGGTATTCACCACATCGGTTGTCAACTCAACATGGAAAATGTATTTTGACGACGCATGTCGACAATCAGGGGCAGGTGCGGGAGTCGTCTTTGTTACACCAAGCAAAGACATAATTCCATATTCGTTCACCTTAACCTCAGTGGTCTCAAATAATTCAGCTGAGTATGAAGCTTTGATAATTGGGTTTGAACTGGCTCTAAACATGGGGTTAGATTCACTCACTGTTTATGGCGATTCCCAGTTGGTAATTAATCAATTGTTCGGAATCTACTGTTGGAGATATGCCCAAGAGGCAATAATAAAAGTGGTTATTATATATCTCTATGTTTATGATAAATGTTTATATACCATGCTATAATTGTATTAACTGAAACATTGATACATGTGTGATATGTAAACAACAAAGAGTCCCTAGTATGCCTCTTAACTAGCTTGTTGATGAATGGATGATTAGTTTCATAATCATGAACATTGGATGTTATTAATAACAAGGTTATATCCACTACAAGAAAAGTTGCCATGGCCGACGAAGTTGAAGTCGCGCCGTGGTTGCTGGTGTACCATGGCCGACGATTTTTGGTCCCTCCGTGGTGCATGTCAAAACTTTTTTTTCTCGTTTTTGAGGCCACCTAGCCCGACGAAAGCGGCCAAAACGTTGCGTATGGTGGCCCGGGACGTGGTGCATCTCGAAATCTCGGGTTCGCCGGCCGAGTCAACGCAAATCCGCACCGCCGAGGGATGTAGGGCCCAGATGGCAGCCTCTCTGGCATTGTTTTTTTCCTAGATCGCGCCATCTCGTTCAACGTTCTCCGATCGAGCCGGTTACGATGCAGGATCATGGGTCCCGCATGTCATCCTCTATGAACCAAAATTCTTTCTATTCTTGGATTTTTTTTGACCCCCTGATTTCTGGCTACTTCCTTTTTCTTTTGATCCCTTGCCGCCTTGGAAACATTGAGACCGCTGCTGCTAAATGGGACCCGCATGTCATCCTCTATGTGCAATCAACTTTCTTTTCTTGGAGTTTTTTTTGGCACCTCAAATTTGGTCACTTGCCTTTTTCTTTCGATCCCCTGCCGCCTCTCAAACGGTGATACCGCTGCTGCTAACTGGGACCCGCATGTCATCCTCTATGTACTATAAAACTTTTTTTTCTTGAATTATTTTTGGCACCTCATATTTGGTCACTTACCTTTTTCTTTCGATCCCCTGCCGCCTCTCAAACGGTGATACCGCTGCTGCTAACTGGGACCCGCATGTCATCCTCTATGTACTATAAAACTTTCTTTTCTTGAATTATTTTTGGCACCTCATATTTGGTCACTTACCTTTTTCTTTCGATCCCCTGCCGCCTCTCAAACGGTGATACCGCTGCTGCTAACTGGGACCCGCATGTCATCCTCTATGTACTATAAAACTTTCTTTTCTTGAATTATTTTTAGCACCTCATATTTGGTCACTTACCTTTTTCTTTCGATCCCCTACCGCCTCTCAAACGGTGATACCGCTGCTGCTAAATGGGACCTGCATGTCATCCTCTATGTACTATAAAACTTTCTTTTCTTGAATTATTTTTGGCTCCTCATATTTTTTCACTTGCCTTTTTCTTTCGATCCCCTGCCGCCTCTCAAACGGTGATACCGCTGCTGCTAAATGGGACCCGCATGTCATCCTCTATGTACTATAAAAATTTCTTTTCTTGAATTATTTTTGGCTCCTGATATTTTTTCACTTGCCTTTTCTTTCGATCTCATGCCACGTTTGAAACGTTGAGGAACCTGCAGGCTCATGGGACCCGCATGTCATCCTCTATGTACTATAAAAGTTCATTTTCTTGGTTTTTTTTCACCCTCTGATTTTTGGCAATTTCTTTTTTCTTTCGATCCCCTGCCGCCTCTCAAACGGTGATACCGCTGCTGCTAAATGGGACCCGCATGTCATCCTCTATGTACTATAAAACTTTCTTTTCTTGAATTATTTTTGGCTCCTGATATTTTTTCACTTGCCTTTTCTTTCGATCTCATGCCACGTTTGAAACGTTGAGGAACCTGCAGGCTCATGGGACCCGCATGTCATCCTCTATGTACTATAAAAGTTCTTTTTCTTGGTTTTTTTTCACCCTACGATTTTTGGCAATTTCTTTTTTCTTTTGATCCCTGCCGCCTCTCAAACGGTGATACCGCTTTCTTGCTAAATGGGACCCGCATGTCATCCTCTATGTACTATAAAAGTTTCTTTTCTTGGATTATTTTTGGCACCTCATATTCGTTCACTTGCCTTTTTCTTTCTATCCCCTGCCGCCTGTCAAACGGTGAGTCGGCTGCTGCTAAATGGGACCCGCATGTCATCCTCTATGAGCAATCAACTTTCTTTTCTTGGAGTTTTTTTTGGCACCTCATATTTGGGCACTTGCCTTTTTCTTTCGATCTCATGCCACGTTTGAAACATTGAGGAACCTGCAGGCTCATGGGACCCGCATGTCATCCTCTATGTACTATAAAAGTTCGTTTTCTTGGTTTTTTTCACCCTCCGATTTTTGCCAATTTCTTTTTTCTTTTGAACCCCTGCCGCCTCTCAAACGGTGATACCGCTGCTGCTAAATGGGACCCACATGTCATCCTCTATGTACAATAAAGTTTCTTTTCTTGGATTATCTTTTGCTCCTGATATTTTGTCACTTGCCTTTTTCTTTCGATCTCATGCCGCCTTTGAAACGTTGAGTAAGCTGCTGGCTCATGGGTCCCGCATGTCATCCTCTACGAACAATAAAAGTTTCCTTTCTTGGAGTTATTTTTGACCCCTAATTTCTGGCTATTTTCCTTTTTCTTTTGATCTCCTGCCCCTTTGAAACGATGAGGACGCTGTTGGCAGGTCGGTCCCACAAGTCATCCTCTATGAACAATAAAAGTTTCCTTTGATGGATTTTTTTTGAACCCTTAATTAATTTCTGGATATTTCCTTTTTTTTTTCTTTGATCCCCTGCCGCCTTGGAATCGTTGAGGATGCTGCTGCCTCATGGGTCCCGCATGTCATCCTCTCAGAACGGTAAATGTTTCTTTTCTTCGATATTGTTTACCAAATGATTTTTGGCTTATTTTTTCTTTCGATATCCTGCCGCCTTTAAAACGTTGAGGACGCTGCTGGCTCACTGGTCCCACATGTCGGCCTCTATGAACAATAAACGCCGAGGATGTTGTCGCCTAATGGGTCCCGCATGTCATCCTCTCAGAACGAAAATGTTTCTTTTCTTGGATTTTTTACCAACAAATTTTTGGTTTATTTTTTCTTTCCATCCCCTGCCGCCTTTAAAACGACGCTGCTGGCTCATGGGTCCCCGATGTCAGCCTCCCCGTACAAGAAACATGTGATATCTTGATTATTTTGCAGACAATAAACAGTGTATTGCGCTCTGAGCTATTTCAACGGATAAATTAAATATTTATTTTTACAAAAACAAATTTATATGCTGAATCTCCTTGTTTTTGTTTTTGCGAAGCATAGGACTTTCCTGTTTTTTTTAGAAAAATCCGAACTATCCTGTTTTGGAGTGGGCTGAAATTGTACGAGTCAAAAGGCCCAGCAGGATAGTTCGAATGCCCAGATGTCCACATGCAGCCCAATTGAAATCGTTCTTTTTTTGGAATTTTTTCACCCCCTGATTTCTGGCTACTTCATTTTTCTTTTGGTCCTGTGCCGCCTTGGAAACGTTGAGACCGCTGCTGCAAAATGGGACCCGCATGTCATCCTCTATGTACTATAAAAGTTCATTTCTTAGATTATTTTTGGCTCTGATATTTGGTCACTTGCCTTTTTCTTTCGATCCCGTGCAGCCTCTCAAACGGAGATACCGCTGTCGCTAAATGGGACCCGCATGTCATACTCTATGTACAATCAAGTTTCTTTTCTTGAATTATTTTTGGCTCCTGATATTTGGTCACTTGCCTTTTTCTTTCGATCTCATGCCACGTTTGAAACATTGAAAAACCTGCTGGCTCATGGGACCCGCATGTCATCCTCTATGTACAATAAAACTTTCTTTTCTTCGATTTTTTTGGCACCTCATATTTGGTCACTTGCCTTTTTCTTTCGATCCCCTGCCGCCTCTCAAACGGTGATACCATTTGCTAAATGGGACCCGCATGTCATACTCTATGTACAATCAAGTTTCTTTTCTTGTATTATTTTTGTATCCTGATTTTTGGTCACTTGCCTTTTTCTTTCGATCTCATGCCACGTTTGAAACGTTGAAAAACCTGCTGGCTCATGGGACCCGCATGTCATCCTCTATGTACTATAAAAGTTCATTTTCTTGGTTTTTTTTTTCACCCTCTGATTTTCGGCTATTTCCTTTTTCTTTTGATCCCCTGCCGCCTTTGAAACGTTGAGGACTCTGCTGGCTCATCGATAAAACTTTCCTTTCTTGGAGTATTTTTACCCCCTAATATCTGGCTACTTTCTTTTTCTTTTGATCTCAAGCCGCATTTGAAACGTTGACACCGCTGCTAAATGGGACCCGCATGTCATCCTCTATGTACAATAAAGTTTTCTTTTCTTGGATTATCTTTGTCTCCTGATATTTTGTCACTTGCCTTTTTCTTTCGATCTCATGCCGCCTTTGAAACGTTGAGTAAGCTGCTGGCTCATGGGTCCCGCATGTCATCCTCTATGTACAATAATCCTGTCCTTTCTTGGAGTTATTTTTGACCCCGAGTTTATGGCTATTTCCTTTTTGTTTTGATCAACTGCCGCCTTGGAAACGTTGAGACCCATTTCTTGCTAAATGGATCCCGCATGTCATCCTCTATGAACAATAAACAGTTCATTTCTTGGAGTTATTTTGTTACACTAATTTCTGGCTATTTGGCTTTTTCTATTGATAACCAGACTCCTTTGAAACGTTGAAGACTTTGCTGGCTCATGGGTCCCACATGTCAGCCTCTATGAACAATAAACACTTCCTTTCTTGGAGTTATTTTGTACCCCTAATTTCTGGCTATTTGCCTTTTTTCTTTCGATCCCCAGTCGCCTTCTAAACGTAGAGGACGGCTGGCGGCTCGTGGGTCCCAGATGTCAGCCTCCATGGACAATAAACCTCTCCTTTGTTGGATTTATTTTTCACCCTACGATTTTGGCTATTTCCTTTTTCTTTTGATCCTTGCCGCCTTGGAAACATTGAGTAAGCTGCTGACACATGGGGCCCGCATGTCATCCTCTATGTACAATCAACTTGCAAGATCTTCGAGCGAAAGAGCTTGTATTAGTGGGACCCATATGTCAACCTCTATGTACAATAAAAGTTTCCTTTCTTGGATTATTTTTAGCTCCTGATATTCGGTCACTTTCCTTTTTCTTTCGATCTCAAGCCGCCTCTGAAACGTTGAGTAAGGTGCTGGCTCATGGGACCCACATGTCATCCTCTATGTACAATAAAGTTCCTTTTCTTGGATTTTTTTTACCCCTGATTTTTGGTCACTTGCCTTGACGCTGCTGGCTCATGGGTCCCACATGTCAGCATCTATGAACAATAAACCTTTCCTTTGTTGGATTTATTGTTTACCCCTAATTTCTGGCTATTTGCCTTTTTCTTTTGATCCCCACCGGCCTTTGAAAACGTTGAGGAACCTGCTGGCTCATGGGACCCGCATGTCATCCTCTATGTACTATAAAATTTCTTTTCTTGGTTTTTTTTCACCTCTGATTTTTGGCTATTTCCTTTTTCTTTTGATCCCCTGCCGCCTTGGAAACGTTGAGTAAGCTGCTGACTCATGGGACCCGCATGTCATCCTCTATGTACAATCAACTTTCTTTTTTTGGAGTTTTTTTACCCCCTAATTTCTGGCTACTTTCTTTTTCTTTTGATCTCAAACCGCATTTGAAATGCTGAAACCGCTGCTGCAAAATGGGACCCGCATGTCATCATCTATGTACAATAAGTTTCATTTCTTGGATTATTTTTGGCTCCTGATATTTGGTCACTTGCCTTTTTCTTCCGATCTCATGCCGCCTTTCAAACGTTGAGTAAGCTGCTGGCTCATGGGTCCCGCATGTCATCCTCTACGAACAATAAAAGTTTCATTTCTTGGAGTTATTTTTGACCCCTAATTTCTGGCTACTTCCTTTTTTTCTTTTGATCAACTGCCGCCTTTGAAACGGTGTGGATTCTGCAGACTAATACAAGCTTTTTCTCTCCAAGATCTTGCAAGTTGATAGATTAAATCATGGAATTATTAGGATATGTTTTAAATTTCAAATCCACTTTATGAATTATTAAAAATACCGTTATCCATGTGGGTATGGAGCGAACAAGGATTTTCATATTGGGCATGAGCAGTTTCAAAAATTGGAACCCAATAATTCAAAATAAATAAAAACAACTTTTATGTAGAATCTCCGCGTTTTTTTTCTTTTGCCATTCATAGGATCTGTGTTTCATTAGAAAAGGGCCGAAATTGCATGAACAGAAAGGCCCATTTGTAGTTATTGGGCTTCGACAGCCGGAGCAAGTAGGCCGAGAGCAATTACCATGTAGATGGCCGTTGGCAACCCAAAGTGAAATATTGGGCCCAACAGGGGAAGGCTGAACAGTACTATTTTCTAATTGGAAGGTGGTACATGGCGTAATCCTGCCAAAAAAAAAGATGGACACGGGTTGCTGAAATTTGCCCATCTGCGCCTAATATCGCCGCCGCGGCTCCGCTTCCGCCGCCGCCGCCATGCCTCGTCTCGCGTCGAGCTCGCGGTACTGCCGCGTCTCGGGCACGGGGTACCGCGGCGTCCGCGCGCGCCCCAAAGGTATGTATTACGCGGAGATACGTGACGGCGGTGAGCGCATCGACCTCGGAACCTACGAGACCGCGCACGAGGCCGCGCACGCGTACGACGCCATGGCGTGGCGGCTCGGGCGCCCGCGATCGTCGATGAATTTCCATGACGTGTGGACGCGCCAGCAGGCCGAGGATCTCGCGCCGCCGCCGTACATCGTTAGACAGGAGGAACAGCACCGCCGCCGCGAGACGGAGCGCCGTTTGCGCATCGCCGAGTGGGACGAGCGCGGCGCGCGAGTGGGCGGCCCGCTTCCCCGAGGACGTTGCCGCCGAGAACGAGCACTTCCGCAGACGGAGGGCGGAGAAGGCGACGAGGCGGGCAGCGAAGAAGGAGGACCGCGCACGACGGAGGGCGGAGAAGGCGACGAAGCGGGCCTTCATCGAAGCGCAGCTCGCCGGGCCGACCACCATTGGCGAGGATGACCCCCGTTGGATTGACCTCTTCTCGTCGGATCCGGTGTCGGGCACGACACCGGACTCGTCAGATGTCGAGTTTTAGTTTAGTTTTATCGCACTACTTTGTAAAAATATGAACTACGGAGTATCTATCAAGCTAATTTTATCCTATTTTATGTCTATTTCTAGTCTTTGTTTGATCTTCTGTTTTACTGCACTCTATTTTTCATTATATTCTGTTTTTGGCGCTGCATTTATAGCGCCTCTGAAAATACGCTGTTTCAGCCCTGCATTTGGCCGCCACAGTTTGCAGCTTCCGGTGAAGCTATTGCCGGCTCCATGCGCAGCATCAGCCATTCAGCCCACAGCGCCAAAATATAGAGCCACTTCTTTGGAGTTCTTGTAATATGTTTGTCAGCAGGAGCTTACCTAATTAGTTAAAAAAAAGATGTTCAGCGTGGGATTCGAAAAAAAGATTTTCATGTTTTTTTCCTAGCTATCCTAGTTCGGACTTTTTATTGTGTTGGCTAGTGCATGAAGCTTGACACCTGTATTATGTGATCCTGATATGAGGATAAGAACACCTTCAGCTTGCATTGCTAATGGTGTCTACTGCAGCAGTGGCGTACATTCAATGGAGACTGATGCAAGAGAGTTGGTACTGGTGAGCCTGCACTTGACATCATCGTGCCACCTGAAGTAGGTGGTGTATTGGGATTAGACTGATAAGCATAGCACCTTGCAAAGAACAAGATGATGCTAGTGTTGGTTAACGTGATTTTACGCCAAAAGTCATGTATGCTCAACAGGTGCCGTACCTAGTTTGGATATTGTGTTGTTACCCTTTTGTGGTTTGGTGTTTGTCCAACAGAGAAAGCTACTCTTTTCCCGTGTAAGTGTTATTATGTGAACAAAAGTTGTGTGTACATATATATCGGTCAGAGAACCAAGATTGCATATTCTTGCCTGGTTATAACACATAAGTCATAATAACAATTAAAGAGAAAAGGAACATTTGCCTTTGCAATGTGATTGTGCCAAGTAGATTAGACAACCAACCACAAACATTACAGGTCAACAGCCAAACGCATGCGAAAGTCCTAAGGTAAGCTCCATAATACATGTTGAAACCAAAAGCCTAGAAACCATAAGAAAGGTAGCTCCACATCACAGTTCCACGACAGCAGCATACTGATCATAAAACATATATCAAGTCAGGACAGCTGCACCACTGGGTAAGCATCCATGGGGTCTGGCTCAAGAGCGAAGACTGTGTGAATGCTGCAAAATGTGGCTCTTGCCTCACCCCACCCATACATCTTATCATGGAACCTTACCAAATCAGCATGAATCATCTTGACATAAACATAGCTCCTCTCTCCATGCTGATGGGATTGAACAATGCGCCAGTTGCAGTGCTTCAGCTTGTCAAACAGTATGCAGGAGATGACGAAGCATGCTGGCTGGTCTTTTGTAGTGACAATGGCTTGGAGTAGCTGGTCCTGTGAACCACCCAACTGGATCTTTAGAGCTTGAAGGACAGTCCGTGCTATATAAGCTACCGTTGCTGACTTCAGCTCAGGTTCAGGTGAATGACAGCTGACATCTTGTCCTAGAGATGCAGATCCTTCTTGATCAGATTCAGCGGAATCATCACCACTACTTACCAAAGTGCGTCAGGTTCTACAGAAGGCACATCAGGTACATGCTCCAGTTCATAGGAGTCGGGTGGGACAGCACCGTTTGCTGAAATCTCTACAATACCAGCTCCAGGTAGACCACTAGTCTCTACAGAGGGTAAACCACCAATATCCACTTCAGAGGATTCTCGTGGCACGACACCTTTCGCTAGAGGCTCTACCCTACCAGCTCCAGGTCCACCACCGATCGATCTGTGGGCATAGTCATGACGGGTTCTACCAATACAAAACCTCCTTCGGGTGCGGGATCATCGGTAGCAACTCCGGCATCAGCACCAGTTAAATCGGTCTTGACAATAGGTAAACCGTTTTGCTCCAGTTCAGAGAATTCCCGTGGCACGACACCGTTCACTAGAGGCTCTACACTAGCAGCTCCAGCTGCACCACCAGTTTCTACAGCAGGGGGTAAACCCAATCCACAACCTTCTTCATGTGGCACGATGATGCCAGGTATAGGCTCATCAGTACCAGGTCCAGCTGCATCAGTCTCCATAGACAGTAAACAAGGTGGCGTCGGAGGTTTAAAAGACTGGCATGCCATTTCACCTTTGTCATCAGACAATATAGAGTTTTCTTCAACTCTATGTTTCTGCAATAATAAGCACATGAACAGAAATTAGACCAGAGCATCTAGCCATCTAACCGGGGCAGCGGCAAGACAAGCGTCGGTCCATATGTTTACCTTGTCATATGGGATATCAGAACACACAGATTTAGAAGTCATTTCACATAGCATCCGCTTTTTCGTTCCTTCCCCTACGTCCATCTGGAATAAGTAATACTATTGATCACATAAAACTAATTAATCAAATATATGCATATGTTGAGAAGTTTGCACGGCAAATTGTGGATTCTGCTTTTATCACCTACGAATCGTCGTTCTATATATTTACCTTGTTATCTGGGATATCAGAAGTCACAGAATGAGAAGTCATCTCACTAAGTATCGGTTTTTTCGCTCTTTCCCCTCCATCCATCTGCAATAAGAAGTACTATTGATCACATAAAGCCAATTCATTGAATATATGCATATGTTGAGAAGTTTGCACAACAAATTGTGGATTCTACTTCCAATCACCAAGTAATCTCGTGAGAAATGCATGATCAAGATATGTTTCTCCCTCTTGATCGACATCTGCATCTCCATTAAGACTAATCATCGTGCGATGGTGCTAGCGCATACACTTCCAATCACCAGACAAGCAAAAAATTGTTGATTCTAGTAATGCTTAATCAGCAGTGGCCATGGAACGACCACAGATCGACCAAGCAAAAAAATAAATCATCAGCCTACTGACCACCAGGCAAAACAAACTAGGCCCATACATGGCCTCACAAATCATCATCAAACGTCGATCAAACTAGCAAGTTTGAACATGGATTACTAATTTATTTTCTGATAAAGTGAGTATATTAATATCGAAAGATATTGATTACACTGAGCCTCTGCAACAACGCAATACCTTACTGGTAGTACGGATGCACATGGATTCCTAATACTCCCTCTGTTCGGTTTTAATTAGTCGACGCGAGGGAGAGAAGAAAATGAACTGTCGATGCTTTCAACTAGAGTCAATTAAATACGAACGGAAGAAGTACGTAGTAGTATTGACAAATATCCGGATCTAGTCTAAAAACAAATTGGCATGTAAATCCTAGTAGTCTACTAAACTAGGATCAATACCCTAGATTAGGGTTGCAAGCGGCGTCCGCGAATCGTCCCGCAAAGCAGAAAATTAGAGTAAATAGTGGTTGAGATTAGAGTAGATTTAAAGCACTCGCACTGAAACTAGCTAGCCCGCTACCCACCCCGCTTGACACCCTGCCCTAGATGTGAATCTACACCAAATATTCAAACAAGGATGAGCAACCTCCAATAAAATTTTATCCGCACATCATCATCTCTACCATACACAAGGGTATGGTGATTTCACATACAGCCATTGTTGCCGCGGGACGAGGATGAGTGATGCGCCACGGAGAAGGTGCCTCACGCCTCTGTCGCCGCCGCCGTCGAAGAGGAAGTCGAAGCCGCGCGATTGTGGTCCGTCGTCGATATGGAGGTGGAGCTACTAGGGAAGAGATAGAGGTGGAGGTGGAGAGGGAGTGATGGTTTGTACTAGTGGCGGCCGGTGAGGTAGTTATAAATACAGCCTCTCTCTCTTTTTTGGCAAGGAATGCAGCTTCTCTTGGAAGGCAACGAGGCAACGCACTCCAGATTTCGTATATTACTATAATAATATGGGCGGAGAAATTTGGACGCATCTGTGTTATCTTGTCAAATGAATCACCAGGATTTGCTTTTAGTACTCCAGATTTGGGCGATCCAAGGAAGTAGAGATAGTAATGTACGCCATCTAGCTGCACGCTATCAAATCAAATAAATGGTCATGCCATTTACTTTTAAGATGGTGCAGCAGTTATTCTGACCAAAGAAACATGCACGTCTGCTGATTATTTCTGATGGGTATACATTTACCGTCCGCTAGCAAAGATTGTTTGGCACATTGTTCTTATGGCTTTCAACATCACACCCCTTAATAATATTATTAATCAATGTTTGGGCAATCAATTGAGTGTGTTAATAAAAAATTAAAACCCACAAATCCAACTGTACTATTTTTAGGGCCATATGAAGGACAAGGAATGATTTTAAATGCCATATGGAGTACCTCCAACCATGTGAAATATGGTTACATCATGCGAGTGATACCCATGGCTTCACATTGGATCTGTATATTGTCCTACATACAGTCAACTATGAAGTACCACGATTTGGTTTTTGGGTGCAACCGGCTAGAGAATGATGCACGGGTTTGTACAGCCAGTACAATTCACATTAAGATTTTCTGATAGGATGTTGATGTGTATATGTAAGAATCATACACTAGAATGTCTTCTATGTTTAGATGGTTGATCTACGTTTATACTTTCTGTGAACCATGAGGTTAAGACCTTTGTACTATAATAAAGATTGCTAAATAACAGTATATATGTATGCCTCTAGGGACACTGAAACAGCCAAACAACCATGCATGTACATAGACAGTATTTGATCAAATTAAAAGAAGCACCTCGGTTCATGCAAATAGCATCAGTTAATCACCTAAGTCCATTAGCTATAAATAGTTAAATAGGAGTCAAGACCAACTGAGCTAGCTAGTAGTATGATCCTACTATTACATAAATATCCCTAACTCTGATTGTCTTTGTTCCAGTCCAGCGCGTTGGTGTAGCTTGGGATGAACCAAAACCCCGTATGCCAGTTGGCCCCTGGACCGCTGCTTGAGAAAGAGATGCTTTGGTGGTCTTCGCCATTTAGACTGAAGCGGAAAATTTCTTGATGTGATGTGTCAAACTGAGAGCCAATGGTCTGAGGCGTGGTGTAGATGCAGTTTCTTCTTGTCAAATATCCTGGGGAAATGTTGCACCACCCATCGGCATGAAAATCGGATAGTTCAACCCAAGGAACATAGAATAGTCTCCAAGATTAGTAACCCTTTCCCACGGGTTGGCTGGAAGTAACCGACTAGTGTCATTCGAGAATACAATGCAGGTATACCCGAATAGCTGTGAACAGTAGCGACCGCAATGGACAGAAGGGGTACTATCATAATAATACATTGGAGCACCGTCAGCGTCAAAATCCATTACGCCACGTGCATAGACCAGGAGAAGTCTAGAACGATCTTGAGATCTTGCCAGCCACCACGTACGACTATTAGAGTCAAAATCATCATAGCCATCAAATCCAGCCGTCCGCGGAATGAATGGAGCAGGGAGCACTATAGGACCTTGAAAAAGGAAAGAGCACGTCACATGAAAATATATTTCATGATTTATCTACTAGTGATATTGATTTGATATTGGGATGCCAATACTAGTACTTTAAAAAATAATGGTCGAACATAAGATGGTTTGAAATATATTTCGAACATCTTGGTAAAACTTCATATGGATTAAAAACATGTTCCCCAAAATATTGGTCCAAATTTTAGATGGTTTGAATATAGTACTCCTTATTCTCTAGAACCGGGGGAATATAAACAAATGAAAGTCTTTATCAATATTGCATGGCAGCTTTATTGATTCTATTTCTACTCTACCTTAAATTTTCTAGGGAGTAATAATAAAGAAACTTAATTACTAGGGGGCCTTTTTCCTACGGAACAACATGCACATTAGACCATACTAAAATTCCTATAGATGTTAAATTCTAAATATGTCCATACCACAAGAGGGTTATGGTGTGCACCTATGGAATTCCTTTAAGCCAAAAGATGCCAAGATAGTTCAACAAATAAGAGGTGATATAAGTTACGTATATAAAAAAGATAGGGAGGAAATGTTACCAAATTGATTAGGATCCCATGCATAAACATTTCCAAGCTCAGTAACGGCGAACACAAGTCCGTTATGTATAATTGCATCGCAGTATATGGCGCCGTACTGAAACTGGTTTTCAAGAAATATCCATGTACGAGGATATTCGCCATGGAGGTAGGCAATTGCAAAGTCGAAGATTGCGACAAGGGAGAAATCTTTATACCCCCTAGCAGCTGTAGGAACTTGGCAAATAGCTATCTTCTGCAGTTGAATAGCAGAACGCTGATACTCGAATATAAGTGGATTGCGTGTGGTTTCCAGCTTCTTCCTCAAAGATGGAAGCTTAATCTTGCGATGAGTGTAGACATTGAGGAGGTTCCACTTGCCTTCGGGGCCAACCATGGCGATCCAATCTCCATTGGCGCCTGCCCGCTCCTCATCCTTACCGTGTGGCATTAGGCCATCATAGGAGAACCTGTCCAGCGGCAGTAGTTTGCACTTGCTGTGCACCGGCAAATCCTCCTTGAACACCCATGGTTTATCCGTCGGGTCACAACAGAGAACACACGGAAGGCCAAACGGCTGAGAAGCAGGCAGAGTGGCACTGTATTTGGCTGACTGAAGAATACTTTTGGAGGAACCGACTAGGGACGCGGCGGTGATGGCGTCGCACTGGCTGATGAGCACTTCAAGGGGGCCTTCCGTAAACACCTTGTGAAACAGCCCAGATCCACAGACCCTGCTCGATTTCGCCATCGCAATGAGGCAGGTGGTACAATGGGGTTGGTATTTTCTTGGGAGATCTATTGATTCGAACTTTGGGAGAGAGATGGCGATCAATGGCGGCAGGTGGGGGTTTGAGTTGGAGAACAGAGGCTCTCAAGCGGGCAATCGCTGGATAGGATGCGAAAGCGCCATGGCGGAGACGCAGCGCGTGCTATGGAAGCTGGGCGGAGTGGGGATAGACGACGGAGGTGAACCGAGACGCTACTCCCGCCTCTGCAGCTTCGAGGAGAGTGTGAATGTGTTCAAAAAAGAGGAGAGTGTGACCGTGACCCGACACCCGAGTAGGAGCGGACGGACTATAGGAGTAGCCCCATCATTACAGAACATTAATCGTGCTTCCTACAATAAATAAGTGAAACATCCCAGGCTTGTGTTGTCTAATCAAATCGATGGCCATGTCAGTATTATGGTGAACAAATAAAACAAATACACACCAACCTTGTTCTTTTTGCAACGTACACCAACCTAGCAAGGCATCAACCTTCTCGCCATCAACTACGACTCCGTGGCTACTCCATGCTAGTATCGGCCACTAATTCAAATTTCAACTGAAGGCGTGCTATTTTATGGTCCTGAAAATTGCCAAAAAAAATACAACCCAAAAATGCAAACAGATCCATGTTAAGGGGGTACACCCTACGCAATATACATTAAGAAACTTCGAAACTTCAGCGACCTTGTAAGAATGCCCATGACAGTGCAGTTTTGCCAAATTAGGAAGAGACGAAATATGAATTCAACCAAAGAAATCTAAACGAATCCTTAGACAATAGCATAGTTAACACGTTCAGAAAAAAATGATGACTCCAAAAGAACAACATTAGCAAGAAATACTCCATTTTAGTTTGAATTTGCAGTCACATACATATACTAGTAGTACTGCCAAAATACTATAATACTCCGAGCTGCATTCTAGCACTCCAACTAGCTAGCTAATAGTTCTGGAGTAGTAGTACTACTATACAAGTCCAAAATACATCCGAACGAACCCTACTTCGAACTAAACTACTCCCTCCGATCTTCGAGTAACTACATTGCAGTATGACTAAACGAAGATTATTGTATAACCTTCTTGTTGATGCAAACGCAGATAGGCAACACACGCTGCCCTCCATTCGCCCGCGTAACGGGGCGGCACCGCCAGGAAAGAAGTGAGCTGCTGCAACATGATCGAGCTAGGCGTCGGGGAGCTCGTCGGCTCGATTACCGCCATCAAGGTGTCCGTCGAGAGGTCACTGGTCCCAGCCGTCGCCGGCGCCGGCGGACCAATCACCAGCAGCTGCGCCTTGTACATCGGAAACAAGCACGCGGCCGACCTGATGCACACACAGGACACAATGGTGGTCGGGCCGAGCGCGCCAACGGTGATGGCGAACACGCTACCGTCTTCTTCCCCACTGCCGATGAACAGGTGTCCCCGCGGTTGTACCGGAACACGAACTATGCACCAGGCGGGTATGCCATACTGGAACGTAAACACTGGGATGGAGTGGGATGCTTGGAGGTGTACCAGGAGCTCCCGCGGCGGGCCGGTGAAGCTGCAGCCGGTATTGATGGCCTCTGTGCAGCAGCACGGACCATGCGGGCACGCGATATAGTGTTTGTAGGACTCCGTGGAGGCGACCAAGCTCTGGCAGCCGACGCACTTGACCATTGCCCCAGATCGATTCGACGGCGGCAATCTTGCCCCAGATCGATTCGACGGCGGCAACCTCGCTGGCTGCTCGCACTTCTTGCACGGGTTCGGCGCAAGCTCGCCGACGCAGCGCCGACAGCCCATATGACCGCCCTTGCACTGCACGGAACAACGTACGTGGCATCAGTTGTCATTGACATTTCTCACAGGTGAACCTAAGAATGAAATCGGAAGGGAGCGACCTTGGATATGGGGGGTTTGAAGGGCAGCAGGCAGAGGGGGCACAAGAAGAGGGCCTCCTCCATCTTCAGAGAAGAGTGATCGGGAAAATGAGAACGGGATGGGTTCTTTTTTTTATACATGCCTTGGAGTGGAGTATGGATACTACTACTTATAGGAAGAACTTCCTTGCTAAGAAACGGCGTCGGCCGTACGCAACCATAGATGCACCAGCGGCTCTGCAGTTTGTCAAAATAAAAGGACAGAGCTGCAGTGACTTGAAGTCTCCAAATCTCATTGTGACTTGGTGCCACCATCTACCAACCATTTGAGATCCAACGTTCCAAACTATCTCTTATTTCGAACCTAAAAACAAAAATTATGAAAAAAATCCAGTAAAATGTAGATGCCTTGTTCTAAAATCTGTGAATATTTCATCCCACTCGGATGATTAGTTTGTGATTAAAGAGCTTTTTACGTATACGAGCACTAGTTTAAACTAAATACTCCCTCTGATTCATATTAATTGACTTCAATATGGATGTATCTAGAACTAAAATGTGTCTAGTACATCCATATTAGAGTCAATTAATATGAACCGGAGGGAGTATATATTTGCTCACAAACCTTTGATTCAAATCGAATGAAACTTCACCAAAATATAAATCGAAATATGCACGATTAACTGGAAGTTCTTGAAATATTTCTGAGCAATTATAATAATTATTTAGTTTAAATTCTAAGTCGATCGCATACATTGGATCTGAGATGGATGGTGGATGGTGGCACCAAGTCACTGTGAGACTTGGAAGTATCAAGTCAGTGAAGCTCTATCCCAAAATAAAAGCTTCGTGAAGGGGGCAGTTTGGTTCGAAAAAGAAGACAGTGCCAAGCAGTTGTCAAACAATACCCATATAATCAAATGTACTCCCTCTGATTCAAATGAATTGACTCAACTTTGTCTAGATATATGGATGTATCAAGTCACTGAAGCTAAAATAAAAGCTTCATGAAGGGGGAAGTTTGGTTCGAAAAAATACAGTGCCAAGCAGCTGTCAAATAGTACCATAACGTCAAATGTACTCCCTCCGATTCAAACGAAATGACTCAACTTTGTATTTTGTATGTTAAAGGTTTTTCGTAAAACTTGGCCAATCTTAACATAGTTTGCCTTTCTAAAAAAAGATATAAGCCCTAAGGCTCCTTTGATTCATAGGATGGGAAAACCATAGAAATATGAAAAACATAGGATTGAGATTTAATGGCTAGTTGAATCATATAGGAAGATGAGTTGTGTTTGATTGTGCCAAAGGAAATTTTCCATGAGGTATGACCTAATGTTTTATTCTTATAGGATTTGCACTGCAAGATTCCTATAGGATATGTTCCTATGAATCAAACAACTAGTGTGGGGAAAATTCACATGTGATCTAAATCCTACATATTTCCTATACAAATCTTATATATGAATTTTAGTTGTTAGGTCACTTAAAATGACTTCACTTGAAGGGTTACTTTTTTGTTTTTTCTGAATTAGTAGTGATGCCTAACCATATATATACCTAAACCAAGAGAATCAGCATAAACTTATGTATATTAATAGTAAGCGCATATATGAATGTTTTTTATCTACAAACCCAGGGTCATATATATGTACATAGAAACATGCATATATGCTAGTTTTTGTACCTTGGTGTGTTCCTCTTTTGGGCTATCTCTTTTTTGTTCACCGGTTCACAACCAACGCCCTAGATTAATTTGGCACTTAGAAAATAACATTTTGTTTTTGGCGCACTAACACAAATAGTAGTAGCACGGTTGATGGCGTGTATTTCACACGTTCGTTGGGCAACCCCAAGAGGAAGGTATGATGCGCACAGCAGCAAGTTTTCCCTCAGAAAGAAACCAAGGTTTATCGAACCAGGAGGAGCCAAGAAGCACGTTGAAGGTTGATGGCGGCGAGATGTAGTGCGGCGCAACACCAGGGATTCCGGCGCCAACGTGGAACCTGCACAACACAACCAAAGTACTTTGCCCCAACGAAACAGTGAGGTTGTCAATCTCACCGGCTTGCTGTAACAAAGAGTTAACCGTATTGTGTGGAAGATGATTGTTTGCAGAAAACAGTAGAACAAGTATTGCAGTAGATTGTATTTCAGTAAAGAGAATTGGACCGGGGTCCACAGTTCACTAGAGGTGTCTCTCCCATAAGACGAACAGCATGTTGGGTGAACAAATTACGATTGGGCAATTGACAAATAAAGAGAGCATGACAATGCACATACATATCATGATGAGTATAGTGAGATTTAATTGGGCATTACGACAAAGTACATAGACCGCCATCCAACTGCATCTATGCCTAAAAAGTCCACCTTCAGGTTATCATCCGAACCCCCTCCAGTATTAAGTTGCAAGCAACAGACAATTGCATTAAGTATGGTGCGTAATGTAATCAACAACTACATCCTTAGACATAGCATCAATGTTTTATCCCTAGTGGCAACAAAGACAACACAACCTTAGAACTTTCTCACATCGTCCTGTGTCAATGCAGGCATGAACCCACTATCGAGCATAAGTACTCCTCTTGGAGTTACAAGCATCTACTTGGCCGAGCATCTACTAGTAACGGAGAGCATGCAAGATCATAAACAACACATAAGCATAACTTTGATAATCAACATAACAAGTATTCTCTATTCATCGGATCCCAACAAACGCAACATATAGAATTACAGATAGATGATCTTGATCATGTTAGGCAGCTCACAAGATCCGACAATGATAGCACAATGGGGAGAAGACAACCATCTAGCTACTGCTATGGACCCATAGTCCAGGGGTAGACTACTCACACATCACACCGGAGGCGACCATGGCGGCGTAGAGTCCTCCGGGAGATGATTCCCCTCTCCGGCAGGGTGCCGGAGGCGATCTCCTGGATCCCCCGAGATGGGATCGGCGGCGGCGGCGTCTCTGGAAGGTTTTCCGTATCGTGGTTCTCGGTACTGGGGGTTTCGTCACGGAGGCTATTTGTAGGCGGAAGGGCAGAGTCGGGGGCCAGACGAGGGGGCCACACCATAGGGCGGCGCGGGCCCCCCTGGGCCGCGCCGCCACGTGGTGTCGCCACCTCGTGGCCCCACTTCGTGTGTTCTTCGGTCTTCTGGAAGCTCCGTGGAAAAATAGGCCCCTGGGCTTTGATTTCGTCCAATTCCGAGAATATTTCCTTACTAGGATTTCTGAAACCAAAAACAGCAGAAAACAGCAACTGGCACTTCGGCATCTTGTTAATAGGTTAGTTCCATAAAATGCACGAATATGACATAAAGTGTGCATAAAACATGTAGATAACATCAATAATGTGGCATGGAACATAAGAAATTATCGATACGTCGGAGACGTATCAGCATCCCCAAGCTTAGTTCTGCTCGTCCCGAGTAGGTAAAACGATAACACAGATAATTTCTGGAGTGACATGCCATCATAATCTTGATCATACTATTTGTAAAGCATATGTAGTGAATGCAGCGATCAAAACAATGTGTATGACATGAGTAAACAAGTGAATCATATAGCAAAGACTTTTCATGAATAGCACTTCAAGACAAGCATCAATAAGTCTTGCATAAGAGTTAACTCATAAAGCAATAATTCAAAGTAAAGGCATTGAAGCAACACAAAAGAAGATTAAGTTTCAGCGGTTGCTTTCAACTTGTAACATGTATATCTCATGGATATTGTCAACATAGAGTAATATAATAAGTGCAATAAGCAAGTATGTAGGAATCAATGCATAGTTCACACAAGTGTTTGCTTCTTGAGGTGGAGAGAAAATAGGTGAACTGACTCAACATTGAAAGTAAAAGAATGGTCCTCATAGAGGAAAAGCATCGATTGCTATATTTGTGCTAGAGCTTTGATTTTGAAAACATGAAACAATTTTGTCAACGGTAGTAATAAAGCATATGCATCATGTAAATTATATCTTATAAGTTGCAAGCCTCATGCATAGTGTACTAATAGTGCCCGCACCTTGTCCTAATTAGCTTGGACTACCTGGATTATCACCGCAATACATATGCTTTAACCAAGTATCACAAAGGGGTACCTCTATGCCGCCTGTACAAAGGTCTAAGGAGAAAGCTCGCATTGGATTTCTCGCTTTTGATTATTCTCAACTTAGACATCCATACCGGGACAACATAGACAACAGATAATGGACTCCTCTTTTAATGCTTTAAGCATTCAACAACAATTAATTCTTTTCTCATTAGAGATTTGAGGATGTTTGTCCAAAACTGAAACTTCCACCATGGAACATGGCTTCGGTTAGCGGCCCAATGTTCTTCTCTCACAATATGCATGCTCAAACCATTCAACTCAGAGTAGATCGCCCTTACTTCAGACAAGACGAACATGCATAGCAACTCACATGAAATTCAACAATGAGTTGATGGCGTTCCCCGATAAACATGGTTATCGCACAACAAGCAACTTAATAAGAGATAAAGTGCATAATTACATATTCAATACCACAATAGTTTTTAAGCTATTTGTCCCATGAGCTATATATTGCAAAGGTGAATGATGGAATTTTAAAGGTAGCACTCAAGCAATTTACTTTGGAATGGCTGGAAAATACCATGTAGTAGGTAGGTATGGTGGACACAAATGGCATAGTGGTTGGCTCAAGTATTTTGGATGCATGAGAAGTATTCCCTCTCGATACAAGGTTTAGGCTAGCAAGGCTTATTTGAAACAAACACAAGGATGAACCGGTGCAGCAAAACTCACATAAAAGACATATTGAAAACATTATAAGACTCTACACCGTCTTCCTTGTTGTTCAAACTCAATACTAGAAATTATCTAGACCTTAGAGAAACCAAATATGCAAACCAAATTTTAGCATGCTCTATGTATTTCTTCATTAATGGGTGCAAAGCATATGATGCAAGAGCTTAAACATGAGCACAACAATTGCCAAGTATCACATTACCCAAAACATTTATAGCAATTACTACATGTATCATTTTCCAATTCCAACCATATAACAATTTAACGAAGGAGAAACTTCGCCATGAATACTATGAGTAGAAACCAAGGACATACTTGTCCATATGCTACAGCGGAGCGTGTATCTCTCCCATAAAGTGAATGCTAGGATCCATTTTATTCAAACAAAACAAAAATAAAAACAAACCGACGCTCCAAGAAAAAGCACATAAGATGTGATGGAATAAAAATATAGTTTCAGGGGAGGAACCTGATAATGTTGTCGATGAAGAAGGGGATGCCTTGGGCATCCCCAAGCTTAGACGCTTGAGTCTTCTTGATATATGCAGGGGTGAACCACCGGGTGCATCCCCAAGCTTAGAGCTTTCACTCTCCTTGATCATGTTGCATCATACTCCTCTCTTGATCCTTGAAAACTTCCTCCACACCAAACTCGAAACAACTCATTAGAGGGTTAGTGCACAATATAAATTGACATATTCAGAGGTGACACAATCATTCTTAACACTTCTGGACATTGCATAATGCTACTGGACATTAATGGATCAAAGAAATTCATCCAACATAGCGAAAGAGGCAATGCGAAATAAAAGGCAGAATCTGTCAAAACAGAACAGTTCGTATTGACGAATTTTAAAATGGCACCAGACTTGCTCAAATGAAAATGCTCAAATTGAATGAAAGTTGCGTACATATCTGAGGATCATGCACGTAAATTGGCTTAATTTTCTGAGCTACCTACAGGGAGGTGGACCCAGATTCGTGACAGCAAAGAAATCTGGAACTGTGCAGTAATCCAAATCTAGTACTTACTTTTCTATCAACGGCTTAACTTGGCACAACAAAACACAAAACTAAGATAAGGAGAGGTTGCTACAGTAGTAAACAACTTCCAAGACACAAAATAAAAACAAAGTACTGTAGGTAAAAACATGGGTTGTCTCCCATAAGCGCTTTTCTTTAACGCCTTTCAGCTAGGCGCAGAAAGTGTGTATCAAGTATTATCAAGAGATGAAGTGTCAACATCATAATTTGTTCTCATAATAGAATCAAAAGGTACCTTCATTTTCTTTCTAGGGAAGTGTTCCATACCTTTCTTGAGAGGAAATTGATATTTTATATTACCTTCCTTCATATCAATGGTAGCACCAACAGTTCGAAGAAAAGGTCTTCCCAATATAATGGGACAAGATGCATTGCATTCAATATCCAAGACAACAAAATCAACGGGAACCAGGTTATTGTTAACGGTAATGCGAACATTATCAACTTTACCCAAAGGTTTCTTTGTAGAATGATCAGCAAGATTAACATCCAAATAACAATTTTTCAGCGGTGGCAAGTCAAGCATATTATAAATTTTCTTAGGCATAACAGAAATACTTGCACCAAGATCACATAAAGCATTACAATCAAAATCTTTAACCGTCATCTTAATGATGGGTTCCCAACCATCCTCTAGCTTTTTAGGAATAGAGGCTTCACGCTCTAGTTTCTCTTCTCTAGCTTTTATGTGAGCATTTGTAATATGATGCGTG
The DNA here is from genome assembly GCF_019359855.2 of Lolium perenne. Lineage (NCBI taxonomy): Eukaryota > Viridiplantae > Streptophyta > Magnoliopsida > Poales > Poaceae > Lolium > Lolium perenne. The sequence goes on from NC_067245.2 coordinate 319,473,087, forward strand.
AAAGCCAAATTTATAGCACTAGCATTAGGACTTTTAGCAAGTTTTTGCAAGAACTTTATAACTTCAGAGATGTGGCAATCATCAAAATTCAAACCATTATAATCTAAAGCAATGGGATCATCATCCCCAATGTTGGAAAAAATTTCAGCAGCTTTATCACAGGCAGTTTCAGCAGTTTTAGCAGTTTCAGGCAGTTTTTCGCGCTTTGCATTAGAAGTGGAAACATTGCTAACACCAATTCTTTTATTAGTATGAGTAGAAGGTGCAGCAACATGTGTAGCATTAGCATTACTAGTGGTGGTAATAGTCCAAACTTTAGCTATATTCTTCTCTTTAGCTAGTTTTTCATTTTCTTCTCTATCCCACCTAGCACGCAGTTCAGCCATTAATCTTATATTCTCATTAATTCTAACTTGAATGGCATTTGCTGTAGTAACAATTTTATTATGATGATTCTCATTAGGCAAAACTTTCGATTTCAAAAGATCAACATCAGCAGCAAGACTATCAACTTTAGAAGCAAGTATATCAATTTTCCCAAGCTTTTCTTCAACAGATTTGTTAAAAGCAGTTTGTGTACTAATAAATTCTTTAAGCATGGCTTCAAGTCCAGGGGGTGAACTCCTATTATTGTTGTAAGAATTTCCATAAGAATTACCATAGCCGTTGCCATTATTATAAGGATATGGCCTATAGTTGTTACTAGAATTGTTAGGTAAGCATTGTTGTTGAAATTATTATTTTTAATGAAGTTTACATCAACATGTTCTTCTTGTGCAACCAATGAAGCTAATGGAACATTATTAGGATCAATATTAGTCCTATCATTCACAAGCATAGACATAATAGCATCAATCTTATCACTCAAGGAAGAGGTTTCTTCGACAGAATTTACCTTCTTACCTTGTGGAGCTCTCTCCGTGTGCCATTCAGAGTAGTTGATCATCATATTATCAAGAAGCTTTGTTGCTTCACCAAGAGTGATGGACATAAAGGTACCTCCAGCAGCTGAATCCAATAAATTCCGTGAAGAAAAATTTAGTCCTGCATAGAAGGTTTGGATGATCATCCAAGTAGTCAGTCCATGGGTTGGGCAATTTTTAACCAGAGATTTCATTCTTTCCCAAGCTTGAGCAACATGTTCAGTATCTAATTGTTTAAAATTCATTATGCTACTCCTCAAAGATATAATTTTAGCAGGGGATAATATCTACCAATAAAAGCATCCTTGCATTTAGTCCATGAATCAATACTATTCTTAGGCAGAGATAGCAACCAATCTTTAGCTCTTCCTCTTAATGAGAAAGGGAACAATTTTAGTTTAATAATATCACCATCTACATCTTTATATTTTTGCATTTCACATAGTTCAACAAAATTATTAAGATGGGCAGCAGCATCATCGAACTAACACCAGAAAATTGATTGTTCATAACAAGATTAAGTAAAGCAGGTTTAATTTCAAAGAATTCTGCTGTAGTAGCAGGTGGAGCAATAGGTGTGCATAAGAAATCATTATTATTTGTGGTTGTGAAGTCACACAACTTAGTATTTTCAGCGTTGGCCATTTTAGCAACAGTAAATAAAGCAAACTAGATAAAGTAAATGCAAGTAACTAATTTTTTTGTGTTTTTGATATAGCAAACAAGATAACAAATAAAGTAAAACTAGCAACTAATTTTTTTGTATTTTGATTTAGTGCAGCAAACAAAGTAGTAAATAAAACTAAGCAAGACAAAAACAAAGTAAAGAGATTGAGAAGTGGAGACTCCCCTTGCAGCGTGTCTTGATCTCCCGCAACGGCGCCGGAAAGAGCTGGTGCCGTGGGAGGCAATTCTCTGTGGTGTAGCTTTTCTTCAGTGCCCCGGCAACGGCGCCAGACAAAGAGCTTGATGGCGTGTATTTCACACGTTCGTTGGGCAACCCCAAGAGGAAGGTATGATGCGCACAGCAGCCAGTTGTCCCTCAGAAAGAAACCAAGGTTTATCGAACCAGGAGGAGCCAAGAAGCACGTTGAAGGTTGATGGCGGCGAGATGTAGTGCGGCGCAACACCAGGGATTCCGGCGCCAACGTGGAACCTGCACAACACAACCAAAGTACTTTGCCCCAACGAAACAGTGAGGTTGTCAATCTCACCGGCTTGCTGTAACAAAGAGTTAACCGTATTGTGTGGAAGATGATTGTTTGCAGAAAACAGTAGAACAAGTATTGCAGTAGATTGTATTTCAGTAAAGAGAATTGGACCGGGGTCCACAGTTCACTAGAGGTGTCTCTCCCATAAGACGAACATCATGTTGGGTGAACAAATTACAGTTGGGCAATTGACAAATAAAGAGAGCATGACAATGCACATACATATCATGATGAGTATAGTGAGATTTAATTGGGCATTACGACAAAGTACATAGACCGCCATCCAACTGCATCTATGCCTAAAAAGTCCACCTTCAGGTTATCATCCGAACCCCCTCCAGTATTAAGTTGCAAGCAACAGACAATTGCATTAAGTATGGTGCGTAATGTAATCAACAACTACATCCTTAGACATAGCATCAATGTTTTATCCCTAGTGGCAACAGCACAACACAACCTTAGAACTTTCTCACATCGTCCTGTGTCAATGCAGGCATGAACCCACTATCGAGCATAAGTACTCCCTCTTGGAGTTACAAGCATCTACTTGGCCAGAGCATCTACTAGTAACGGAGAGCATGCAAGATCATAAACAACACATAAGCATAACTTTGATAATCAACATAACAAGTATTCTCTATTCATCGGATCCCAACAAACGCAACATATAGAATTACAGATAGATGATCTTGATCATGTTAGGCAGCTCACAAGATCCGACAATGATAGCACAATGGGGAGAAGACAACCATCTAGCTACTGCTATGGACCCATAGTCCAGGGGTAGACTACTCACACATCACACCGGAGGCGACCATGGCGGCGTAGAGTCCTCCGGGAGATGATTCCCCTCTCCGGCAGGGTGCCGGAGGCGATCTCCTGGATCCCCCGAGATGGGATCGGCGGCGGCGGCGTCTCTGGAAGGTTTTCCGTATCGTGGTTCTCGGTACTGGGGGTTTCGTCACGGAGGCTATTTTTTAGGCGGAAGGGCAGAGTCGGGGGCCAGACGAGGGGGCCACACCATAGGGCGGCGCGGGCCCCCCCTGGGCCGCGCCGCCACGTGGTGTCGCCACCTCGTGGCCCCACTTCGTGTGTTCTTCGGTCTTCTGGAAGCTCCGTGGAAAAATAGGCCCCTGGGCTTTGTTTTCGGGCTCCAATTCCCGAGAATATTTCCTTACTAGGATTTCTGAAACCAAAAACAGCAAGAAAACAGAATCGGCACTTCGGCATCTTGTTAATAGGTTAGTTCCAGAAAATGCACGAATATGACATAAAGTGTGCATAAAACATGTAGATAACATCAATAATGTGGCATGGAACATAAGAAATTATCGATACGTCGGAGACGTATCAACGGTCAACACTGTAGAGAAGTACAAAATAAATGTGTGTGGGTAATAATAAAATCCTTAATATGCCTTGAAAACCCACACGTACGCTCTTTCTAGGACAGAGGCAGTATGAGGTAATGCACCCACGCGCTGTCATCTGCCCGTTCGTGCTATGTCTCCCAAATCTTGAAATATCGTCAGTTATCCATTTCACGTCCACACTTCTCCCTCTCTCCACGGACTAGGAAAAAACCCTCTCTTCACTTCCCCTTCCCATTCCACCGATGGAGAGCCCAACCGACGCCGTCAACGCAGCGAAAGCGAAAGCCGCGCGGCTGGCCTTAGCCGCGAAGGAGGCGTCCGTGAGCCGCGACCGCAGCACGCATGGCCGCAACGGCGGCGATCATCGCCGCAGCGGATGCCAAAGACGAAGCGGAGGCCATTGCCGAAGGTCGGGCCATCGGTCGCTCATCGGCATCTGATGATGTTGGTAGATGGGTCCACTCTCTTGGGAAGCATCCCCTAGATGACGAGGACAAGGTTGAACTCATCTTTGAACCGCCGCCGCCGACCTTCGACGAGAATATCGTCGACGAGGGGGAGGAAGTATGTTCCGATTCACCTCTCTCCCTTATTCAACATAGCCCTGTATCGATTTGCGCTATGGTATCTCCCTCTTTTTTTGCGCTATAGCGTTTTGAATTAGCGTCAGAATCTTTTTAGATTCATATTCAGTATTAGTTGCAACTGCTACATATTTGCTTCACATCCGATTCACCTCCCTCCCTTATTCAACATAGCCCTGTATCGATTTGCTCTATGGTCTCTCCCTCTTTTTTTTGCGCTATAGGGTTTTGAATTAGCGTCAGAATCTTTTTAGATTCATATTCATTATTAGTTGCAACTGCTACATATTTGCTTCACTGTTTATTTGGCATGTATCAGGTTGCTATCGATGAGGTTGACAGCGATGTCGAGTCGCGTCATAGGAAGGCCAGGGCCACTCTCAACAAGCTTAAGGCGGGGAAGTTCGACAAGTATTGGAGTGAACCCTGGATCGGTGCCGGGAACAGCTGCCCTTCGCACAAAGAGCATAAAGGTTGACTTTCGAAGCGTCCTGCAGCATGCCGAAGCCGGTGGGTCCGGCTGTCTCAAAGTTGGGGAAACTGTTAACCGATCCGGCTTCATAGCCAACCACATGGCCTATGGGCTATTCCTAAGGAAGAAATTGAACCAAGCTATCGAGACCGGTCGTGTGCCTCCTCCCAACCCCAAGCCACCAAAGATTAAAGGTATGGGCAGCAAGAAGCAGAAGAAGCAGGACCGGGAGGAGGCGACAGGAAGAAGATGGTAAATATACTCCGTAACTGTTGTGCATGTTTGTCTCTCCTACTGCTTCAAAAGCAGCATCTTTTGTTGAACTCTGTTTATGTTTGCTGCTCAGCAGCGTTTGTGGTGAACCTATTAGCTTAATTAGGGGTTCTTGAACTATGTCTGTGTTGAACCTTGCTTAATTAGGTTGTGTTGAACTCTGTTTGTGTTGGCGTGGGAAGGGGGGCATGATGCTACCCTGAATTTGCGGGACCCCCAAAAAACTTGCAAATACGAGTGATGCATCCAAAAGGAACAAACTTTTACATGGTAGACCCCAGTATGAAAGCAAGAAATGCGATCGGGTCCTTAACAGCCACCGCCCGGATTGATCGGGTATTTTGCCTGCCTACCGCATGTGACTTGTGCTCACTGAAGTTTGGGACCTCACGCATGGGCACCACACGTAAGTGACAGACCTGTTGGTGTAAAAACTCGGGTGATTATTATACTGCATTAGTACGAAGTTTCCTATGGATTCAAGGGTTGGAAAGCCAAGTTAACTCATTTTCATGACTAAGAAGGAGCCAGGCTTACTTTTTCATTTTCACGTTTTAACTTGTTTAAATCTTGGTCAAACAAAGGATTTGACCAGGATTCAAATGGGCATAAAAATTCAAAAAAGAAAAAAAAAACCAAAGCACATAAGCTTCTTATGTCATATAGTAAGCATTATAGTTGATCAACGAGTCTAGACATATTCAAACCAGAAAAATCATGTATATACCCCCTAACCCTAAACTCTGTCTTATGAAGTCAAGCATGAAGAAAAGTGGTTTTGGGTTTCAAACATTGGAAATTGAAAAAACTCCCAAAAGCTTCATTTTGGAGTGACTAAGAAGAATCCAGGCTTACATTTTCATTTTCATGCTTTAAACTGGTTTAAATCTTGGTCAAACCTAGGATTTGACCAAGATTCAAATGGACATAACAAATTCAAAAAAATAAAAACCAAACACATAGTCTTTTGATGTCATATAGTAAGCATTCAAGTTGATAAACAAAGTCTAGACATATTTAAACAAGAAAAATCATGTATATACTTGGCCCCTAACCCTAAACTCTGTCTTATGAAGTCAAGCATTAAGAGAAGTGGTTTTGGGTTTCAAACATGGAAATTTAAAAAACCTCCCAAAAGCTTCATTTTGCAGTGACTAAGAAGAATCCAGGCTTACTTTTCATTTTCATGTTTTAAACTGGTTTAAATCTTGGTCAAACCTAGGATTTGACCAAGATTCAAATGGGCATAACAAATTCAAAAAAAACCAAACACATAGTCTTTTGATGTCACATAATAAGCATTCAAGTTGATAAACAAGGTCTAGACATATTCAAACCAGAAAAATCATGTATCTACCCCCTACCCCTAAACTTTGTCTTATGAAGTAAAGCACGGAGAGATATCATTTTGGGTTTCGAACATGGAAAATTAAAAAAAACCTCCCAAAAGCTTCATTTTGGAGTGAATAATAAGAAGGATCCAAACTTACTTTTCATTTTCATGTTTTAAACTTGTTTAAATATTGGTCAAACCTGCTAGGATTTGACCAAGATTCAAATGGGCATAACAATTCAAAAAAAATTAAACCGAAAACCACTTCTCTTCGTGCTTGACTTCATTAGACAGAGTTTAGGGTTTGGGGTATATACATGATTTTTAATGTTTAAATATGTCTAGACTCCGTTGATCAACATGAATGCTTACTATAACTTAAGAAGCTTATGTGCTTTGGTTTTTCATTTTTTGAATTCTTTATTGAATTTTTATGCCCATTTGAATCTTGGTCAAATCCTAGGTTTGACCAAGAATTAAACAAGTCAGTAACATGAAAATGAAAAAGTAAGCATGGATCCTTCTTATTCACTCAAAAAATGAAGCTTTTGGGAGGGTATTTGAATTTTCCATGATTGAAACCTAAAACCATTCCTCTTGTATGCTTGACTTCATATATATGACAGAGTTTAGCCTTAGGGGTAAATACATGATTTTTCTAGTTTGAATATGTCTATACCTTGTTTATCAACTTGAATGCTTACTATAAACCAAAAATTCATGTATCTACCCCTAACCCTAAACTATGCATGAAGAGAAGTGGTTTTGGGTTTCAAACCTGGATATTTCAAAAAACCTCCCAAAAGCTTCATTTTGGAGTGAATAAGAAGGATCAAGGCTTAATTTTTCATTTTCATGTTTTAATCTTGTTTAAATCTTGGTCAAACCTAGGATTTGACCAAGATTCAAATGGGCATAATTTAAAAAATGAAAAATCTAGGCACATAGTCTTCTTATGTCATATAGTAAACATTCAATTAAGTTGATAAACAAGCTCTAGACATATTCAAACCAGAAAAATCATGATGTATCTACCCCTATATATCCCTAAACCCTGACTTATGAAGTCAAGCATGAAGAGAAGTGGTTTTTGGTTTCAATCATGGAAATTTCAAAAACCCTCCCAAGAGCTTCATTTTGGAGTGACTAATTAAGAAGCATACATGATTACCTTTTCATATTCATGTTTTAAACTTGTTCAAATCTAGGTCAACAAACCTAGGATTTGACGAAGAATCAAATGGGTATAAAAAAATTAAAAATAAGCTCTAGACAAGCTCAAGTTGGAAAACAAGTTCTAGACATATTCAAACCAGAAAAATCATGTATCTACCCCCTATATATCCCTAAACCCTGACTTATGAAGTCAAGCATGAAGAGAAGTGGTTTTTGGTTTCAATCATGGAAATTTCAAAAACCCTCCCAAGAGCTTCATTTTGGAGTGGCTAAGAAGGATAGATGCTTAATTTTTCATATTTATGTTTTAAACTAGTTTAAATCATGGTCAAACCTAGGATTTGACCAAGATTCAAATGGACATAAAAATTCAAAATAAATGAAAATAAATGAAAAACCAAGGCACGTAGTCTTCTTATGTCATATAGTAAGCATTCAATTAAGTTGATAAACAAGGTCTAGACATATTCAAACCAGAAACATCATGTATCTAGCTACCCCTAGCCCTAAACTCTGTCTTATGAAGTCAAGCATGCATGAAGAGAAGTCATGGTTTTTGGTTTCAAACATGGAAATTTCAAAAACCCTACCAAGATCTACATTTTGGAGTGACTAAGAAGGATATATGCTTAATTTTTCATATTCATGTTTTATTAAACTTGTTTAAATCATGGTCAAACCTAGGATTTGACCAAGATTCAAATGGGCATAAAAATTCAGAAAAAACAAAAAATGGAAAATCAAGGCACATAGTCTTCTTATGTCACATAGTAAGCATTCAATTAAGTTGATAAACAAGGTCTAGAGATATATTCAAACCAGAGAAATCATGTATCTACCCCCTAACCCTAAACTCTATCTCATGAAGTCAAGCATGAAGATATGTGGTTTTTGGTTTCAAACATGGAAATTTCAAAAACCCTCCCAAGAGCTTCATTTCTGAGTGACTAAGAAGGATATATGCTTAATTTTTTATATTCATGTTTTCAACTTGTTTAAATCATGGTCAAACCTAGGATTTGGCCAAGATTCAAATGGGCATAATTTAAAAAAATGGAAAATCAAGGCACATAGTCTTCTTATGTCACATAGTAAGCATTCAATTAAGTTGATAAACAAGGTCTAGACATATTCAAACCAGAGAAATCATGTATCTACCCCCTAACCCTAAACTCTGTCTCATGAAGTCAAGCATGAAGATATGTGGTTTTTGGTTTCAAACATGGAAATTTCAAAAACCCTCCCAAGAGCTTCATTTTGGAGTGACTAAGAAGGACATATGCTTAATTTTTCATATTCATGTTTTCAACTTGTTTAAATCATGGTCAAACTTAGGATTTGACCAAGATTCAAATGGGCATAAATTAAAAAAAACAATAAAATGAAAAACCAATGCACATAATCGATCTTCTTATGTCATATATATAGTAAGCATTCAATTAAGTTGATAACAAGGTCTAGACATATTCAAACCAGAAAAATCATGTATCTACCCCCTAACCCTAAACTTTGTCTTATGAAGTCAAGCATGAATAGAAGTGGTTTTTGGTTTCAAGCATGGAAATTTCAAAAACCTCCCCAAACTTCATTTTAGAGTGACTAAGAAGGATACAAGCTTCCCTTTTCATTTTCATGTTTTAAACTTGTTTAAATTATCTTGGTCCGCCCATGCTATAGTCTGGATCCGCCCATGCTATAGTTTGAGGCCATTTGGATGACGTCAAAAAAATTCTTTGATGAGAAATGGGGTTGTTCGAACCCCGTAGTTGGATTTTTTTGAACCTTGATCTGTAGTACTGGGCAAAACCCTAGTTTAACCTATTTAATTATAGATTCGTAGGTCGATTTTTCTACGTACCTTTTTATTATTACTCTACTATGCAAAGACATATGTGTTTGCCCGTCGAGTGAAACTCGGAGGAAGAGGGATCACTCGGAAGGAGAGAAGAAGGAGGGAGAGCATTATGGTGTCTCCCCTTTTTCGGGTGATGATGTTGACTGTTGTGCAGGGTTTGTCAGTGAGCAGGAGGTGCGAGCGAGCGAGCGAGCGAGTCGAGCGAGGCCGAGAATGAGAGAGATTTGTTTTTTTTTGTGAGAGGGACAACCGAAGGATCCTGAAGGACCCAGAGACTTCCAATACGCATCCTGATGCGTCTTCTCTTGACAAAGAAATGGCTGGGAGTTTGCGTACCTATTGCACGTGACTTGTGCTCACTGAAGTGTGGGACCTCACGCATGGGCACCACACGTAAGTGACAGACCTGTTGGTGTAAAAACTCTGTTGATTATTATAGTGCATTAGAACAAAGTTTCCTATGGATTCAAGGGTAGGAAATCCAAGTTAACTCATTTACATGACATTATTTTTTCCATGAAGCAAAGTTAACACATCTATCAATTGGTACATTTTGGAGTGACTAAGAAGGATCCATGCTTACCTTTTCGTTTTCACGTGTTAAACTTGTTTAAATCTTGGTCAAACCTAGGATTTGACAGAGATTCAAATGGGCGGAAAATTCAAAAAAAAACAGAAAAATGAAAAACCAAAGCACATACGTAGTTTTCTTATGTCATATAGTAAGCATTCAAGTTGATAAACAAGGTCTAGACATATTCAAAACATACAAATCATGTATGTACCCCTAACCCTAAACTATGTCTTATGAAGTCAAGCATGAAGAGAAGTGGTTTTGGGTTTCAAACATGGAAATTTCAAAAACCTCCCAAAAACTTCATTTAGAGTGACTAAGAAGGATAAATGCTTCCCTTTTCATTTTCATGTTTTAAACTTGTTTAAATCTTGGTAAAACCTAGGATCTGACCAAGATTCAAATGGGCATCAAAAATAAAAAAAATTGGAAAAATGAAAAACCAAAGCACATAGTCTTCTTATGTCATATAGTAAGCATTAAAGTTGATAAACAAGGTCTAGACGTATTCAAACCAGACAAATCATGTATCTACCCCTAACCCTAAACTCTGTCTTATGAAGTCAAGCATGAAGAGAAGTTGTTTTGGGTTTCAAACATGGAAATTTCAAAAACCCTCTCAAAGAGCTTCATTTTGGAGTGACTAAGAAGGATCCATAGGAAACTATGTACTAATACAGTATAATGATCACCCGATTTATTAGAGCAACAAGTCTGTCACTTACGTGTGGTTCCCATGTGTGAGGTCCCACACTTCAGTGAGCACAAGTCACGTAGTCTTCTTATGTCATATAGTAAGCATTCAATTAAGTTGATAAACAAGGTCTAGACATATCAAACTAGAAAAATCATGTATCTACCCCCTATATATTCCTAAACCCTGACTTATGAAGTCAAGCATGAAGAGAAGAAGTGGTTTTTGGTTTCAAACATGGAAATTTCAAAAACCCTCCCAAGAGCTTCATTTTGGAGTGACTAGTTAAGACGCATACATGCTTACTTTTTCATATTCATGTTTTAAACTTGTTCAAATCTTGGTCAACAAACCTAGCTACGATTTGACGAAGATTCAAATGGGTATAAAAAATTAAAACCAAGGTCTGCTCATGTCATATAGTAAGCATTCAATTAAATTGATAAACAAGGTCTAGACATATTCAAACTAGTAGGAAAATCATGTATCTACCCCTAACCCTAAACTATGTCTTATGAAGTCAAGCATGCATGAAGAAAAGTGGTTTTTGGTTTTCAAGCATGGAAATTTCAAAAACCCTCCCAAGAGCTACATATTGGAGTGACTAAGAAGGATAGATGCTTAATTTTTCATATTCATGTTTTAAACTTGATTAAATCATGGTCAAACGTAGAATTTGACCAAGATTCAAATGGGCATAAAAAATCAAAAAAAAATGAAAAACCAATGCACATAGTCATCTTATGTCATCTAGTAAGCATTCAATTAAGTTGATAAACAATGTCTAGACATATTCAAACCAGAAAATTCATGTATCAAGCTACCCCTAACCCCAAACTCTGTCTTATGAAGTCAAGCATGAAGAGAAGTACGTGGTTTTTTGGTTTCAAACATGGAAATTTCAAAAACCCTCTCAAGAGCTTCATTTTGGAGTGACTACGAATGATACATGCTTCATTTTTCATATTCATGTTTTAAACTTGTTTAAATCATGGTCAAACCTAGGATTTGGCCAAGATTCAAATGGGCAAAATTAAAAAAAAATCAAGGCACATAGTCTTCTCATGTCATATAGTAAGCATCATTCAATTAAGTTGATAAACAAGGTCTAGACATATTCAAACGAGAGAAATCATGTATCTACCCCCTAACACTAAACTCTGTCTCATGAAGTCAAGCGCATGCATGAAGATATGTGGTTTTTGGTTTCAAACATGGAAATTTCAAAAACCCTCCCAAGAGCTTCATTTTGAAGTGATTAATTAAGAAGCATACATGCATGCTTACTTTTTCATATTCATGTTTTAAACTTATATTCAAATCTTGGTGAAACCTAGGATTTGACCAAGATTCAAATGGGTATAAAAATTAAAAAAAAACAAAAAAGGTCTTCTTATGTTATATAGTAGGCATTCAATTAAGTTGATAAACAAGGTCTAGACATATTCAAACAAGAAAAATCAAGCATGTATCTACCCCTAACCCTAAACTCTGTTTCATGAAGTCAAGCATGAAGATATGTGGTTTTTAGTTTCGAACATGGAAATTCAAAAACCCTCCCAAGAGCTTCATTTTGAAGTGATTAATTATGAAGCATACATGCATGCTTACTTTTTCATATTCATGTTTTAAACTTATTCAAATCTTGGTGAAACCTAGGATTTGACCAAGATTCAAATCCGTATAAAAATTAAAAACAAAATAAAAAAAATAAGGTCTTCTTATGTTATATAGTAAGCATTCAATTAAGTTGATAAATAAGGTCTAGACATATTCAAACCAGAAAAATCATGTATCTACCCCTAACCCTAAACTTTGTCTTATGAAGTCAAGCATGAAGAGAAGTGGTTTTTGGTTTCAAGCATGGAAATTTCAAAAACCTCCCCAAACTTCATTTTAGAGTGACTAAGAAGGATACAAGCTTCCCTTTTCATTTTCATGTTTTAATCTTGTTTAAATTATCTTGGTCCGCCCATGCTATAGTCTGGATCCGCCCATGCTATAGTTTGAGGCCATTTGGATGACGTCGAAAAAATTCTTTGATTAGAAATGGGGTTGTTCGAACCCCGTAGTTGGATTTTTTGAACCTTGATCTGTAGTACTGGGCAAAACCCTAGTTTAACCTATTTAATTATAGATTCGTAGGTCGATTTTTCTACGTACCTTTTTATTATTACTCTACTATGCAGCACATATGTGTTTGCCCGTCGAGTGAAACTCGGAGGAAGAGGGATCACTCGAAAGGAGAGAAGAAGGAGGGAGAGCATTATGGTGTCTCCCCTTTTTCGGGTGATGATGTTGACTGTTGTGCAGGGTTTGTCAGTGAGCAGGAGGTGCGAGCGAGCGAGCGAGTCGAGCGAGGCCGAGAATGAGAGAGATTTGTTTTTTTTGTGAGAGGGACAACCGAAGGATCCTGAAGGACCCAGAGACTTCCAATACGCATCCTGATGCGTCTTCTCTTGACAAAGAAAATGCTGGGAGTTTGCGTACCTATTGCACGTGACTTGTGCTCACGAAGTGTGGGACCTCACGCATGGGCACCACACGTAAGTGACGGTTTGTTGGTGTAAAAACTCGGTTGATTATTATAGTGCATTAGAACAAAGTTTCCTATGGATTCAAGGGTAGGAAATCCAAGTTAACTCATTTACATGACATTATTTTTTCCATGAAGCAAAGTTAACACATCTATCAATTGGTACATTTTGGAGTGACTAAGAAGGATCCATGCTTACCTTTTCGTTTTCACGTGTTAAACTTGTTTAAATCTTGGTCAAACCTAGGATTTGACAGAGATTCAAATGGGCGGAAAATTCAAAAAAAACAGAAAAATGAAAAACCAAAGCACATACGTAGTTTTCTTATGTCATATAGTAAGCATTCAAGTTGATAAACAAGGTCTAGACATATTCAAAACATACAAATCATGTATGTACCCCTAACCCTAAACTATGTCTTATGAAGTCAAGCATGAAGAGAAGTGGTTTTGGGTTTCAAACATGGAAAATTCAAAAACCTCCCAAAAACTTCATTTAGAGTGACTAAGAAGGATAAATGCTTCCCTTTTCATTTTCATGTTTTAAACTTGTTTAAATCTTGGTAAAACCTAGGATCTGACCAAGATTCAAATGGGCATCAAAAATAAAAAAAAATCAGAAAAATGAAAAACCAAAGCACATAGTCTTCTTATGTCATATAGTAAGCATTAAAGTTGATAAACAAGGTCTAGACGTATTCAAACCAGACAAATCATGTATCTACCCCTAACCCTAAACTCTGTCTTATGAAGTCAAGCATGAAGAGAAGTTGTTTTGGGTTTCAAACATGGAAATTTCAAAAACCCTCTCAAAGAGCTTCATTTTGGAGTGACTAAGAAGGATCCATAGGAAACTATGTACTAATACAGTATAATGATCACCCGAGTTATTAGAGCAACAAGTCTTTCACTTACGTGTGGTTCCCATGCGTGAGGTCCCACACTTCAGTGAGCACAAGTCACGTAGTCTTCTTATGTCATATAGTAAGCATTCAATTAAGTTGATAAACAAGGTCTAGACATATCAAACCAGAAAAATCATGTATCTACCCCTATATATCCCTAAACCCTGACTTATGAAGTCAAGCATGAAGAGAAGAAGTGGTTTTTGGTTTCAAACATGGAAATTTCAAAAACCCTCCCAAGAGCTTCATTTTGGAGTGACTAGTTAAGACGCATACATGCTTACTTTTTCATATTCATGTTTTAAACTTGTTCAAATCTTGGTCAACAAACCTAGCTACGATTTGACGAAGATTCAAATGGGTATAAAAAAATTAAAACCAAGGTCTGCTCATGTCATATAGTAAGCATTCAATTAAATTGATAAACAAGGTCTAGACATATTCAAACTAGTAGGAAAATCATGTATCTACCCCCTAACCCTAAACTATGTCTTATGAAGTCAAGCATGCATGAAGAAAAGTGGTTTTTGGTTTTCAAGCATGGAAATTTCAAAAACCCTCCCAAGAGCTACATATTGGAGTGACTAAGAAGGATAGATGCTTAATTTTTTATATTCATATTTTAAACTTGATTAAATCATGGTCAAACCTAGGATTTGACCAAGATTCAAATGGGAATAAAAATTCAAAAAAATGAAAAACCAATGCACATAGTTATCTTATGTCATCTAGTAAGCATTCAATTAAGTTGATAAACAAGGTCTAGAGATATTCAAACAAGAAAATTCATGTATCAAGCTACCCCTATCCCCAAACTCTGTCTTATATATGAAGTCAAGCATGAAGAGAAGTACGCGGTTTTTTGGTTTCAAACATGGAAATTTCAAAACCCCTCTCAAGAGCTTCATTTTGGAGTGACTACGAAGGATACATACTTAATTTTTCATATTCATGTTTTAAACTTGTTTAAATCATGGTCAAACCTAGGATTTGGCCAAGATTCAAATGGGCAAAATTTTAAAAAAATGAAAAATCAAGGCACATAGTCTTCTTATGTCATATAGTAAGCATTCAATTAAGTTGATAAACAAGGTCTAGACATATTCAAACGAGAGAAATCATGTATCTACCCCCTAACACTAAACTCTGTCTCATGAAGTCAAGCGCATGCATGAAGATATGTGGTTTTTGGTTTCAAACATGGAAATTTCAAAAACCCTCCCAAGAGCTTCATTTCGAAGTGATTAATTAAGAAGCATACATGCATGGTTACTTTTTCATAGTCATGTTTTAAACTTATTCAAATCTTGGTGAAACCTAGGATTTGACCAAGATTCAAATGGGTATAAAAATTCAAAAAAAAACAAAAAAGGTCTTCTTATGTTATATAGTAGGCATTCAATTAAGTTGATAAACAAGGTCTAGACATATTCAAGCAAGAAAAATCAAGCATGTATCTACCCCTAACCCTAAACTCTGTTTCATGAAGTCAAGCATGAAGATATGTGGTTTTTGGTTTCGAACATGGAAATTCAAAAACCCTCCCAAGAGCTTCATTTTGAAGTGACTAAGAAGCATACATGCTTACTTTTTCATATTCATGTTTTTAACTTATTCAAATCTTGGTGGAACCAAGGATTTGACCAAGATTCAAATGGGTATAAAAATTCAAAAAAAAACAAGGTCTTCTTATGTTATATAGTAAGCATTCAATTATTTTGATAAACAAGGTCTACACATATTCAAACCAGGAAATTATGTATCTACCCCCTAACCCGAAACTCTGTCTTATGAAGTCAAGCATGCATGAAGAGAAGTGGTTTTTGGTTTCAAGCATGGAAATTTCAAAAACCCTCCCAAGAGCTTCATTTTGGAGTGACTAAGAAGCATACGTATGTGCTTACTTTTTCATATTCATGTTTTAAACTTGTTCAAATCTTGGTCAAACCTATGATTTGACCAAGATTCAAATGGGTATAAAAAATGAAAACCAAGGTCTTCTTATGTCATATAGTAAGCATTCAATTAAGTTGATAAATAAGGTCTAGACATATTCAAACCAGAAAAATCATGTATCAAGCTACCCCTAACCCCTAATTAACTCTGTCTTATGAAGTCAAGCATGAAGATAAGTATGTGGTTTTTTGGTTTCAAACATGGAAATTTCAAAAACCCTCTCAAGATCGAGCTTCATTTTGGAGTGACTACGAAGGATACATGCTTACTTTTTCATATTCATGTTTTAAACTTGTTTAAATCATGGTCAAAACTAGGATTTGACAAAGATTCAAATGGGCATAATTTAAAAAAAACAAAAAATGAAAAACCAAGGCACATAGTCTTCTTATGTTATATTGTAAGCATTCAATTAAGTTGATAAACAAGGTCTAGACATATTCAAACCAGAGAAATCATGTATCTACCCCCTAACCTAAACTCTGTCTCATGAAGTCAAGCATGATGATATGTGGTTTTTTGGTTTCAAACATGGAAATTTCAAAAACCCTCCCAAGAGCTTCATTTTGAAGTGATTAATTATGAAGCATACATGCATGCTTACTTTTTCATATTCATGTTTTAAACTTATTCAAATCTTGGTGAAACCTAGGATTTGACCAAGATTCAAATCCGTATAAAAATTAAAAAACAAAATAAAAAAAACAAGGTCTTCTTATGTTATATAGTAAGCATTCAATTAAGTTGATAAATAAGGTCTAGACATATTCAAACCAGAAAAATCATGTATCTACCCCTAACCCTAAACTTTGTCTTATGAAGTCAAGCATGAAGAGAAGTGGTTTTTGGTTTCAAGCATGGAAATTTCAAAAACCTCCCCAAACTTCATTTTAGAGTGACTAAGAAGGATACAAGCTTCCCTTTTCATTTTCATGTTTTAAACTTGTTTAAATTATCTTGGTCCGCCCATGCTATAGTCTGGATCCGCCCATGCTATAGTTTGAGGCCATTTGGATGACGTCGAAAAAATTCTTTGATTAGAAATGGGGTTATTCGAACCCCGTAGTTGGATTTTTTTGAACCTTGATCTGTAGTACTGGGCAAAACCCTAGTTTAACCTATTTAATTATAGATTCGTAGGTCGATTTTTCTACGTACCTTTTTATTATTACTCTACTATACATCACATATGTGTTTGCCCGTCGAGTGAAACTCGGAGGAAGAGGGATCACTCGGAAGGAAAGAAGAAGGAGGGAGAGCATTATGGTGTCTCCCCTTTTTCGGGTGATGATGTTGACTGTTGTGCAGGGTTTGTCAGTGAGTAGGAGGTGCGAGCGAGCGAGTCGAGCGAGGCCGAGAATGAGAGAGATTTGTTTTTTTTTGTGAGTGGGACAACCGAAGGATCCTGAAGGACCCAGAGACTTCCAATACGCATCCTGATGCGTCTTCTCTTGACAAAGAAAATGGCTGGGAGTTTGCGTACCTATTGCACGTGACTTGTGCTGACTGAAGTGTGGGACCTCACGCATGGGCACCACACGTAAGTGACAGACCTGTTGGTGTAAAAATTCGGTTGATTATTATAGTGCATTAGAACAAAGTTCCCTATGGATTCAAGGGTAGGAAATCCAAGTTAACTCATTTACATGACATTATTTTTTCCATGAAGCAAAGTTAACACATCTATCAATTGGTACATTTTGGAGTGACTAAGAAGGATCCATGCTTACCTTTTCGTTTTCACGTGTTAAACTTGTTTAAATCTTGGTCAAACCTAGGATTTGACAGAGATTCAAATGGGCGGAAAATTCAAAAAAAACAGAAAAATGAAAAACCAAAGCACATACGTAGTTTTCTTATGTCATATAGTAAGCATTCAAGTTGATAAACAAGGACTAGACATATTCAAAACATACAAATCATGTATGTACCCCTAACCCTAAACTATGTCTTATGAAGTCAAGCATGAAGAGAAGTGGTTTTGGGTTTCAAACATGGAAAATTCAAAAACCTCCCAAAAACTTCATTTAGAGTGACTAAGAAGGATAAATGCTTCCCTTTTCATTTTCATGTTTAAACTTGTTTAAATCTTGGTAAAACCTAGGATCTGACCAAGATTCAAATGGGCATCAAAAATAAAAAAAATCGGAAAAATGAAAGACCAAAGCACATAGTCTTCTTATGTCATATAGTAAGCATTAAAGTTGATAAACAAGGTCTAGACGTATTCAAACCAGACAAATCATGTATCTACCCCTAAACCTAAACTCTGTCTTATGAAGTCAAGCATGAAGAGAAGTTGTTTTGGGTTTCAAACATGGAAATTTCAAAAACCCTCTCAAAGAGCTTCATTTTGGAGTGACTAAGAAGGATCCATAGGAAACTATGTACTAATACAGTATAATGATCACCCGAGTTATTAGAGCAACAAGTCTGTCACTTACGTGTGGTTCCCATGCGTGAGGTCCCACACTTCAGTGAGCACAAGTCACGTAGTCTTCTTATGTCATATAGTAAGCATTCAATTAAGTTGATAAACAAGGTCTAGACATATCAAACCAGAAAAATCATGTATCTACCCCTATATATCCCTAAACTCTGACTTATGAAGTCAAGCATGAAGAGAAGAAGTGGTTTTTGGTTTCAAACATGGAAATTTCAAAAACCCTCCCAAGAGCTTCATTTTGGAGTGACTAGTTAAGACGCATACATGCTTACTTTTTCATATTCATGTTTTAAACTTGTTCAAATCTTGGTCAACAAACCTAGCTACGATTTGACGAAGATTCAAATGGGTATAAAAAAATTAAAACCAAGGTCTGCTCATGTCATATAGTAAGCATTCAATTAAATTGATAAACAAGGTCTAGACATATTCAAACTAGTAGGAAAATCATGTATCTACCCCCTAACCCTAAACTATGTCTTATGAAGTCAAGCATGCATGAAGAAAAGTGGTTTTTGGTTTTCAAGCATGGAAATTTCAAAAACCCTCCCAAGAGCTACATATTGGAGTGACTAAGAAGGATAGATGCTTAATTTTTCATATTCATGTTTTAAACTTGATTAAATCATGGTCAAACCTAGGATTTGACCAAGATTCAAATGGGCATAAAAATTCAAAAAAATGAAAAACCAATGCACATAGTCATCTTATGTCATCTAGTAAGCATTCAATTAAGTTGATAAACAAGGTCTAGACATATTCAAACAAGAAAATTCATGTATCAAGCTACCCCTATCCCCAAACTCTGTCTTATATATGAAGTCAAGCATGAAGAGAAGTACGCGGTTTTTTGGTTTCAAACATGGAAATTTCAAAACCCCTCTCAAGAGCTTCATTTTGGAGTGACTACGAAGGATACATACTTAATTTTTCATATTCATGTTTTAAACTTGTTTAAATCATGGTCAAACCTAGGATTTGGCCAAGATTTAAATGGGCAAAATTTTAAAAAAATGAAAAATCAAGGCACATAGTCTTCTTATGTCATATAGTAAGCATTCAATTAAGTTGATAAACAAGGTCTAGACATATTCAAACGAGAGAAATCATGTATCTACCCCTAACACTAAACTCTGTCTCATGAAGTCAAGCGCATGCATGAAGATATGTGGTTTTTGGTTTCAAACATGGAAATTTCAAAAACCCTCCCAAGAGCTTCATTTCGAAGTGATTAATTAAGAAGCATACATGCATGCTTACTTTTTCATATTCATGTTTTAAACTTATATTCAAATCTTGGTGAAACCTAGGATTTGACCAAGATTCAAATGGGTATAAAAATTAAAAAAAAACAAAAAAGGTCTTCTTATGTTATATAGTAGGCATTCAATTAAGTTGATAAACAAGGTCTAGACATATTCAAACAAGAAAAATCAAGCATGTATCTACCCCTAACCCTAAACTCTGTTTCATGAAGTCAAGCATGAAGATATGTGGTTTTTGGTTTCGAACATGGAAATTCAAAAACCCTCCCAAGAGCTTCATTTTGAAGTGACTAAGAAGCATACATGCTTACTTTTTCATATTCATGTTTTTAACTTATTCAAATCTTGGTGGAACCAAGGATTTGACCAAGATTCAAATGGGTATAAAAGTTCAAAAAAAACAAGGTCTTCTTATATGTTATATAGTAAGCATTCAATTAATTTGATAAACAAGGTCTACACATATTCAAACCAGGAAAATCATGTATCTACGCCCTAACCCTAAACTCTGTCTTATGAAGAAGTCAAGCATGCATGAAGAGAAGTGGTTTTTGGTTTCAAGCATGGAAATTTCAAAAACCCTCCCAAGAGCTACATATTGGAGTGACTAAGAAGGATAGATGCTTAATTTTTCATATTCATGTTTTAAACTTGTTTAAATCATGGTCAAACCTAGGATTTAACCAAGATTCAAATGGGCAAAATTTTAAAAAATGAAAAATCAAGGCACATAGTCTTCTTATTTTTGGTTTCAAACATGGAAATTTCAAAAACCCTCCCAAAGAGCTTCATTTTGGAGTGACTAAGAAGGATCCATAGGAAACTATGTACTAATACAGTATAATGATCACCCGAGTTATTAGAGCAACAAGTCTGTCACTTACGTGTGGTTCCCATGCATGAGGTCCCACACTTCAGTGAGCACAAGTCACGTACGCTAGGTAGGCAAACTCCCAGCCATCTTCTTTGTCAAGAGAGAGGCATCAACACTCTCTCTCTCTCTCTCTCTCCAATTATCCACCTCCGTTGGCTGCCGGTTTTGGCAGGTCGTTTCTAGCTCAGCTCGTAGGCCATGGTGTGCAGGCTCTGTAGCCATGGCGATTTGGTCGCGCCAAGTGGTTCGTCCCCGGCTCCGACGAGGATCAATTCGGACGGTGCATATTAAGGACCCGATCGCATTTCTTGCTTTCAGCATGGGGTCTACCATGTAAATCTTAGGGATTTAGACGTAATTTCCTGTTTATTTTGTGTCCTGCTGTAAACTCCGCTCTGATGCGTATTGGAAATCTGGGTCCTTCAGGATCGTTCGGTTGTCCCTCTAAAAAAAACATCTCTCTCATTCTCGGCCTTTCTCGCTCGCTCGCACCCCCCTGCGCACTGACAACCCCCTGCTGCAGTCCAACATCACCGAGAAAAAGGATAGACACCATAAATAAGTGGGGCCCCGTGACTGCTCTCCCTTCGTCTCCTCCCGTGTGATCCCTCTTCCTCCGACTCCCGACCTTGCGGAAAAGAAAAATGAAATGAAAGAGTTTCACTGGACGGGCAAACACATGTGCTGCTTAGTAATAATAATAATAACGTAAAAAAATCGACCTACGAATCTATTATTAAATAAGCTAAACTAGGGTTTTGCCCAGTACTACGGATCAATTTCTGAAAATCCAACTACGGGGTTCGATTTTGGCCTGCTAATATAAAATTATATAATCCGAACTAGTATTCCTCTAAAAAATCATTTAGGTATGCATCGTTTGGTACTTTTCATAGCTAGAGTGCTTACTCCCTCCATTAGCAAATAGTCTTCGTATGTCATATAGTAAGCATTCAAGTTGAAAAACAAGCTCTAGACATATTCAAACCAGAAAAATCATGTATCTACCCCCTATATATCCCTAAACCCTGACTTATGAATTCAAGCATGAAGAGAAGTGGTTTTTGGTTTCAATCATGGAAATTTCAAAAACCCTCCCAAGAGCTTCATTTTGGAGTGACTAATTAAGAACCATACATGCTTACCTTTTCATATTAATGTTTTAAACTTGTTCAAATCTTGGTCAACAAACCTAGGATTTGACGAAGAATCAAATGTGTATAAAAAAATTAAAACCAAGGTCTGCTCATGTCATATAGTGAGCATTCAATTAAATTGATAAACAAGGTCTAGACATATTCAAACTAGCAGGAAAATCATGTATCTACCCCCTAACCCAAACTCTATCTTATGAAGTCAAGCATGCATGAAGAGAAGTGGTTTTTGGTTTTCAAGCATGGAAATTTCAAAAACTCTTATGTCATCTAGTAAGCATTCATCAATTAAGTTGATAAATAATGTCTAGACATATTCAAACCAGAAAGTTTATGTATCAAGCTACCCGTAACCCCAAACTTTGTCTTATGAAGTCTAGCATGAAGAGAAGTACGTGGTTTTTTGGTTTCAAACATGGAAATTTCAAAAACCCTCTCAAGATCGAGCTTCATTTTGGAGTGACTACGAAGGATACATGCTTAATTTTTCATATTCATGTTTTAAACTTGTTTAAATCATGGTCAAACCTAGGATTTGACCAAGATTCAAATGGGCATAAAAATTCAAAAAAAAAAATGAAAAACCAATGCACATAGTCATCTTATGTCATCTAGTAAGCATTCAATTAAGTTGATAAACAAGGTCTAGACATATTCAAACCAGAAAATTCATGTATCAAGCTACCCCTATCCCCAAACTCTGTCTTATGAAGTCAAGCATGAAGAGAAGTACGTGGTTTTTTTGGTTTCAAACATGGAAATTTCAAAAACCCTCTCAAGAGCTTCATTTCGAAGCGATTAATTAAGAAGCATACATGCATGCTTACTTTTTCATATTCATGTTTTAAACTTATATTCAAATCTTGGTGAAACCTAGGATTTGACCAAGATTCAAATGGGTATAAAAATTAAAAAAAAAACAAAAAAGGTCTTCTTATGTTATATAGTACGCATTCAATTAAGTTGATAAACAAGGTCTAGACATATTCAAACAAGAAAAATCAAGCATGTATCTACCCCTAACCCTAAACTCTGTGTCATGAAGTCAAGCATGAAGATATGTGGTTTTTGGTTTCGAACATGGAAATTCAAAAACCCTCCCAAGAGCTTCATTTTGAAGTGACTAAGAAGCATACATGCTTACTTTTTCATATTCATGTTTTTAACTTATTCAAATCTTGGTGGAACCAAGGATTTGACCAAGATTCAAATGGGTATAAAAGTTCAAAAAAAACAAGGTCTTCTTATATGTTATATAGTAAGCATTCAATTAATTTGATAAACAAGGTCTACACATATTCAAACCAGGAAAATCATGTATCTACGCTCTAACCCTAAACTCTGTCTTATGAAGAAGTCAAGCATGCATGAAGAGAAGTGGTTTTTGGTTTCAAGCATGGAAATTTCAAAAACCCTCCCAAGAGCTACATATTGGAGTGACTAAGAAGGATAGATGCTTAATTTTTCATATTCATGTTTTAAACTTGTTTAAATCATGGTCAAACCTAGGATTTAACCAAGATTCAAATGGGCAAAATTTGAAAATTTGAAAAATCAAGGCACATAGTCTTCTTATTTTTGGTTTCAAACATGGAAATTTCAAAAACCCTCCCAAAGAGCTTCATTTTGGAGTGACTAAGAAGGATCCATAGGAAACTATGTACTAATACAGTATAATGATCACCCGAGTTATTAGAGCAACAAGTCTGTCACTTACGTGTGGTTCCTATGCGTGAGGTCCCACACTTCAGTGAGCACAAGTCACGTACGCTAGGTAGGCAAACTCCCAGCCATCTTCTTTGTCAAGAGAGAGGCATCAACACTCTCTCTCTCTCTCTCTCTCTCCAATTATCCACCTCCGTTGGCTGCCGATTTTGGCAGGTCGTTTCTAGCTCAGCTCGTAGGCCATGATGTGCAGGCTCTGTAGCCATGGCGATTTGGTCGCGCCAAGTGGTTCGTCCCCGGCTCCGACGAGGATCAATCCGGACGGTGCCTATTAAGGACCCGATCGCATTTCTTGCTTTCAGCATGGGGTCTACCATGTAAATCTTAGGGATTTAGACGTAATTTCCTGTTTATTTTGTGTCCTGCTGTAAACTCCGCTCTGATGCGTATTGGAAATCTGGGTCCTTCAGGATCGTTCGGTTGTCCCTCTAAAAAAACATCTCTCTCATTCTCGGCCTTTCTCGCTCGCTCGCACCCCCCTGCGCACTGACAACCCTGCACAACAGTCCAACATCACCGAGAAAAGGATAGACACCATAAATAAGTGGGGCCCCGTGACTGCTCTCCCTTCGTCTCCTCCCGTGTGATCCCTCTTCCTCCGACTCCCGACCTTGCGGAAAAGAAAAATGAAATGAAAGAGTTTCACTGGACGGGCAAACACATGTGCTGCCTAGTAATAATAATAATAACGTAAAAAAATCGACCTACGAATCTATTATTAAATAAGCTAAACTAGGGTTTTGCCCAGTACTACGGATCAATTTCTGAAAATCCAACTACGGGGTTTGATTTTGGCCTGCTAATATAAAATTATATAATCCAAACTAGTATTCCTCTAAAAAATCATTTTGGTATGCATCGTTTGGTACTTTTCATAGCTAGAGTGCTTACTCCCTCCGTTAGCAAATAGTCTTCGTATGTCATATAGTAAGCATTCAAGTTGAAAAACAAGCTCTAGACATATTCAAACCAGAAAAATCATGTATCTACCCCTATATATCCCTAAACCCTGACTTATGAATTCAAGCATGAAGAGAAGTGGTTTTTGGTTTCAATCATGGAAATTTCAAAAACCCTCCCAAGAGCTTCATTTTGGAGTGACTAATTAAGAAGCATACATGCTTACCTTTTCATATTAATGTTTTAAACTTGTTCAAATCTTGGTCAACAAACCTAGGATTTGACGAAGAATCAAATGTGTATAAAAAAATTAAAACCAAGGTCTGCTCATGTCATATAGTGAGCATTCAATTAAATTGATAAACAAGGTCTAGACATATTCAAACTAGCAGGAAAATCATGTATCTACCCCCTAACCCAAACTCTATCTTATGAAGTCAAGCATGCATGAAGAGAAGTGGTTTTTGGTTTTCAAGCATGGAAATTTCAAAAACTCTTATGTCATCTAGTAAGCATTCATCAATTAAGTTGATAAATAATGTCTAGACATATTCAAACCAGAAAGTTTATGTATCAAGCTACCCCTAACCCCAAACTTTGTCTTATGAAGTCTAGCATGAAGAGAAGTACGTGGTTTTTTGGTTTCAAACATGGAAATTTCAAAAACCCTCTCAAGATCGAGCTTCATTTTGGAGTGACTACGAAGGATACATGCTTAATTTTTCATATTCATGTTTTAAACTTGTTTAAATCATGGTCAAACCTAGGATTTGACCAAGATTCAAATGGGCATAAAAATTCAAAAAAAAAAAAAGAAAAACCAATGCACATAGTCATCTTATGTCATCTAGTAAGCATTCAATTAAGTTGATAAACAAGGTCTAGACATATTCAAACCAGAAAATTCATGTATCAAGCTACCCCTATCCCCAAACTCTGTCTTATGAAGTCAAGCATGAAGAGAAGTACGTGGTTTTTTTGGTTTCAAACATGGAAATTTCAAAAACCCTCCCAAGAGCTTCATTTCGAAGTGATTAATTAAGAAGCATACATGCATGCTTACTTTTTCATATTCATGTTTTAAACTTATTCAAATCTTGGTGAAACCTAGGATTTGACCAAGATTCAAATCTGTATAAAAATTTAAAAATAAAATAAAAAAACAAGGTCTTCTTATGTTATATAGTAGGCATTCAATTAAGTTGATAAACAAGGTCTAGACATATTCAAAGAAGAAAAATCATGCATGTATCTACCCCTAACCCTAAACTATGTTTCATGAAGTCAAGCATGAAGATATGCGGTTTTTGGTTTCGAACATGGAAATTCAAAAACCCTCCCAAGAGCTTCATTTTGAAGTGACTAAGAAGCATACATGCTTACTTTTTCATATTCATGTTTTTAACTTATTCAAATCTTGGTGGAACCAAGGATTTGACCAAGATTCAAATGGGTATAAAAATTCAAAAAAAACAAGGTCTTCTCTTATGTTATATAGTAAGCATTCAATTAATTTGATAAACAAGGTCTACACATATTCAAACCAGGAAAATCATGTATCTACCCCCTAACCCTAAACTCTGTCTTATGAAGTCAAGCATGCATGAAGAGAAGTGGTTTTTGGTTTCAATCATGGAAATTTCAAAAACGCTCTCAAGAGCTTCCATTTTGGAGTGACTACGAAGGATACATGCTTAATTTTTCATATTCATGTTTTAAACTTGTTTAAATCATGGTCAAACCTAGGATTTGGCCAAGATTCAAATGGGCAAAATTTAAAAAAAAATCAAGGCACATAGTCTTCTTATGTCATATAGTAAGCATCATTCAATTAAGTTGATAAACAAGGTCTAGACATATTCAAACGAGAGAAATCATGTATCTACCCCCTAACCCTAAACTCTGTCTCATGAAGTCAAGCGCATGCATGAAGATATGTGGT
Source organism: Lolium perenne (assembly GCF_019359855.2). Classification (NCBI taxonomy): domain Eukaryota; kingdom Viridiplantae; phylum Streptophyta; class Magnoliopsida; order Poales; family Poaceae; genus Lolium; species Lolium perenne. The sequence goes on from NC_067245.2 coordinate 319,499,258, forward strand.
TTTTGGTTTCAAACATGGAAATTTCAAAAACCCTCCCAAGAGCTTCATTTCGAAGTGATTAATTAAGAAGCATACATGCATGGTTACTTTTTCATAGTCATGTTTTAAACTTATTCAAATCTTGGTGAAACCTAGGATTTGACCAAGATTCAAATGGGTATAAAAATTCAAAAAAAAAAACAAAAAAGGTCTTCTTATGTTATATAGTAGGCATTCAATTAAGTTGATAAACAAGGTCTAGACATATTCAAACCAGAAAAATCAAGCATGTATCTACCCCTAACCCTAAACTCTGTTTCATGAAGTCAAGCATGAAGATATGTGGTTTTTGGTTTCGAACATGGAAATTCAAAAACCCTCCCAAGAGCTTCATTTTGAAGTGACTAAGAAGCATACATGCTTACTTTTTCATATTCATGTTTTTAACTTATTCAAATCTTGGTGGAACCAAGGATTTGACCAAGATTCAAATGGGTATAAAAATTCAAATAAAAAAAACAAGGTCTTCTTATGTTATATAGTAAGCATTCAATTATTTTGATAAACAAGGTCTACACATATTCAAACCAGGAAATTATGTATCTACCCCTTAACCCTAAACTCTGTCTTATGAAGTCAAGCATGCATGAAGAGAAGTGGTTTTTGGTTTCAAGCATGGAAATTTCAAAAACCCTCCCAAGAGCTTCATTTTGGTGTGACTAAGAAGCATACGTACGTGCTTACTTTTTCATATTCATGTTTTAAACTTGTTCAAATCTTGGTCAAACCTATGATTTGACCTAGATTCAAATGGGTATAAAAAATGAAAACCAAGGTCTTCTTATGTCATATAGTAAGCATTTAATTAAGTTGATAAATAAGGTCTAGACATATTCAAACCAGAAAAATCATGTATCAAGCTACCCCTAACCCCTAATTAACTCTGTCTTATGAAGTCAAGCATGAAGATAAGTATGTGGTTTTTTGGTTTCAAACATGGAAATTTCAAAAACCCTCTCAAGATCGAGCTTCATTTTGGAGTGACTACGAAGGATACATGCTTACTTTTTCATATTCATGTTTTAAACTTGTTTAAATCATGGTCAAACCTAGGATTTGACAAAGATTCAAATGGGCATAATTTAAAAAAAAAACAAAAAATGAAAAACCAAGGCACATAGTCTTCTTATGTTATATTGTAAGCATTCAATTAAGTTGATAAACAAGGTCTAGACATATTCAAACCAGAGAAATCATGTATCTACCCCCTAACCTAAACTCTGTCTCATGAAGTCAAGCATGATGATATGTGGTTTTTTGGTTTCAAACATGGAAATTTCAAAAACCCTCCCAAGAGCTTCATTTTGAAGTGATTAATTACGAAGCATACATGCATGCTTACTTTTTCATATTCATGTTTTAAACTTATTCAAATCTTGGTGAAACCTAGGATTTGACCAAGATTCAAATCCGTATAAAAATTAAAAACAAAATAAAAAAACAAGGTCTTCTTATGTTATATAGTAAGCATTCAATTAAGTTGATAAATAAGGTCTAGACATATTCAAACCAGAAAAATCATGTATCTACCCCTAACCCTAAACTTTGTCTTATGAAATCAAGCATGAAGAGAAGTACGCGGTTTTTTGGTTTCAAACATGGAAATTTCAAAAACCCTCTCAAGAGCTTCCATTTTGGAGTGACTACGAAGGATACATGCTTAATTTTTCATATTCATGTTTTAAACTTGTTTAAATCATGGTCAAACCTAGGATTTGGCCAAGATTCAAATGGGCAAAATTTTTAAAAAAAAATCAAGGCACATAGTCTTCTTATGTCATATAGTAAGCATTCAATTAAGTTGATAAACAAGGTCTAGACATATTCAAACGAGAGAAATCATGTATCTACCCCCTAACCCTAAACTCTATCTTATGAAGTCAAGCATGCATGAAGAGAAGTGGTTTTTGGTTTCAAGCATGGAAATTTCAAAAACCCTCCCAAGAGCTTCATTTTGGAGTGACTAAGAAGCATACGTACGTGCTTACTTTTTCATATTCATGTTTTAAACTTGTTCAAATCTTGGTCAAACCTATGATTTGACCAAGATTCAAATGGGTATAAAAAATGAAAACCAAGGTCTTCTTATGTCATATAGTAAGCATTCAATTAAGTTGATAAATAAGGTCTAGACATATTCAAACCAGAAAAATCATGTATCAAGCTACCCCTAATTAACTCTGTCTTATGAAGTCAAGCATGAAGATAAGTATGTGGTTTTTTGGTTTCAAACATGGAAATTTCAAAAACCCTCTCAAGATCGAGCTTCATTTTGGAGTGACTACGAAGGATACATGCTTACTTTTTCATATTCATGTTTTAAACTTGTTTAAATCATGGTCAAACCTAGGATTTGACCAAGATTCAAATGGGCATAATTTAAAAAAAACAAAAAATGAAAAACCAAGGCACATAGTCTTCTTATGTTATATTGTAAGCATTCAATTAAGTTGATAAACAAGGTCTAGACATATTCAAACCAGATAAATCATGTATCTACCCCCTAACCTAAACTCTGTCTCATGAAGTCAAGCATGATGATATGTGGTTTTTGGTTTCAAACATGGAAATTTCAAAAACCCTCCCAAGAGCTTCATTTTGAAGTGATTAATTATGAAGAATACATGCATGCTTACTTTTTCATATTCATGTTTTAAACTTATTCAAATCTTGGTGAAACCTAGGATTTGACCAAGATTCAAATCCGTATAAAAATTAAAAAACAAAATAAAAAAATAAGGTCTTCTTATGTTATATAGTAAGCATTCAATTAATTGATAAATAAGGTCTAGACATATTCAAACCAGAAAAATCATGTATCTACCCCTAACCCTAAGCATGTATCTCGTTGTTTGTGCTATGATACAATATCTACCTATGTTACACTAATCTCCTCTCTCCTACTTAATTAGCTGCCACATCAGCAGTTTTGTGGGACCAATGTGTATGATACTAGCTATGATACTAGCACTATCATGTGGGTACCTAAATCTCGAGTCAAAGTTTGACACGAGACCGATGTGGACTTTATTAATGGTGGAAGGGAGTAACAATCATAAGCACATTATTATTATTGATTGAACAACATTTTATTTGATGTGCCATAAGAAGTTTAGAAACTCCTAGCCCCTGGAGGTGGCGTTTTGGCACACACGTGCATATGCACCGATTATTGGAAATAATAAAAAAACAATTATATAAATGTTAAAAAAATCTGATATAATTTTTTGGTATACATTGTGACATCCTATGTTCGTTCATAAGTTTTCGTGGAAAAACAACATTTTGTGTGGTGTGTACAAAAAAGGCAAAAAATGTACGTAGTCGTGTTACAGCATCAAAATTTGTCTTTTTTTACAGGAGCCACATATTTTTTAAAAAAAAACTTATGTACCAACATAAAATGTCTAGATATACATGTAAAATTTCAGTTTAGAATTTTTGGACACTTTGAAATGTGGATTCACATAATGGATTCCTCTACCTCGACCCCCTTGGATTACTGAACAGACTTACAGTACTACTAGTAGGGCCTACTATTTATTATTATTATTACCTACTGCAGGCAAAATTTAATCTCATCGAGCGGTAAAATTCCCCGCCAACGCCCAAATATCTCGCGCCGCAAAGTTTCAGATCTACGAATATTTTTTTCCCTCAAAAGAAGGACTGCGAAATTCCCTTTTTCTCCTCTATCGCCCAGCTTCGCCCTAGTTTCGCCCGCAAGCCCTCAGAGAAACCGCTTCTCTTACCTACCCCCACCTTCACGGCCGCCGCACCGGAAAATCACCGCCGCACTTCGCCGTTCAAGCTGCCACGGCTTCAAACCTCGAGGCTGCCCTATCCGCTTGATCTGCACCTACTCCGGCGTCCACCGCACCGTATCTCATTCACCGACTCTATCGACCACCGCACCTGACCAGCTTCGCCGACACCGACGTCCCCGTGCACTGCACATCATCTGCTTCACCGAACTTCTACTTCGGCCGGCGCGCTGAACACTTCATCGACCGCCCAGCATGTCCTTCTCCGACCTCCCAAGATCTGCTTCCCCGGCACCCACCGCAACAGCAGTCCCCTCGCCGACCTCCACGTCACCCGTAAGAACGCGGAACACATCTAAACGCCGCCCAGAAATAGGTAACCAGACATCCCTGCGCGTTTTGTTCTGTTAGGAGTATTGCAGCTGACTGTATTTTTGAATTCGTGCTAGTATATTTTTAACTTACAAGTGCTTTCGTTTGTAACCACCTCATCCTTTAGATTTAAACACGACGCATAAGTATTTTTTTTCCGTGACCTAACCCACCCATTTGCTGAAACTCTACATGGTATCAGAGCCTAGGTTTCCTTCCTGCTAGTGCTAGCCGCCCCAAACAGTACCATACAAGTTCTTCCTTTGACCACAAAAACCACCGTTGAGATGTACAAATCCAGGTGGCGGGAGGCCGCATCAGGTGCTCTGCGTGGGTTGCGGCTATCACACACAGCGATGCGAGTTGTGTGAGATCGGCGGCTGCTCGCGCGGGGACAAAGAAGAGGGTCAAGATCGTTTTGGTTTAGAAAGGAGAGAAGAGGAAGTGAATCCGTGGCAGAGAGATCTGGATCCATGCGAGGGGGAGATGTTGGAGGCGTGCGGAGTGGGCCGAGCCTTTGAGCGCAGGGCGGAGCCGGAGGTTGGTGCTGGACGTTGACCAGCGCGAGCCGGTCGATGTGGCCAGGTGCGGTCTGCCAGGTTGGCCAGGGCGCGCAGACGAGGCGCCATCCGAGTGGAAGTGAGGAGAAAATGGAGATGTGAGGCTGTGAGGATATGTTGTGATGGAGTTGATGAGGCTGCGATTGAGTCGTGATGGAGTTGATGAGGCTGCGGTTTAGTGGTGATGGTGATGGTTGTGGATATGTCCAGGGGAAAGGCATGCGTGCCTGAGGTGAGACTGGTTGAGGCCTGACCGGGGGATAGGCATGGGTGCTTGAGGAGTGGATGGTTGAGGCAGGAGTTGGCTGGGGGTTTGCGGGAGAGACGGAAGAGGTTAGTGGCCGGGCAGAGTGGAGAAGAGAGGCTGAGGACATTGAGGCGAGTGTGGATGGTTCTGCGGAACTTGTGTGGTGAGGCAGCCGGGGTTGTTGAGGATGTGTATGGTTAGGAGTTGTGCGTATCCCAGATGGTTGAAGCTGGATGTCTTTCTTTGGCCGATGAAGAGATGAATCGAGATGACAAGATGATGGAAAGTGCAATCTTTGTCATGTATCCTAGGAGTTATGCTGAAAGATCAGTACTCGTCGTTGTCATTTGTGTCATGTTGTTGGAAGATGGCCATGGTTGTTTACCCATGATCATCTTGTGGGGGTGTGTTGGACCATGAGTGAGTTTAGTAGTAGCGCTGTTGTAATATTGTATCCAGTGTGAGGCCCATAGAGGCCCATGTCCGATGGTATTGTAACCCTAACTCAGATGATATAAATACAGAGTGTCGTGGTCCGAGTGACCTAACCCACCCATTCGCTGAAACTCTACAAAATATGAGCCACCAATCATGAGCCGTTGAATGCTCTACATGTCCACGATTGACAACAACAACAACACCACCAACAACAAAGCTTTATTCCCAAACAAGTTGGGGTAGGCTATACAAGTCCACCATTGACACGATTACAATTTCTCACTATTTGGCCGTAGGCTACTGCTCTAGTTACATCATGTTTGATATCTTTCTGCGATCTGTATTACATGTTTATGCACGTCATAATGTTTCTACTACTGTTTGGTGTCAATTTAATTATAGCAAATCCTTGACTCGTAATCGTTTGTTGTTATTACACGTGCGACAGGCACATCTTACACTCGAAACGTAGAGTAAAGCTCGCCTATAATCATGTAAGTACCTGCTGCTTTTTGTATATTGCTTAATGCAAACTTCTATATCTTGGATCCTGTTTCTGTTTACAATTGGCCTCTCCTTCATGCAGAGGAGAAACAGTGTGGCACTGTGTTCTTCTCGCCCAAGTACACGATGAGGTCCGTGTGACTCAAAAAAAAGCTCACGTAAGTTCCCTGTTTTTTTGGAATGTTAATTTACCTCCCGTGCGTAGTTCAATTGCATCATTTTCTCGTATGTTGCACTACCTAAGTTGCCTAATGGAATCTAATAAAATATAAACAATGACCATATGGAACATTGCACACTCGCCTTTGACCCATCGGCATCCGGCATGCCTGGGTATAAGTTACATGATTTGGCTATGTTAAACAAGTCCTAAAATTCTATTATGTTAATTTTTTGCCTGTTGCTTCATTGAGTTTGCCTGTTGTTCCATGGCTAGTGCATGAAGTTTGATAGAAATGATCCTAGCTGAAATGATGCACTTTGTGTTTTTTTATTGCTTTATTCCTAACCTAGCTTCCTATTCTACTTGAAACATGATTGCTTTATTCCTAACCTAGCTTCCTATTCTACTTGAAACATGATTGCTTTATTCCTAACCTAGCTTCCTATTCTACTTGAAACATTGTGAAAAAATAGTTATATTACTTGTTTAAATGTCTAGCTTTGTTTTTTTGAGTCCCATTGACATGATGTGGTATATCCATATTCAAATGATCTGGCTGTTTATATAATACGCTCCATGTTCAATTGCTTCATTCATTTTCTAGTAATCTACTAGTAAGTAGCACGTGCTTTGCACGTCACGACATATATAATTTTAAAATATATTTCCATATTTTATTTGATGTTGATAATTATTATTTTTTGCTCAATTTAGTCACAAAGCCTAAAGTTTGGCTTTTGAAAAACTAATACACCCTAAAAGAAGTAATGGAAGGAGTAATATGTGAGTTCATTACAATTAAGTTTTTTAGTCAGTATGAAATAGAAGTATACCCTAATACGAAAGTGACAAAACTTTTTCATGGACACCCCATTAGGATCATGTATATTTTTGTGATTAGAGTCGAGAATTTTTAAGGATCTATCTTACCTTTTGCGGCATGCATATTGCACGACAAGACTATCTAATTTATATATTTCTACCATATTTTTTGAAATTTAAAATACATTATCCAATATCTATGTATAAATTTACTACCTCAATACTTTTTATGTGACCCACACATGGCCACCGTTAGATTTTATATCAAAACTGGGTTGTCATGGGGAAAAAAGTTAGACCTTAATATGAGTAAATACGAAATATTAGTACTAAATTAATATATAATATTTTATCAGCCTTGGTTGGTGGACCAATGAACTTCGTATCTTCGAGCTTGAAGATGGTTCTTGTAACATAGTAATTGCTATTTGTTTTCCTAGCACAGAATTATATATCAATATCTTCACATAACCATGTACGATGAAGATGATATTTTCATAACACAGTGCCAATGTAGACGATGGCTTGTGCTTCTATAAACTCCCAAAATAAAAATGTTTTCTTGAGTAAAACAAAAGAACGGCTGAGATTAAATGATACATGTTTGGTATTAGGGGTGTGTTATCACCAGATTTTGGTCAAATCAGGAGGTGGGCCGTCAGAGAGATGGGCTTGGGAGATTACACGTGGAAGATCTCTGAAGCAGCCTTGCACGGAGAATTTGGGCTAGATTGCCCGTGTACCTTTAATTATAGTAAATTGTATCGTAGATTAAAAGTTAGAGTTTGTCTCGTACACGGTGGGGATATTCCCACGTTAGAAAGTCCCCTGGACTATAAATATGTACCTAGGGTTTATGGAATAAACAACAACTCACGTTTAACCCAAAACAAACCAATCTCGGCGCATCGCCAACTCCTTCGTCTCGAGGGTTTCTATCAGGTAAGCGACATGCTGCCTAGATCGCATCTTGCGATCTAGGCAGCACAAGCTCCACGTTGTTCATGCGTTGCTCGTACTGAAGCGCTTTTGATGGCGAGCAACGTAGTTATCATAGATGTGTTAGGGTTAGCATTGTTCTTCGTATAACATGCTTACGTAGTGCAACCCTTGCATGTCTAGCCGCCCTCACACCTATCTCAGGTGTGGGGGCGGCACCCCGCTTGATCATTATTTAGTAGATCTGATCCGTTACGATTGCTCCTTGTTCTACAAGGATTAGTTTAATATCTGCAATAGTTAGGCCTTATGAAGGGGTGGAGGATCCAGCGGCACGTAGGGTGGCGTTCGCAAGTCCTAAACAGGATGTTCCGAGGATCAACTTCATGTTGGTTTTTAGGCCTTGTTTAGGATCGGCTTATGATCACCGTGCGTGGCCGCGAGGCCCAACCTGGAGTAGGATGATCCGATTATGCGGTGAAAACCCTAAATCGTCGTAGATCTAATTAGCTATATCTTGATCAAGCAGGACCACCATATATTCGTGCACCCCGTACGAATCATGGGTGGATCGGCTCCTTTAGCCGATTCACAGGATAACCTGAGAGCCGATCGAGGCTCGTATTTAATGTTTACGTGTATGCCATGCAGGAAACTAAGCGAGGCATCTCCATCACCTTCCTGACCAGGTATAGGTCAGGTGGCACGCCCTTGCACTTCGCATCGGATGTGTGACCAGAAGAGCATTGCGGGCCGTCGCTCGGAGGGGTCTCAGCCAGCCGCAGCTCTAGGCTCTTCCCGGCTCTACCTGTGTTGACCGTCGCTGCCCGCCGGTGGGTTTTGGCAGTCAACACATTCTGGCACGCCCGGTGGGACCATCGTCTACATCAACCACATCGCCATCTACATCTGAGATGGCGGACGGCACGCCAGTCACCTACGAGGAGCTGCCTGACGAGCTCAAGAAGAGATATGATGAGATCAAGGCCACCCTCGAAGCCGACCTCATCGGCTCTTTTCAGAGAACCCGTTCCCATGGCATCAGATGGAAGGGATTCTCACCGCAAGGTGCACTCGATGGGATAGACCTCTCTGCCCCGTCGGAGGAACGCACCAGGGGCCTGCGGCAGGAGATCAACTACTTGGTGGCTCACTCGCTACACCGCCACTGCGAAAACCTGGTCAACGTGTTGGAGCGTGTCGCTCTGCGCGTGATCCAGGAGATCATGAGCCACCAGTACTCGCCGTCAGGACCAGCTCTCGGGACGCATCAAGGAGAGTTGCCACTCCAGTCCTGTCCACCGCTGCCATATGCGTTGGCAGCACCAGCTGAAGTGCCGGCTACACCGGCATTCGTCGTCTACAAGATCGGTGGTGACCCTAGTGACTACCAGTTCTTGACTGAGGCGCCTAAGGAGGTCCCTCAAGGATACGCGTGCACGTATGTGCCAGATTGTGGCAACTGGGCACTCACAAACCAGGCCACAACATCAGGGACTCCGGCGAAAACAGGAGGAACGTCAGCGACGGAGCTTGAGAAGCAGACGTGGCTAACTAAGTACGCCACCTCGACGAACCTCCAGAGCTCAGCTCCTGCAGTTGGCTCAGAGCTGGAAAAGCAGACGTGGATGGCTAAGTACGCCACCCCGGCGAATCTTCAGAGTTCAACCCCTGCAGCCAGCACAGCGGATCAGATCAGTACCATACTGAGAGACCAGTTCGGCATGGTGCCGAAAAGAAGGGCAATCGGCTATTCCAAGCCTTACCCTGACGAGTACGAGATGATCCCGCTGCCACCTAAATATCGGCTCCCTGACTTCTCCAAATTCAGTGGATCAGATGGCTCCAGCTCCATCGAGCACGTCGGCCGATATTTGGCGCAACTAGGACCGGCTTCAGTGTCGGATCAACTACGCGTGAGGCTCTTTTCACAGTCCCTCACGGGATCGGCTTTTGGATGGTACACCTCTTTGCCAGCAGACTCCATCCGGTCTTGGAAGCAATTGGAAGAACAGTTCCATATGCAATACCATTCAGAGGCTTCCGAGTCCGGCATTGCCGATCTAGCACAACTACGTCAGAAGCGCGGAGAAACGGTGGCGGAGTACATCCAGCGCTTCAGGAATCTTAGGAACCGATGTTACTCGGTTCGTATAACTGAAAAGGAAGCAGTCGAGTTGGCAGTAGCAGGCCTTGCAACACAGCTCAAGGACATGGCCTCCCAAGCAGATTATCCCTCGCTGGCGCACATGGTTCAGAAACTATCAGCATATGAACAGCGCCACCCAGATCTGTACCAAGACAAGTTCAAGCGTGCAGTAGTCCTGGTCGATGCAGAGGAAGACGAAGTTCCTGCGGGAGACCAAGAGGTAGCAGTGGCTGAATGGACTCGGGGAGGAACCCCCGTGTCCTGCAAATGGGTAAAGCCACCAGGCCCACCCAGGGGATTTGATTTTGACGTGACCAAGACTGAGCAAATCTTCGACCTCCTGCTCAAGGAGAAACAGTTGACGATTCCTGAAGGTCTCAAATTCCCCACGGCGCAAGAGCTGAACGGAAAGCCATACTGCAAATGGCACAACTCGCTCTCCCATGCCACCAACGACTGCAGGGTGTGGCGTCAGCACATCCAAGCGGCGATAGAGAAGGGGCGGCTAATTTTCAACCAGTACGCCATGAAGGTCGATACCCAACCCTTCCCCGCCGTTAACATGGTAGAAGTCACCTACCCTGAGGGTTGCCAGCCAGGTCCCTCGTTCAGCATAAACATGGTAGGACCTGGGAACCACTCTGGCAAAGATAGAGATGAGGGCAGCTGCTCTCATAGCAAGGACACAGAGGAGGCCGCTCCACGCGATCGGCTCCATCATGATGGCAAGCGCTACGTCACAGAGGGAGAGGTGAAGAACATAAGATATCAACGACCTCTCTCTGATCACCTCCTCAACAAATATGTGAGTCAGTATGACCAACGCCGACGGTCCAACTATGATGATGAAGGAGATCGTCTGGCTAGAGAAGCCAGAAGACATCGTCGGCATGATCGCGATGAGGAGGAGCACGAGCGCCGTGCCACGGAAAAATCAAGGGAGCAAGATGACAACGCCAGACACTGGGACTGCCCCTTCTTCAGACACTGCTGGGATTCAGGAATGAGCCGATTGCCCACAATCGGCAATTGCCCAGAATGCAACAAGAAGAAGAAGGAGGCAGCCAACGTGTCTGTGTTCGAGCGCTTAGGGCCTCTCCCGCCACAGAGCAAACGTGCTGAGTCCCCTCGGTGGGCAGATCTTGAGGACTCTGAAGACGAGGGACCAGAGGAAGAAGACAGATACCACCGTCCAAGGTGGTGCCCTGACGGACTCAGCCGTTCACAAAAGCGCAGGGTTCAGCGATTGCGCGGCCTGGAGGAAGCCAAAAGGTTGTACCTGCATACGCTAAGGAAGGCACGGCCTGATCTGGCTGCAAAGGTTCAGCGAACCCTGGATGAAGAGGGTCGTCCACGGAGAATGGAGTGGCGTCCCAAGCAAAAGAAAGCCGACGATGAAACATCGGCTGGCACAAATATGGTGCTCGTCCTTCCGACGGAGCTTAGTGCTCCACGATTATACGATGCACTCAAGGTGGACGACGGCAAGCGCATAAAGTCAGAGGTTGGGTTGGTTTTATCCAGCCTGACCGAGTAGCAAGAACACACCAGTGGGCAAACAAGGCGAGGCTGATCCTTGTGATCGGCTCTATAAATTATGAAGGAGCATTACAGAACCTTCAGTCAGCGCTCCAATGGATATGGAGGCCGATTCCAGCAATCGGCCAAAATTATCTTCACCGCATATTCAGCACATGTTTTGCTTGTGTTCAGCAACGATCTACTGGGCAGCGGCCGCGTCGGCAGATGAAAGTCAGCATGAATCCTTACGGAGCCGACGTGCAAGTGCAGTGCCCTAACTAACCATAGAAGCCGATATCTGCAGTCATTTGGCAGATTCGGCTCGGGGGGCATACAATCAGATGAACATGTGCAGGTAAATGTGTGTAAACATGCGTGCAGTGAAACATTGGGGGCCGATTAAGAAAAATCGGCCAAATAAAAAAAAATTTCGCAAGAAGCGAAGCCGATGCGCAGCCATCAACTCTAGTGCAGTCACACAAGACCAAGACCGGCTGGTTATATGCTCAAAGTTCACATCGACATCGACGTTCAGTGCAGGAAAGGAGCCGATTTAACTTGCAAGGCGCGAAAAGTGGACTGGAGAAGCTCGGGGGGCAGTTCACCCTGAAGGTTCTCTGCTTTGGGGAGCCGATTTTGTTGAAATCGGCTAACTCTGCATAGGCGGCACATTCGGCGGATCCATTACCGTTCTCGCCTCGACTAAGACTCGGGGGGCAGCTGGCCTGGTAAATGCTCTGTTTTTGAAAGCCGATTGGAGTCGCATCGACTGGCCCTGTATTGGGGTCTCCTCTAAATCGGGGAAGGGGGCCGTTGTTTTTTTACAAGTTTTGGACCGTCCTGTCGCTGCAAGAGAAGGGAAGGGACTAGATTCTCAAAATGGCCGATGAGTAGTCATCGGCTAAGGGATTGCGAAAAATTGTGGTCAGATACCTAATCGCAGCCTGAAATTGAGAAGTTCTTGGCCTACGAGCTAATCGACATGAGAGTCCGGCTTCATGGGCGTCCAAAAGAAAAGAAATCCGATACATTGCTATCGGTCTTGGTATGACAGGCGGAAGAAATGAAATTGGAGTGATTGAAGGATGAATTGAAAGAACGATTTCATTAATTCAAAGGAGCGGCTTTACAAGAAAGAGCCGATGGCTCTCAAAAGAGGGATCTAGTGCCTAGTGCACTGCTACTACTAGTCCTATTCTGCTAGTCGTCGCTGTCCTCGTCATCACCGCCGTCGATGTCGTCGGCGCTGCTCCCAGGAAGCTCCTCGTCGCTGCTGCCCCAGCCCTTCGCCGGAGCCTCTTCCTCCTCGTCATCATCATCATCCTCGCTGTCCGCCCAGGAGCGGAAGCGCTTGGTCGGCGGGTACCCAGCGGAAGAGGAAGATTCATCTTCCTCCTCCTCTTCTTCTCCTTCTTCATCGTCGTCTTCATCCTCGCTATCCACCCACATGCGGGAGCGCTTCTTCGGCGGGAGCTTGGCGGAGGGGAAGGCCTTGGCCTCTGCTACTTCTCCTTCTTTCTTCTCATTGTCGGGGGAGAGGGGGTTCACCTTGGAGTGGAGCTTGTCCTCGTTCTTCTTCTTCGGCGAGGATTGGGGGAAGAGGCTTGAGAAGGAGGAGGAAGAGGAAGATATTGCTATAAGGAGAAGAGGGTTTTTTGGGGTGCCGATGGCTGGAACAGAAGAAGGGGATAAAGAGAGCTAATCAGTCGGCACGGTTAAATAATGAGAAGCCTGGTGGAAATTTAATGCCATTATAGTTTCCAAGGAAATGATGCCAGGGCTATCGAATTTTGCAGAGAAGCTGAGAAGACAGGGCATAATGATAACGGATACTGCAACAGCTCTGCTCTGCCACGACATGACCCTTCAGAAACAGAGTGGTTTTGGAATTATCATTGCCAAAACCAGGGGGCATGTGTTATCACCAGATTTTGGTCAAATCAGGAGGTGGGCCGTCAGAGAGATGGGCTTGGGAGATTACACGTGGAAGATCTCTGAAGCGGCCTTGCACGGAGAATTTGGGCTAGATTGCCCGTGTACCTTTAATTATAGTAAATTGTATCGTAGATTAAAAGTTAGAGTTTGTCTCGTACACGGTGGGGATATTCCCACGTTAGAAAGTCCCCTGGACTATAAATATGTACCTAGGGTTTATGGAATAAACAACAACTCACGTTCAACCCAAAACAAACCAATCTCGGCGCATCGCCAACTCCTTCGTCTCGAGGGTTTCTATCAGGTAAGCGACATGCTGCCTAGATCGCATCTTGCGATCTAGGCAGCACAAGCTCCACGTTGTTCATGCGTTGCTCGTACTGAAGCGCTTTTGATGGCGAGCAACGTAGTTATCATAGATGTGTTAGGGTTAGCATTGTTCTTCGTATAACATGCTTACGTAGTGCAACCCTTGCATGTCTAGCCGCCCTCACACCTATCTCAGGTGTGGGGGCGGCACCCCGCTTGATCATTATTTAGTAGATCTGATCCATTACGATTGCTCCTTGTTCTACAAGGATTAGTTTAATATCTGCAATAGTTAGGCCTTATGAAGGGGTGGAGGATCCAGCGGCACGTAGGGTGGCGTTCGCAAGTCCTAAACAGGATGTTCCGAGGATCAACTTCATGTTGGTTTTTAGGCCTTGTTTAGGATCGGCTTATGATCACCGTGCGTGGCCGCGAGGCCCAACCTGGAGTAGGATGATCCGATTATGCGGTGAAAACCCTAAATCATCGTATATCTAATTAGCTATATCTTGATCAAGCAGGACCACCATATATTCGTGCACCCCGTACGAATCATGGGTGGATCGGCTCCTTGAGCCGATTCACAGGATAACCTGAGAGCCGATCGAGGCTCGTATTTAATGTTTACGTGTATGCCATACAGGAAACTAAGCGAGGCATCTCCATCACCTTCCTGACCAGGTATAGGTCAGGTGGCATGCCCTTGCACTTCGCATCGGACGTGTGACCAGAAGAGCATTGCGGGCCGTCGCTCGGAGGGGTCTCAGCCAGCCGCAGCTCTAGGCTCTTCCCGGCTCTACCTGTGTTGACCGTCGCTGCCCGCCGGTGGGTTTTGGCAGTCAACAGGGTGAGATAGCTGAGATTAAATGATACCATGATACCCTTTCGGGGGATTACACTATTTTAAATTTTGAGGGTATATGAAAGCTAAGGCCCTGTTTGTTTGGGCTTCTGCTTCTGCTTTTAGAGCTTTTGAGGTCCAAAAGTAGCAGCCCAAACAAACACCAACAATTAGAAAAGCGCTTTGAAGAAGCGCTGTGCCTAAATGAACTAGCAATCCGGAAGTTGGGCGAGACCTGCTTCCCGAGCTTCTTCTGCTCCCGAGTGGCGGTGGACCAAAATGCCCCTAACACTTGCTGCTAACAACGAAAAACTGCCCTCATGTACAACTCTGGCCCGCCCCTTCCAATCGTTCCCCACCCGAGAGCCCAGTGCCCATTTTCCCCTTCTTCCTGTCCTGTTCAATGAAAGGATAGGGTTAGGGTTTCCTGCCCGGCCGCCGTCGTCGTTCCGGCCGGCATCGTCGCCAGTATCCACCGCCGCCGTCCCAGTAGTCCGTCCCCACTTGCAAGCTCGTCGGGAATGCCAGAGAGCATGGTGTAGGAGCTCCTGCACCAGGGGTGCGCCTCCGCCACGATAGCATGCGTGGCCCCATGGTCAGCCTCGAGGCCAAGGGCCAGGTCGACCGCCTCCTCTGCGCGTAGGCGGACAAGCAGGGAAGCGCGGCCTAGGAGGAGGACGCTGAGCAGGGAGGCGCGACCTAGAAGGAGGAATCTGAGCACGGCCGCCGGTGACAGGAGGTGCTCGAGGCGTCGCGGGGTCGCAATTTCTCATTCAGCAGACCGCCTGGAGCTGCTCTTCCATCGGTTGGTCCATCTTCACTCCGGCGCGAGGCTCTTCACTACCCGCTCGGCCACTGCAGGAAATTCTTCCTCCACAGTATTGAAGTATTGATGTACAGAGTAATTGGTAGTTTGGTACAGAGCACGGTGTTCATGCGATGCAATTTTATTTTCCTCTCCTGTACTGTATATGGTAGCTACCAGTTTCACATGACGGTGAAGATGAGAAGGATTTGACAATCCTATTCATATATATTTTATTTTGGATGTCATCGTTTACTTCAAGCAATCAAGGCAATACTTCTGCAAAAATCCTTTTGTGCGCTATTTTGCAAATCTTACTTTTCAATATACAGTAGCATATTTTAGAGCTTAGAGCCTGCCCATTTAAAGCAACCTCGCTGATTAACAATCGACTGATTAATTCCTAAAATTAAGGTGATCGATCAATTAACGGTTAGTGAGATGTCTTGTGATATTGTTTACACTTTTTTTAAAGCCGTAAAAACTTTAACTTAGAAGCCAAAAGCTATATTTAATTCTAAACAACACTCCAAAATATTCCGATACAAAAAGTGTTCAAAATTATTTTAGCAAAAAAGAAAGATAAATTGAAGTATTTTGGGGTTATTAAACATGATAATTATGTAATGAAACTATTATAAATAGCAAATTCGTTTCAAATCTGCATATATTCAACATCTTCAGCACTCGGGGCATTTCAGACATTTCACTCCTAAACCAACAAAGCAGCCATAAAAAGCACTTCAACCGGACATCAAATCTCTGCTTCCAACAAATGCTTCTCACAGTGCTTTTTCACAGCCCACGCTACATTTGCTTCTCAAAAGCTGCAGCCCAAACAAAGCAGACCCTAAATCCTTAGATTTTGTTGGCAAGTGAATGTTGTCATTGGCCTGTTATGGATTTTGCATTTCTATTGCCACTACTTGTACCGACATCTCGCTTCATTCTTGTTTAATTCGGTCCCGTTGGTACTCGAACCCGGGTGGGCTGGCTGTGCACTCGCAAGCCTTGCCACCGAGCTAGCACTCCGGTTCTCGGATTAAGCAATGCCTCGTTATGCTTAATTTAAATGTTATGGCACTTCATACAAGCCATACAATTAATTGTTGCATTGACCTTCTACGTTGTCGAAGGCACTATACGAGCATGCTTAAATCAATCATACATTATTTTCCTAATTGTATCCAATCCAACATGCACATGTTTTGACTGTATTTGGCTATTTGCTAGATTTCTTCTGTGCAGTGACCTGGCTTTGTTATTGGGCACATGATGTCTAGTTGCTTGGTTCATTGTATACATCATCGCCATGATCTAGTTTGGTTTGTTCTAAGAGGCATGTGGCTTAACTGGTTTCTTTGTTATATCTGCCCATGGTTCTTTCAAAATTATGTCAACAGTGCTGTTTGTTTGCCGTGTATTGTATTGCATTTTAACTTGTTTTGTCTTAGTTTCAGCCTGCAAACAAAGCTGTAATGTCAGTAGGGACAACCCATTTATCAAATGTTGCGGTCATTTCACAGAGCAACAAGATGATGTGGCACGTGCTCTCATTGGTCCACCGAGTCCAAGTACACCAACCGTTCCAAGAAATAGATGTACGAGGCTCTATTTTGGATTGCTTGCTATGTTATATCAGCTCAATGATGCTCTTGAAATTGGAGGTCTTTTATTGCATCATATGATGTTGTAACTTGTTTTATCTAAATTTCAGGCTTCAAATAAAGCTACAAAGCCAGAAGCAAGGGTCAATGCCTCAAGTATTGATGTTTCACAAAGCAGCAGTGAGAGTGCATATTGCTCGCCTAGGCCCATGGTATCTATTGCTCAACTTAATCCGGCACAAAGAGATTTGGGGGATGCACTCCAAGAGGCAGTTGATATATTTGGGCGGGAAAACAAAGATGTTGATGAAATAATTGCCAACACATGCCAAGAGATACATGAATTGAAAAATAGGCAAACTTTGACAGAAAATGTTCTAAAGAATCTCCTATGCACTTGTCATGGTAAGCCGCTTATGATGTGTCTGGAATTGAAGGTGTCTAAATAAACTTTGATTCTGTTGTTCACCAAGTGGACTGCTTGATGCCAATCTTTGTAATTAATTACTGCTCAAAATTTCATTCAAAATTTCCTGGTCTGTAATAATTGCAAATTTTGTTGTTGTACTAAAATTAGATATGTTCCATGTGGCTGCTGTATTTTGTGTGAAATAATATAATGATGTGTACTTCAATTAAACCATAAATCGGCTGCATGCTGAAAATTTGAATCTGAGCGCACGTGTGAACTGTTTTCTGCTCGTAATGCAA
Organism: Lolium perenne; assembly: GCF_019359855.2. Classification (NCBI taxonomy): domain Eukaryota; kingdom Viridiplantae; phylum Streptophyta; class Magnoliopsida; order Poales; family Poaceae; genus Lolium; species Lolium perenne. The sequence goes on from NC_067245.2 coordinate 319,516,984, forward strand.
TAAAGGTTGTTTCTTCGAAGACTATGAACATGGTAGCCCATTAATAATACCTTAATAATTATGCCTGCTAGCAAGATAGACGGTCCTTATTATAGTCAGGCATGCCAACTTGTATGATTAAAAGTAGTTCGTACACATTAAATCTACCATCTGCATTTTTCTTTGTAATAACTTTTCTTTTTACACAACTCAAAACTTGTCATGCTAATATGAAATTCGAGATGGCAAAACATGGGAAAGATAAAGATATCTCTTTCCTGCGAAATGCTGGGTTTTGAAGCCCAAGTCCAAGTCTTTCTCTGCTCAAGTTTTGGAGGAACAACTCCAAGTAGAACGAGTTGCAACAGCTATGCTAAGAACAAAAGTTAACATGTTGAGATCGAGATTAGAAGCATGTGATGCCCTATTGCACGAGGCCAATCAAGTTCGTTATAATCTTCCAAAGACTTAGAAAATGCCATAGATAATTGGATATGAACACTACATAGTGAGTACATTGGTCTTGTGAAATGTTTCCTTAGAATAAGGCACCGTTCCTACTATTGTTGGTGGATGCATTTATCTGCGGTTGGGATCAACTTGGTAGTTGTTCCTGTGGATGTTATATAAATTAATTGCATAGCCTTTTTCAATCAGTTTGAACTTAAATGGTATCATAGCCTTGGTCTCAAGTTTGAATTGTCGAACGCGTGGTTTAATTTAATCTCAGTCGGGCGGCAAAATCTCCCACCAATCCTGAAATATTTCAAATGCATTTTTGATTGGGATTAAGAAGATAGGGACATAGATCCAGTGCCCCCACGTTCACGGTGGCACATCAAACTTGAGATTAAATTATGCGTTCTAGTTCTATACAAAACCCAGTAGGAGGTTGAGCGGCAGCGGCTAGGGTTTAGTGTGGGAGGAGATGATATGCGTACGCTCCTGTTTATATAGGTCGGAGGCACGCGACGGCCGCTGCACGCGTGGCATCGCCATTCGCAGAGGTAGGTGACGACGCGTGCCACCCGAGGCATCGCCATTTTACGCGACCGCAGACTGCCGAAGCGGCGCCGCTGAGAAGACGCATCGACGCTGGGTCACTGCCAAGCGGGCCCGACGAAACGTTCTCCAAACGCGAGCGGACACTTTACGCGTCCACGCAGCGTCCGCGCGACGGATCCGAGACACATATTTGGGCATGTTTGCGTCGCTGCGAACGGCCCAGTCACTATGCGTCGTCCCGCTGGAGTTTGTACCAGATACATTTTTGGCCCGGACAGATGCGCTCGGAACCGAAATCATCTTCTGTTCCCTTCTCTATTTCTTCAGGTTCGAGAGAACACAGCAGCTCTTCAGCTCAGCAGAAATTAATCGGGTCACGCTGTTGCTTTCCTTGCCGTTGGATTGAAACGAATGGTGGATGGGAAGCCTCAGGTCATGTTGTGCCCTGTGAACGTGGGGGCACTGGATCTCTGTCCAGAAGATAGATCATGATCATGGTAGTGACCTATATTCAACGTGATGATGATTTGATTTTGCACTCGGCCTTGAACAGAGGTACTAGTACGGTGTCACAATTTTTTATCATTATACTTGGACGGTGGCCAAATTCAAAATCTCATAGCGGCAAAACTTGCCGCCCACAAAATACAAAAATTTCACACGCTTCCAAATTCCTATTCTACCCCTGTGGAGATGGCAGCAAAGTCGGTTGGTGGGGGGGTCTGCCCGTCATTTTTTGGATCACCACCTCCCTAGCCCAGGAAACCCTCCAAAAAAAAATACATTTCCTTCAGACCACCCACCGGAACTTCCCAAGTCCCTCTCTCCCACCTCCACGACCACCGCACCGGAACATCCCCGCCGGACTTCCCTGGCCTACCCGAGCCCTCGCGATCCTCGTCATCCGGCTGCCTGCCGGAGCCGCTTCATCGACGCCGTCATCAACCGGACCGGATCATCCCCGCCGAACCTCGAAACCATATGCTCATCCAGCAGTCTACCGCAGTCGCTTCAGCTGCGGTATCGTCCACCCCACCGGAGCCGCTTCGCCGGATCCGTCGTCCACCGCATCGTATCTTGCTCACCGACACCGCTGTGCATGAACCGGATCTGCTTCACCAGCGCCGTGCATGATCTAAACTCTTAATCTTGGGGGAACCTGTTTGTGCTAACGACGCGCCGTTACGTTTTTGCAGATGAGATGAGTAACCATGAAGTGTAATGGCCGTCTCTCCAACCCCAAGTAGCACATGTAGCGTACTTCATCACCGGATCTATCAACCCCAGGAAGATCTGCTGTGACTCCCACAGAGTGCTTCTCCTAATGTAAGTCCCCTGTTTTAGCACCATGTTCTGGGTTCAGATGCTTGTTTGTCTGAAGCTCTTTTAGTTCATTCCTAGCTATGACCGTAACACGTTGCTATTTTCTACTTCATTGCTAACTTTAAGCAATTGAACATTTTGGTTTGCATTCCCTGCTCTGTAGATGTAGCCATCATAACTTCTATCTTGCTCAGTCGTTGTTACAAAAATTATAGGTATTATAGTAACATCCTGCTATTATTTAGTTCATGGCCAATTTTAAGTAATTGCACATGTTGGTTCGCATTCCCTGCTCTATAGCTTTTGGCATCGTAACTTCTATATTTGGTTTACATTCCCTGCTCTCTAGATCTAGCCATCATAACTTTATCTTGCTCAGTCGTTGTTACAAAAATTATGGCCTGCTACTATGTTGTTTGTGCCAATTTTTTACTCCATGAACATGTTGGCTTGCATTCCCTGTACTACAGGTGATGCCATTTTTTGTATCTAGTTCATTGTAAGCTAACAAAGTAAGGACTTAGTTTGGCATGCTATCACTCTGCTATCTAGCCTGTAGTACAAATAAACTTGTCATACTACTAGATAATAATTTTGCGTGCCATCTTGTTCTTCAAAAGCTGCATTATTGACTTGTTTCTACCGACTTGGCATGACGCTCACATATGGAAAGCTGAACATATTGGTTTGCATTCCCTCTTATACAAGTTCACGGGTGATCCCACTATATTACGTATCCGGTCCATCCTAAGCTCCAAAGATTAACTATCCTCTATGTGTTGCTCATTACAAGTTTATATCCCGAAACATCTTGATTTGCATCCCCTTCACTATAAGTTCAGGAGTATTATTTAGTTCACGGCCAAAATGAAGTAATTGCACTTGGCACATGTTGGTTCACATTCCCTCCTCTTTAGCTTTTGCCATCGTAATTTCTATTTTTGGTTTACATTCCTGCTTTCTGTAGATGTAGCCATCATAACTTCATCTTGCTCGATCGTTGTTACAAAATTTATAGCCTGCTACTATGTTGTTCATGCCAATTTTGTACTCCCTGAACATGTTCGTTTGCATGGGACTCGACAGTAGTAAGTCTGCTGTTTCATTCTAACATGCTCTGTTATATTGGCTATTGGTATGCGGCATGCACTCTTTGTTTGCTTATTGTGCGCATTACAATGATCTTGTTATAACGACGAAATGATGAGTTCCAAATTCTTTGGCAAACAATATTGTAGTGTCTTTGCCTTTCCATTGTTGTTGTCTTAACTTGTAATGTCTTTGTTTCGGATATAGGTGCTGCATGGACAACTTAAAAGATTGCCGGATCCCTTCATTGTATTGCTAGGTTTAATTACCATTCAATTTCTCTGGGTTCTGTAATATTTTTTCAATGCCTTGCGGCTGATGTAATATTTAGTTAGTTTTTATAGTTCTTTCGCGCATTTTTTCTTTGGTCCTTGTGGTAAGTGAGGCTATCCGACAGAAATCAATGCTGCGTAAATATTCTCAATATCTAAATCACGAATTCCCATCCCTTAAACGGCCCAATTAAGCGAAATCACATATGTGCCAGCCCGCAAAATCCTAAAGCGCCTATTACGCCGGCATATAAACAGCAACTAAACGGGCTGGCCCACTTACTTATTGGGCCAGTCCACTTGATTTACTGTGGACCCCACACTTTTATTGGGCCAGCCCACTTGCTTTAAGGTGGACCCCACCCACTACTGGGCCGGCCCACTAACTAGTTGGGCCAGCCCAATTGCTTTTGTGGTGGCCCCCACATACTAAATGGGCCGGCCCTTTAAGACGAAAGTGGGACCCACCTGTGTTTTTGGCCCGGCCCACTATCTTGTTGGGCCGGCCCACTTGCTATATGGTGGACCCCACATACTAAATGGGTCGGCCCTTTAACTGGAAAGTGGGACCCACCTGTGATTTTGGCCCGGCCCACTAGCGTGTTGGGCCAGCCCACTAGCGTGTTGGGCCGGCCCACTTGCTATATGGTGGACCCCACATACTAAATGGGCCGGCCCTTTAACAGGAAAGTGGGACCCACCAGTGTTTTGGCCCGGCCCACTATCTTGTTGGGCCGGCCCACTTGCTATATGGTGGACCCCACATACTAAATGGGCCAGCCCTTTAACTGGAAAGTGGGACCCACCTGTGTTTTTGGCCCGGCCCACTATCTTGTTGGGCCGGCCCACTATCTTGTTGGGCCGGCCCACTTGCTATATGGTGGACCCCACATACTAAATGGGCTGACCCTTTAACAGGAAAGTGGGACCCACCGGTGCTTTTGGCCCGGCCCACTGGCTTGTTGGGCCAGCCCATTTGATCAAATGTGGACCCCACGTACTAAATGGGCCGGCCCGATAGCAGGAAAGTGGGACCCACATGCTAATTGGGCCGGCCCAATAACTTCTTGGGCCGGCCCAGTTGCTTTAATGTGGACCCCACTTTGTAAATGGGCCGGCCCGATACCAGGAAAGTGGGTCCCACATTTCTTGTGGGCCGGCCCTTTTGCCTGTTGACCGGTCAAACGAGTGCATTCGGCCCGGCCCACATACTTAGTGGGCCGGCCCATTAAAGTTTTGACCAGTCAACCTTAGAGGTTAGGCCCGGCCCACGTAACTAATTGACCAGCCCAGCTATATAGTTGACCGGTCAAACTAAGTCAGCTAGCCCAGCCCGCAAACTTAATGGGCCGGACCGCTTAAGACGTGGCAGGCCTCGTGTGGGCCTACCATCTACCACGGGGTTTCAGCCGGTTAACGCCGTTAACTGCCAGTTAATGGCGTCTGCCACGTGTCAATTTGCATGACGTCAGTAGTCAACGGGCTCCCGGAAACACTTGGGCAACGGTCCGATTTTCCGTGGCGGAAGGGCGCCCAAGCGCGACGGACCGAAAAAATCGTCGTAGGACTTTGCCTGACGCAGTTTCCACAACAGAACCCATATCGTCGGGTTAGGCCCATAGGCGACGAAAAATACCCCTTAGCGGACGATTTTGAGACGTTGTCTATCAGAACTTTTCTTGTAGTGATCATTGTATGAATGATGTAATGGACACACCCAATTAAGCGTAGCATAAGATCACGTCATTAAGTTATTTGCTATAAGCTTTCGATACATAGTTACCTAGTCCTTATGACCATGAGATCATGTAAATCACTTATACCAGAAAGGTACTTTGATTACATCAAACGCCACTGCGTAAATGGGTGGTTATAAAGGTGGGATTAAGTATCCGGAAAGTATGAGTTGAGGCATATGGATCAACAGTGGGATTTGTCCATCCCGATGACGGATAGATATACTCTGGGCCCTCTCGGTGGAATGTCATCTAATGTCTTGCAAGCATATGAATAAGTTCATAAGAGACCACATACCACGGTACGAGTAAAGAGTACTTGTCAGGAGACGAGGTTGAACAAGGTATAGAGTGATACCGATGATCAAACCTCGGACAAGTAAAATATCGCGTGACAAAGGGAATTGGTATCGTATGTGAATGGTTCATTCGATCACTAAGTCATCGTTGAATATGTGGGAGCCATTATGGATCTCCAGATCCCGCTATTGGTTATTGGTCGGAGAGAAGTCTCAACCATGTCTACATAGTTCGCGAACCGTAGGGTGACACACTTAAGGTTTGATGTCGTTTAAGTAGATATGGAATATGGAATGGAGTTCGAAGTTTTGTTCGGAGTCTCGGATGGGATCCAGGACATCACGAGGAGTTCCGGAATGGTCCGGAGAATAAGATTCATATATAGGAAGTCATATTCCAAGTTTGGAAATGATCCGGTGCATTTATGGCAGGTTCTAGAAGGTTCTAGAAAAGTCCGGAAGAATGGCACTATGGAAGGTGGAGTCCCGGAGGGACTCCACTAGCATGGCCGGCAAAACCCTAAGGGGGAGGAGTCCCAGGTGGGCTCCACTTTGGTGGCCGGCCAGCCCCACCTCAAGGAAAGGTGGGAGTCCCACCTTGAGTAGGACTCCCCCCTTGAGTAGGTTTCCCACCTTTGGGAAGTTTTAGTGTTGGGGTCTTATTCGAAGACTTGGACTACAACTTGTCGTCGTGGTGAACGAGCAGATGCCATAGGATGGCTTAGATTGGGGCCGAATGGACGCAAGAGGATTCGGGGGAGGGTTTGCGATTAGATGGGAAGAACTTCCGGATGCTTTCCTCAAGAACACAGCCAGAGACCGGTATACAAGAAGAGAGACAAGAGGAAGAACTCTTTACTAGATCGCTAGCTTCATTGATCACAGCATGGTTACAAGTTCTGTCTACCTCTATTTCATCGTATCGTATATTGCCCGCAAGGAGGGCTGCCCCCTCTCCTTATATAGGGGAGAGGGTGGCTTACAGAGCAAGAAACCCTAATGGCATCTTTGACTGGACAAACTACTTTACAGAGTTACTGTACAAAGCTACTTTAATCATAGATGACACCGGGGTCTTCTTTAATCAGGGAGGCTGACGTCCTCCGGCTTCTTTCTCCGTCACCTCTCTCTTTGGCGCCAGGGCTCTGAATAAAGTTACTTTGCTTAGCTCATCCTTGTCTTCTTGCTCTGAAGAGAATCTTTGACCAGTCCTGCCGACAGGCTCTCCTTTCCGGTATCTTCTTTACCGGGTTCCGGCATACCCCTTTGGGGATACCGGCTTAGCTTTGCTCTCCCGGATTCCTGCTAGGCTTCCGGTAAGAACATTAAACCGGTATCTTGATGGCTCAAACCATCCGGTTTGGCATGCCTTTGGCATACCGGGGGTTATCCCCCCAACATTAGTCCCCGAAGCTGGTATAGCCTGGAGGATTCTATCCTACAGACCATGCCAGGTTTTCATCTTTTTAAGATACCGGTTTAATCACTCATGTCTTGAGCTTAGTTCCGGCACCTTCACCCTTGTTCTTTCTCTTCTCTTTGCTAGGCTCGTTCCGGCATCTCTCTTTTCCGGTATCATGTGTCTTTACTGCTTCCTCGGCGAGGTCGAGAATATTTCGGGCCCCGCGCCTATCAGAGACATGCGCACTGTAACTGACGCGCCAGTGTCCGTTGTCACATCGCTTCGACTCCCGCGCGCCCATTTAATGCACCGCTGCGGATCCCACTACCTCTTCGGGATCCCGTGTGCGCCTCCGTGTGGCGTCCATTTTCTCGCGTGTATCCCTTCGCCACGTGGCGGCCCAAGGTGCGAACCGTCGCGGGCCGCGAGGCGAACCGCCGCGGCCCAGCGGTTCCCTGCCCACTTTCTCTCTCCTTTATAAACACAACCGCCCCTTCCTCTTCATCTTCTTCGCATTCTCATCCTTCGCGCACAGAGCTCCACGCCTTTGCGCCACCGCCGCTCTCCGTCCGCCGTCGCTCGTTCAAGCTCCGGCGCCCGGCGAACTCACGCCGTGCTTCCGCCGGACCTCGTTGTTCGGAGATCTTCGGCAGCAACTTCTTCGCGCCCGCTGCATTTGCGCTTCTTCGCGAGCTTCTCCGCCTCGCCACCGACGGTGCTCGTCGGCGACCGCAGACCCGCTCCACCGCCAGCAAACACTTCCCTCAGCGACCGCGCCGCTCAAGGTTGGTACTAATCTCGCTTCACTCGCCCTCTGCTTGCTTTTCAGATCTTGGGTCTTTGGTGTTCTTATTTCCTCTTTTTCTTTGGTTTTCTTCTTACTCGTAGATCTTCACGCGGGGTTCAAGTCTGGGATTCCTGTTTTTTCGCCTACCCTTGCGATGTCTGACGAGGAATCTTCCTCCGCATCTTCTTCTTCCCTTTCTCTCAAGCGCCGTAGGCCCTCTCCCGGTGAATCCACGGCTTCAGATCCGATGGAGACCGATTCCGGCAACCAGCAGGAATCCGGTAGCCTCCAAGAGTCCGGCGGCCACTTAGAATCCGGTAGCTTTAGCCAAGCTTCCGGTAGCCAAGAAACCAGTAGCTCTGGCCAAGCCTCTAGCAGCTCCAGCCAATCTTCCGGCGAGGAGCCTTCCCCAATCACCCGCGGAGCCTGGATGGGCTCCAACGTTACTGAGTTTGAGATCGATTGGTTGTACCGGTCTCGGAGGATTCCGGAAGGAGTTACCTGCCGGATTCCTGATGACGAGATCGAACCGGATCCCGAAGATGATGAATATGTTGTTTTTCTTGCTCACTTTGAGCGTGGCTTCGGCCTTCCTGCCTCCTCTTTTTTCCGGGAGTTTCTAGATTTTTACGAACTCCAACCTCACCACCTTCCTGGCAACGCCATTTTCTATCTTTCTTGCTATGCCACCTTCATGGAGGCTTACATCGGCATTCATCCCACTCGTGAGACGTTTGCCCGCTTCTTCAACTTGCGGATCAACTCCGTCCAGGGCAAGGAAATCCCTAAGCCCAAGCCGCCCGTGGAGTGCGGCTCTTGCATCGTCGGCTCCCGCCAAGGGAGCACCTTTCTTAAGTTTTCCGGCCTCGAGTCTTGCCGCGCCTGGCAAGGAACTTTCTTCTATGTGAAGAACAGCGGCCGCGCCAATCTTATCAATCTTCCTCCATATCGAGCGGGGCCCCCCAGCAGAATCAATTGGAGCTACAACCCGAGGACGGAACACGCCGAAACCAACCGGGTAGTGCGCTTCTTGGCCTCTTTGAAGAAGGAGACCAACATCTGTTCTGATGATGTCATCCGGACTTTCATATCGCGCCGGGTGCTTCCTCTGAAGCGCCGCGCACATAGGATGAGCGAGATGTATGGCCTGAGCGATCCTACCAAGATCACGAGCCGTCCTCTCAGCAAGAAGGACGTTGTTCGCAAGGCTAAGCAGATTTGTGGAACTGCTATGCCTTTTGCGTGGGAATGGGGCCTCCTTCCCCTCAGTTCTTCTAACCCTCCGACTCAAGAAGTAAGAGATTGCGCAATCTGGGGTTGTCTTTGCCGGTAACTTTCTGCTTTTGTTAACCTTCTCTTTTACCTTGTTTCAGGCCAGGGACCGCTTCCCTCTCATCCAGGCAGAGCGGCGAGGAACTCTCCGGAAACGCGCCCTTGACTCCTTCGACCCGGATCCCTACATCTTTTGGAAGGATCTGAAGATGGGGAAAACTCCGGCTGCGCGCCTTGGCCGGGACCCGCCGGAGCCAACCGGAAGCCCTGACGACCTGACCGTGCTCGAGGTACTTTCTTTTCCGGTTTCCTGTACTTTGCCGCTATTGCTTTCTTGCGAATTGTTTCTTAGCCATATCCAACTCACAGATCCACGAGCGCGTGCCGCCCCTGCGCGCCGAGGCCGGCTCTGAGTTTGTGGACAAACTCATGGCCCAGGGCCAAAAGAATAAGCAGCCGGCATCTACTGCCGGCTCCAGCCATGCTCCTCCCTCCAAGCGCTTCCGGACGGAGCCCGTGGGGGAGAAAGAAGTGGGCGTGCACCGCTACGGACGCAAGGCGATGCCAACTGCTTCCGGGTAATTTTTATTTTCCGGCTTGCCTCTTTTTCGCTAAATTCTTTTTCCGGTTGCTTTTTCTCAACCATTTGTCTTTTCTTTTTCTCAGCCCCGCTCTCAAGCTTGGCCCAAGGCCATCGGGCTCTGAGGGATCCGCAAGGACCTCAACCCCTCCTCCTCGCTCAAGCCCGGCACCATCTGGTGCCGGTAACACCTCCTGCCTCCCTTTCGGGGCACAACAAATTCGGGGCGTGCGGCCCCTTCATCGTCGAGATCACCGCACGGAGGAGGATCTTTCCTTCCTCCCGGAACACCGGGACACCGGCGCCGGCAACATCGGCGCCGGAGAAGAAGAAGCTGCCGGGCGGGCGGAGCCTCTGCTCCTCCCGTCCCCGAAAGACAACTTCCGCGCCGGAATCTTCCGCGCCGGAAAGCTCCAACAACGGTGACGCTCCTAGCGCTCCCCCTTCTCCACGCACCATCCTCATGCCTCCGCCCGAGGCTCCTCGCGCCCAGCCCTCCAGGGCCGCTCCTAACGCGCCGCCGGCCAAGACCTCTGGGGCCGCCTCTACCGCGCCGCCGCCCAAGCCTTCCAAGCTCATCAAGGGGAAGGCGACGGCCTCCAGCGCCCCTTCGGGCGGCCAGCAGCCCTTGGTGCTGCACGTCTCCAAGGCCGCCAAAGGTGCCAGCATGAAGGCCACCGGCCTTCTTGGCCGCATCACGGAGTTCCAGCGCCAAGGCCGGGACCTGGGGCACCTTCTGCCTTATGCTCAAAAGTGGAACGCCGCGGACATCACTCCGGCGACCCGCGGAATGGGCAAGGATCGGCTGCCGGCACCTGATCCTGTCGGGGATCGGTGTTCTGAGGAGCACTTTATGCGGCTTCGCAGCGCCGTAAAAGAGCTCGACAGCGCGTGGTACGATTCCACGAACAATCTGACGGTACGCTCTACTAACTTTCAATCTTTACCGATTTCTTCGTTTCCGGCTCTGTTTTATCTTTTCTTTAGTTTCATGCCGGTTTCTCTCTTGTCTATCTTCCCAGTCCCCGAGTTTTGTGGTGAGAGCGCAGCTCTTAGCGCAAAACTTAACTTAAGAACTTAGCGTGAAACCGGCACTGCCAGTCCCCGAGTTTCGGGTTAAACATCTTCTTCTTAACACACAATTTACCTTAGAAACGCGCAAAACCGGCACTGCCGATCCCGAGTTTCGGGTTAAGAACTTTGTTCTTAGGGCAAAACTTAACTCATTTCTTCTTTTTCTTGAACAGCTCACGGCTGACGCTCGGAAGGCCCTCTTCGAGGAGCTTTTATGGGAGCACCGGGAGCTCGCTGAGGCACATGACAAGTGCCAAGGTAAGTTTTTTGTTCCACCGGCATCTTTGCTACCGGAAACCTTTTTTCCTTGTGAGATTTACAATTTCTGTTCAACAGTGATCCCGGAAGCTTCCATCGATGCTCTCAAGGAGCAGCTCGCCACCGCCCAACGTACGATTCTCTCCTCTCTCCTTTGAACCTGGTTTCTTTTCATTTTTACTAGTATAACCTTGTTAACACTCTTTTTTCCGGTTACAGGGGAGAAGGACCAGCTCAGCCGGCAGCACCAGGAGGAGCTGAACGCCCTCAAGACTGGCTACCAGGAGCTCAAGTCTCAGCTCATTCAGCTGGGGCTTGACCACGCCAAGGCCCTCAAAGCCGCTGAAGTGAACGCAGCGGCCAAGTTGGAAAAGGCTTTGGAGGATGCCTGCAATGCCACTGTGGTATTGCGGGCAGAGCTGGAGGAGATGGCCAAGGCCCGGAAGGGTGCCGAGGAGAAGGCCGCGCGGCTGGAGGAGGAGCATAAGGAATGCGATCAATTGATCCTGCAAACCGACACACTCGCCCTCCGTAAGTTCTTTTCTTTTACACTTTAACTACTGCATATGAGCCTTTTTTCCTTCGACCCCATTTTCTTTCCGTTATCTTTCCTTCCGGTCTCTTTTCTTCCGGATTCTTTTCTCTCCGGTCTCTTTTTCTTCCGGATTCTTTTCCTTAACCTTTTTCTTTCTTCGCACAGGCCTCTTCCCGGACTCGCAGAGGTACGCTGTCAAGAAGGTCGACGCGCGCCGCAAGGACCAAGGCCAAGTGGATCTTACCGTGCCATGGACCCCCAAGGACCATCTGGTCGCGCTTAACGCGCGGGTGTCCCATATGCGCGCCATAGACCGAAATCTGTCGGACATCCCTGATGTAGCTACCCAGCTCTACAGGACTTTATGGCCTGGCGAGGAGGTGCCGGACACCTTCTCCCTCATCAGCGACCGTCTCAAGGGCGCCGGCAGGAGGATCCGCGAGTGGCAGTGCTCTGCTGCCCGTGCTGGAGCGGACTCCACCCTCCGCGTCGCCTGCTCCTGGTACCCGGAGCTCGATCTGGACGCCCTTACCGGCGTGCGTGAAGACGCAGAAACGGATCTGGACCCGGTCCTCACCGCTAAGCGGCAGGATCGCGCGTACCACATCGCGGAGTACGCCGACATGCGCACCTTCATCCCTCCCCCTCCTGACGTCAAGGACTATCTTGACGAGGAGGAGGATGAAGCCGAAGAAGAGCTCCTGGACGACGCTGATGCCGGCGATGCTCCTCCGGAAGCCCCTGCTGCGTGATGATTCTCTTTGAAGTGTTTTCTTGCTATATCTGTTGGTCCTGCTTGCCTTAAGACAATATTTGTTAAATTCTGCCCCGGTATGCCGGGGCTTATGATGTAAAACCTTAAGTTTGCCTGTGGTTGTGGTACAACGTTTCCTGCCGGTAAGTTATACCGGTAGCTAAGTATTTCTAAGTTTGCCTTAGCATATTTGCTTTTGGTTCTGCTTTTATCCTGCACTGCAAATATTTCCCAATTGTTTCCGCATCCAATTTGATGCATACTTGGTTCTTTTGCCTTGGCTCTGCCTGCCTTCTCTGGGCGTTCTTTGGCATATGAGCACAAGGTTCTTTCACCAAACAAGCATCTTCTTGAACTTAGAAATAACTTTGAAATTTGCAAAAAACCGGTTTAACCGGGGTTAGTTATATTTTCCGGATTGTTCTTTCCTGCTCTCCCTTTTCGCAGTTCATGTGCTTATCTCCTACCGGTTTATCTTGCTTGCCATGAAGCCGGTTTGCGGACAGCAGCAGAGTCGAAGACTCCGGTAGGATTTAGCACACTACTAAACCGGAAAGAAAAAACATTCAATAAGCAACCGGTAAACTGAAAAAATAAACAAGTTACATGCAACTTAAGTTGGGGTAGTCCCCGAGATTCATTCAAGGTTCCGGCATCTTTTATTCATAGCATATAAGGTACAAAAAGGAACTTCTTACACCACCACTTCAAGAGTAGAAAGGACGCAACAGAGCTACGTTCCACGGACGTTTGCTCTCCTCTCCGGACCTGTCCGCCTTTCCTTTCTTCCACTCCTGCGCATCGATTAAGTAGTATGCATCATTGTGAAGCACCTTGCTCACAATGAAGGGACCTTCCCATGGTGGCAAAAGCTTATGCCGGCCTTCAGTGCGCTGCACCAGGCGAAGTACAAGATCTCCTTCCCGGAAAACCCTCGGGTTAACCTTCCGGTTATGATAGCGTCTTAGGTTTTGCTGGTAAATGGTTGTTCTTGCCAAAGCCAGCTCTCTTGCTTCTTCCAGCAAGTCGACATCATTTTCTCTGGCCTCTTTGACCTCTTGCTCAGTATAGAGCTGTACCCTTGGTGAATCATGAATGATGTCGGTTGGTATCACCGCTTCTGCTCCATAAACCATGAAGAAGGGAGTGTATCCGGTAGACCGGTTTGGGGTTGTTCTTATACTCCACAGTACTGACGGTAGCTCATCGAGCCAACATCCCGGTGACTTTTCCACCGCATCAATGAGTCTAGGTTTGATACCGGAAAGCACCAAGGCATTCATTCTTTCCACCTGGCCATTGCCCTGAGGGTGTGCCACTGAGCACAAATCCAACCGGATGTTGTTGTCTTCACAGAACCTTTTGAACTCACCTTGAGCAAAGTTGGTTCCATTATCAGTGATGATGCTATGCGGGTACCCATACCGCAAAATGACATCTTTTAGGAATTTCACCGCTGTATGCCCATCACACTTTGCGATAGGTTTTACCTCTAGCCATTTGGTGAACTTATCCACCATGACCAAGATGTGAGTCATGCTGCTTCTTGCAGTTTTGAATGGGCCAACCATGTCAAGGCACCAAACGGCGAATGGCCATGTTAGCGGTATTGTCTTCAAACCGGACGCTGGGGTATGATTTTGTTTGGCGTACCTATGGCAGCCGTTGCATTTTCTTACCAAATCCTCAGCATTTTCCAAAGCAGTGGGCCAATAAAACCCATGCCGGAATACTTTTGCTACTAGCGCCCTTGATGAAGCATGATGCCCACATTCTCCTTGGTGAATTTCCTCAAGCATTTCTTTCCCTTCCTCCGGCTCCACACATCTTTGAAGGACACCGGTAACGCTTCTCTTGTACACCTCACCGTTGATGAATGTGTAAGCTTTGGACCTTCTTTGTATCCTCCTTGATTCATTTTCGTCAGCCGGCAAGGTGCCGCTGATCAGGAATTCCTTAATAGGTTTAACCCATGACGGTATCTCTCGAACCAAAAACACCGGTGCATCTATCTCCATGCTATCCACCAGCATCATTTCTTCCGGTATGGGTACAGCAGTCCCCGAGCTTACCGGAGCAGTCCCCGGGTTCCCTTCATCGATGTCCATGGGTACTACGTGTGACTCCGGTACAAAAATTGATTCCGATTCCGGGCTTGGTTTGATCGATGGCACTCTTAAGTGAGCCAAAGCTATTCCGGGAGGAATTTCTTGCCTAGATGAGCCCAGCTTGGACAAAGCATCCGCGGCTTCATTTTCTGCTCGCGGCACATGGTGAAACTCACACCCTTCGAAGAATCCGGCAATCTTTTGCACGTGAAACCGGTACAAGGCCATGTTGGCATCTTTTGCATCCCAATCTCCGGAACACTGCTGTACCACAAGGTCTGAATCTCCATAGCAAATGATCCGGTGTGCACCGATTTCTTTTGCGACCTTAAGCCCATGGATCAAAGCTTCATATTCAGCGACATTGTTCGATGCCCTGAAATGTACTTGCAAAACATACCGGAGGTGGTCTCCTTTTGGTGAAGTAAGCACCACACCGGCACCTAGACCCTCCTTGAGCTTGGATCCATCAAAGTGCATTTTCCAGTACTCTATCCTCTGATCTGGCGGTTTATATTGCATTTCCACCCAATCAACAAGGAAATCAGCCAAAGCCTGTGATTTTATGGCATCTCTTCTTTCATACACCGGCACGTACGGTGATATCTGGATTGCCCATTTTGCAATCCGGCCACTGGCGTCTTTGTTGCACATGATATCGGAAATTGGTGCTTCACTCACCACCTTCATGGGGTGCTCCTCAAAGTAGTGCTTGAGTTTTGTGGCGGCCATGTACATGCCATAAGTCATTTTCTGGAAGTGAGGGTAGTTTTGTTTTGAGAGGGAGAGCACCTCGCTCAGGTAGTATACCGGCCTCTGGACGGTTTTTCCTTCCTCTTCTCTTTCAACTACAACCACTACACTCACAACCCGGTTTGTTGCTGCTATGTATAACAGCATAGGCTCCCTTTCTAGAGGTGAAGCCAGTATGGGTGCTGTGGCTAGCATTGTTTTTAGCTCCTTAAACGCTGCGTCTACCTGAGGGGTCCAGACGAACGTGTCAGATTTTTTCATCAGAGCATAAAGTGGCAGAGCTTTTTCTCCCAACCTGCTTACAAACCGGCTTAGCAATGCCAAGCTTCCGGTAAACTTCTGCACATCTTTTAACTCTCGAGGGATAGCCATTCTTTCTATTGCTCGGATCTTTACCGGATTAACTTCTATGCCCCGGCTTGACACCACGAAACCGAGCAGCTTGCCGGCAGGGACACCGAAGGTGCATTTCGCCGGATTGAGTTTCATCCGGAACCGTCTTAGGTTGTCGAATGTTTGCCGGATGTCATCGATTAAGGTGTTCTTTACCTTAGTTTTTATCACAATGACATCCACATAGACTTGCACATTCTTTCCGATTTGATCAAACAAGCATTTTTGCATACAGCGCTGGTACGTTGCACCAGCGTTGCGCAAACCAAAAGGCATAGTGACATAGCAATAAGCCCCGTGCGGGGTAATGAACGCAGTTTTTATTTGATCTTCCTTTTTCAAGGGAATTTGGTGGAAACCGGAATAGGCATCCAGAAAGGACAACAACTCACAACCAGCAGTTGAATCAATCACTTGATCGATTCGTGGCAAAGGAAAAGGATCTCTTGGGCAAGCTTTGTTTAGGTTGGTGTAGTCGATGCACATGCGCCACACCTTCGGAGCTTTTGCCTCCAGGTTCTCATCTTTCTTCTTTTCAACCATTACCGGATTGGCCAGCCATTCTGTGTGCGTGACCTCCACAATGAATCCGGCAACAAGCAGCTTGGTTACCTCTTCTCCTATGATCTTTCTTCTGTCTTCAGCGAACCGGTGTAGTGGTTGCCGCACCGGCTTGGCATCTTTCCGAACGTTTAAGGAGTGCTCAGCCAGCTCCCTCGGAACACCTACCAAATCATCAGTTGACCAGGCAAAGATATTCCGATTCTCACGGAGGAAGCTGACGAGCGCGCTTTCCTATGCTTGATCAAGGCCGGCACCGATACGAACGGTGCGCTCTGGGTAAGCCTGATCCAGCATGATGTCCTTTGTTTCATTTGTTGGCTTGAATGCTGGTGAGCCCATGTTTTCACTCATTGCCGCTAAGCTCAACTGTGAGGACTGAGCCAGCGCAACAGCTGTCTGCATTCTTTTCTTTTCCTCCGCGATCACCAGCGATTCCGCTAGGTTCGATCCGGCTGATGCAGTTTCCAGTGAGATCTTATAGTTTCCCACCACAGTCAATGGTCCACGAGGTGCCGGCATCTTCATCTTGAGGTAAGCTGTATGAGTTGTGGCCATGTAGGCTGCCAATGCCGGTCTCCCCAGCAATGCATGGTAGGGACTGTCTAGATCCACCACCTCAAACTCCAGATTTTCCACCCGGCAATTGTCACGTCCTCCAAATGCCACGTCCACCCGAACTTTTCCTATCGGGGCACAGGACAAGCCAGGAACGATTCCGTGGAACGTCGTGCGCGTTGGCTGAAGCATGTTTTCTGTTATGCCCAGCGTATGCATGGTGTGCTTGTACATGATGTTTATCTTTGCCATTGTCTATCAGCACCTTGCTGAACTTCACTCGAGTTTGTGGCCCCTTCATGATTGGGTCCACAACAAGAGCATATCCACCCGGATTCGGCATGATCTTAGGGTGATCCTTTGATGACCAGGTAATTTCCTGATTGGACCACATCATGTACTTGGGAACTGCCGGCATCACAGCATTGACCTCCATGGAGCGACGGTGCACACTTTGCCTGTCTGTTGGCTCAGTGACAAAGACAACACAGCACAGATGCGGATCTTCATAAACATTCCGGCCTAAAGGTGTCGGCGGAGGTGGTTGGTTATCGTTTTGCTCCACCCGGTTAACTTGCTGGTACTGCTGCCGGTTTGGCTGCACCGGTAAGGCGTTTGCCCCGGTAAGTGGCGGTGGTGGCGGTAGCTGTTGCTGCTGCCGCGGCATGTCTTGTGGTGGCTGTGCATCTTTCACTGTTCCCTTTTGCATCAAGTACTTGGTCCAGGTACAATCCTTCGTCAGATGGTTTGACGGGTGTGCCGGATTTGGTGTGTGCCACCGGCAAGGTTGATCCATGGCAGCTTCCATGGTGTATTTTGCGGGTTCTTGCCAGTTTCTTTTCTGGACCCAGGGTTTCTTTTCCACCCATTGTTTCTTAGGACCAGCCCATGGCTGCGATCCGGTTTTTTGCCTCTGACTGCCGCTGGCCTCAGAGTTTTCCTGCACCGCAGCAACTTGCTGTGGACCGTACCTTCGATCCGGAAAATCTTCCCTTCTTTTGTTGTTCTGGTTATCCCGGTGTTGTTCGTGGCGCAGCTGTTCCGGCTCCGGTTGCACTGCCGGCTGCATTGGGTCTCCCAACGCATAGCTATCCGCCACACGTATCATCTCTGCCAGCGTTGTTGGCATGTTGCGCTGCAACTTTTGCCACAACGGTGAACCTCTTCTGCATCCACTACTAAACCAAGCAATGGCTTGTGCCTCGATTACCCCTTCACAGAAGTTCCTTGTGGTGTTCCACCGGGCCAGATAATCCCGGTCTGTTTCATTCGGGCGCTGCACGCACAGAGCAAGTTGCTGCGGCCTGTTTGGCCTCTGATAGGTGCTGCTGAAATTGCTCACAAAAGCCTCCTCAAAATCCAGCCAGCCATTTATGCTTCCTGCCGGCAAGTTGTTTAGCCAGATTCTTGCCGGTCCAACCAAAAACGATGGTATGATCCTCACGGCCCAATGCCGGTTTCCTCCTCCTGCTACGGTTCCTCCACCGCCTGCAACGTACACTGCGGTCACGTAATCCGCGAGCCAGTCTTCCGGCTTCGTGGTGCCATCGTATGTCTTTGTGTCACGGGGCAACATAAAGTTGCGAACTGGTGGTTTTTCTTTCATGATCCTTGGGCCAAAGCACTTTGGACCTGGAGGACCTTCCTCCTCGATCATTTCTGACAAGTACACTCTATCCAGACGGTGCCTCGCATCCCGTTCCGGTAAGTATCTCTCTCCCAGGCGTTCTCCCAATGGGTTCCGGTACACTGCCGGTCTTGCAGAATCGGCTTCATCATAACATTCCGGCACCGCGGCCCTTGCCTGCCGGTACCTTGGGGGATCTATTTCCTCCTCATCGTACGCTGCCCTTGCAGCTCGATAGTTTTGCCCGGTCTCATATCTACCGGCATGGTTGTTTCCGGCATAGCCTCTGGCGTAGCCTCGCTCTGCCCCTTGGCTTTTTCTACCGGCATCATGTTGCCCGGCTTGTTGCTTTCCGGCAAGAACCGGATCGTACACAGTCATCTGCTGCGCATTCACCTCTTTTTCTCTCCTTCTATCCGGATGGGGGGACGATGCCTGCCCATGGGACTTGCTACCGGCATTCTTTGTCGAACGCGCGGATTTTGAGGCCACGGCCTTGTTCAACTTAGCTAGCTGCTCAGCATTTTGCTGCTCAATAGTTTCCAGCAGCTCTCTAACACGCTCTTGCTGTTTTGCCAAAGCCTCTCCGGAAAGCGACTCGCACAGCTCTACGGCAGCTTTGGCAGCTTTTATAGTTTTATCCGGGCTGCTATACTTAGGCTTTTCCACGATGCTAACAGATGCAGAGGCACTCTTGCCAGTAAGAATCTCTTTGCGCAAATCTTGATCTAGGTTGCGAGCTTTTAGCCGGTTCTCCGGCATCCTAGCAGCATGCGCGCTAACAGAAGCAAAGCCATGGGCAGCGTTATACTCACGTACGGTTAGGTTCAGCTCGCGCTGCGCCCCCGACGATGTCCTTGCCGCTCTCCGGCATCTTCGGCGCTGCGCCTCCAGCTCACTTTGAGCCGCTGCCGGGTCGATGTTCTGCGCGATGGGGGTGGCGAGGACGTTCATCGCCGCCTGGAGCGGTGTCTCCGGTGGCGCGGATGATGCTCCCGCTGCGCCTGCGCCGCGCTCCAGCGGTGGTTTAGCCGCACGGGTCGAAACCGCGCGACCGGCACCTTCAGCCGCAACCTCCTTTCCTGCACCAGCCACACCGGTCATCATTACCTCGACGCTGCCGGCGGCGCGGCCAGCACAGAGCCATCTTGGCGGGTCCGGTGCCACCAGCACCGGCGAGAGGCGCTGGCGCACGGGGACGGTGCCGAAGTAGACGCGGTGGCTACCGAACTCGATGATGCGGCCGTTCTTGGGGAAGACGCCGCCGTTGGCGAAGCAGCCCGCGTTGTCATTGATGAAGTCCATGGCGTAGATGCGCTGCACCAACGCGGACACCGTACGCTCGCCGGAGATCTCGAGGACGCCCGCCCGAATGTGAACTCCATCAAGCGCCACTTCATGCCCCACGGTGGGCGCCAACTGTCGTCGTGGTGAACGAGCAGATGCCATAGGATGGCTTAGATTGGGACCGAATGGACGCAAGAGGATTCGGGGGAGGGTTTGCGATTAGATGGGAAGAACTTCCGGATGCTTTCCTCAAGAACACAGCCAGAGACCGGTATACAAGAAGAGAGACAAGAGGAAGAACTCTTTACTAGATCGCTAGCTTCATTGATCACAGCATGGTTACAAGTTCTGTCTACCTCTATTTCATCGTATCGTATATTGCCCGCAAGGAGGGCTGCCCCCTCTCCTTATATAGGGGAGAGGGTGGCTTACAGAGCAAGAAACCCTAATGGCATCTTTGACTGGACAAACTACTTTACAGAGTTACTGTACAAAGCTACTTTAATCATAGATGACACCGGGGTCTTCTTTAATCAGGGAGGCTGACGTCCTCCGGCTTCTTTCTCCGTCACCTCTCTCTTTGGCGCCAGGGCTCTGAATAAAGTTACTTTGCTTAGCTCATCCTTGTCTTCTTGCTCTGAAGAGAATCTTTGACCAGTCCTGCCGACAGGCTCTCCTTTCCGGTATCTTCTTTACCGGGTTCCGGCATACCCCTTTGGGGATACCGGCTTAGCTTTGCTCTCCCGGATTCCTGCTAGGCTTCCGGTAAGAACATTAAACCGGTATCTTGATGGCTCAAACCATCCGGTTTGGCATGCCTTTGGCATACCGGGGGTTATCCCCCCAACACAACTCTTGGGGCTTCCACCTATATAATGAGGGACAAGGGGAGGGTGGCCGGCCACTCTTGGCCTCCAACCTTGGCTGCCCCCTTCATGGCCGGCGCCCAAGGCACCCCTCTCCCCAAACCCTAGCACCCCTCCTCCACATACAACTCCTGCATACGCTTAGGCGAAGCCCTGCCGGAGTTCTCCATCGACACCGCCACCATGCCGTCGTGCTGCCGGGATTCCGAGGAGGATCTACTACTTCCGCTGCCCGCTGGAACGGGGAGAAGGACGTCGTCTTCATCAACACCGAACGTGTGACCGAGTACGGAGGTGCTGCCCGATCGTGGCACCATGATCAAGATCTTCTACGCGCTTTTGCAAGCGGCAAGTGATCGTCTACCGCAGCAATAAGAGCCTACTCTTATAGGCTTTGGAAATCTTCAAGGGTTAGTCTCGTTCATCCCCTCGTTGCTCCCATTTTCTAGATTGCATCTTGGCTTGGATTGCGTTCTCGCGGTAGGAAATTTTTTGTTTTCTATGCAACGAATCCCTACAGTGGTATCAGAGCCGTGTTTATGCATAGATGGTTGCACGAGTAGAACACAACGGTTTTGTGGGTGTTGATGCTCTTGTTGTCTTTAGTTTGAGTACTTTGCATCTTTATGGCATAGTGGGATGAAGCGGCTCGGACTAACTTTACATGACCGCGTTCATGAGACTTGTTCCTCGTTCGACATGCAACTTGTATTGCATAAGAGGCTTTGCGGGTGTCTGTCTCTCCTACTATAGTGAAGATTCAATTTACTCTTCTATTGACAACACTAGCATCACCGTTGTGGTTCATGTTCGTAGGTAGATTAGATCTCTCTCGAAAACCCTAAACCACGTAAAATATGCAAACCAAATTAGAGACGTCTAACTTGTTTTTGCAGGGTTTGGTGATGTGATATTACAAGAATAATCCAAGAAAAGAAACTTTATTATACATAGAGGATGACATGCGGGTCCCATTTTGTAGCAGCGGTCTCAACGTTTCCAAGGCGGCACAGGACCAAAAGAAAAATGAGGCAGCAGCATTCTCAACAATTCCAAGGCGGCAGGGGATCAAAAGAAAAAAAGGAAATAGCCAGAAATTAATTAGGGGTCAAAAATAAATCCACCAAAGGAAACTTTTATTGTTCATAGAGGATGACATGTGGGACCGACCTGCCAACAGCGTCCTCATCGTTTCAAAGGGGGCAGGGGATCAAAAGAAAAAGGCAAATAGCCAGAAATTAGGGGTCAAAAATAACTCCAAGAAAGGAAACTTTTATTGTTCGTAGAGGATGACATGCGGGACCCATGAGCCAGCAGCTTACTCAACGTTTCAAAGGTGGCATGAGATCGAAAGAAAAAGGCAAGTGACCAAATATCAGGAGCCAAAAATAATCCAAGATTTATTGTACATAGAGGATGACATGTGGGTCCCATTTTGCAGCAGCGGTCTCAATGTTTGTAATGCGGCTTGAGATCAAAAGAAAAAGAAATTAGCTAGTAATTAGGGGGTGAAAAAAATCCAAGAAAAGAAAGTTGATGGACATAGAGGATGACATGCGGGTCCCTTGAGCCAACAGCTTACTCAACGTTTCAAAGGGGGCAGGGGATCAAAAGAAAAAGGCAAGCCAAAAATCAGAGGGTGAAAAAAAATCCAACAAAGGAAACTTTTATAGCACATAGAGGATGACATGCGGGTCCCATGAGCCAGCAGGTTCCTCAACGTTTCAAACGTGGCATGAGATCGAAAGAAAAAGGCAAGTGACCAAATATGAGGTGCCAAAAAAAACTCCAAGAAAAGAAAGTTGATTGCTCATAGAGGATGACATGCGGGTCCCATTTAGCTGCAGCGGTCTCACCTTTGTTTGAGAGGCGGCGAGGATCGAAAGAAAAAGGCAAGTGACCAAATATCAGGAGCCAAAAATAATTCAAGAAAAGAAAGTTTTATAGTCCATAGAGGATGACATGCGGGTCCCATTTAGCAGCAGCGGTATCACCGTTTGAGAGGCGGCGGGGATCGAAAGAAAAAGGCAAGTGACCAAATATGAGGTGCCAAAAAATCCAAGAAAAGAAAGTTTTATAGTACATAGAGGATGACATGCGGGTCCCATTTAGCAGCAGCGGTATCACCGTTTGAGAGGCGGCAGGGGATCGAAAGAAAAAGGCAAGTGACCAAATATGAGGTGCCAAAAAAAAATCCAAGAAAAGAAAGTTTTATAGTACATAGAGGATGACATGCGGGTCCCATTTAGCAGCAGCGGTATCACCGTTTGAGAGGCGGCAGGGGATCGAAAAAAAGGCAAGTGACCAAATATGAGGTGCCAAAAAAAAACTCCAAGAAAAGAAAGTTGATTGCACATAGAGGATGACATGCGGGTCCCATTTAGCAGCAGCGGTCTCAACGTTTCCAAGGCGGCAAGGGATCAAAAGAAAAAGGAAGTAGCCAGAAATCAGGGGGTCAAAAAAATCCAAGAATAGAAAGAATTTTGGTTCATAGAGGATGACATGCGGGACCCATGATCCTGCATCGTAAATGGCTCGATCGGAGAACGTTGAACGAGATGGCGCGATCTAGAAAAAAAACAATGCCAGAGAGGCTGCCATCTGGGCCCTACATCCCTCGGCGGTGCGGATTTGCGTTGACTCGGCCGGCGAACCCGAGATTTCGAGATGCACCACGTCCCGGGCCACCATACGCGACGTTTTGGCCGCTTTCGTCGGGCTAGGTGGCCTCAAAAACGAGAAAAAAAAAGTTTTGACATGCACCACGGAGGGACCCAAAATCGTCGGCCATGGTACACCAGCAACCACGGCGCGACTTCAACTTCGTCGGCCATGGCAACTTTTCTTGTAGTGTGATATGGCCATAATGTGATGATGAATATGTATGAGATGATCATTATTGTATTGTGGCAACCGGCAGGAGCCATATGGTTGTCTTTAAATTTCATGTTGAGTAGTATTTCAAAGTAGTTGTAATAGTTGCTACATGAGGTGAACAACCATGAAGACGGCGCCATGAACCTTGACGCTACGCCGACGATGATGGAGATCATGCCCATTGATGATGGAGATCATGTCCGTGCTTTGGAGATGAAGATCAAAGGCGCAAAGACAAAAGGGCCATATCATATCACATATGAACTGCATGTGATGTTAATCCTTTATGCATCTTATTTTGCTTAGAACGCGACGGTAGCATTATAAGATGATCCCTCACATTAATATCAAGATAATAAAGTGTTCTCCCCTCGTATGCACCGTTGTACAGTTCGTCGTTTCGAAGCATCTCGTGATGATCGGATGTGATAGACTCAACATTCACATACAACGGGTGTAAGCCATGTTGCACACGCGGAATACTTGGGTTTGCTTGACGAGCCTAGCATGTACAGACATGGCCTCGGGACAACGGAAACCGAAAGGTTGAACACGAGTCATATGGATGATATGATCAACATGTTGATGTTCACCATTGAAGCTACATCATCTCACGTGATGATCGGGTTTGGTGTAGTGGATTTGGATCGTGTACCACTTAACAACTATGAGGGATGTTGTATTAAGTGGGAGTTCATTAGTAATTACATTAAAACATGAACTAATTATCATAAACATAGTCTGAGTAGTATTTTGAATTAATTTTGTAGTATTGGCATCCGTTTACTACTATGCGCTAGTCTTGTAATTGAGATAGAAATACTGTTAAAAATCTGACAAGAAACTTTACGGATTGGTACCGTATTGTTAAAGAATCAAGAATTGATTAAGTCCTATTGCAAATTTTTAGTAAACCTCACATTATTGATTCAAAGAGCTAAGGTTTCAATTAGTACCTAAAGTTATCTTGTCTCCATGAAACTTGAAGTTCAAATCTGTTTGAAGAAGTAAGGAGCTGAAAATTTAGTTTTCAGAAATAAGCAAGGTATGAGATATATGTGATATCTAAGACCTTATTGCAAGATGATAGAATATAAATTTGGCGAGACTACATAAACTCATAAGTTTTATGGGAATGTATGAAGGTTGAAGACGCCAGGCGTCACAATCCTCCAACTATTGGGGCACTAATAATATTCGCATATCCATGAAGTTATCATCCTTAGTATGCACCGTTGCTAAGACTCGTCGTTTCGAAGCATCACGTGATGATCGGGTGTGATAGATTCTACGTGTGCATACAACGGGTGCAAGCCAGATTTGCACATGCGAATACCAAGTTAAACTTTATGAGCCTAGCATGTACAGACATGGTCTCAGAAAGTCATCATGATACAATGGATAAAATTATGAGTGAAATTGTTCATCATATTACAAAGTTACTAATAGTGAAATCTGAAACACTTGTCATATGATGATCAAACTTAAAGTAAGAACCTCAAGGTTATTGGTATTTGACCAATAAATCTAGAAGTTAATAATGTTAAAGTGTTTCTCTGAATAATGAGGAAAGCTAAAAGAGAAACTGCAAAAGATATTTTGGCAAAAAGAAAAGAAAAGACTAGAAGGTCTAGCTCAGGTGTATATAAATGATATACATGTTATGGTTGTATTCCTAGTTAAGTCACTCTATGAAATTCTTGGGTATTAGTACTATATTGGTTGGTATGAAGTGTCATACAAAACAACGCAATACAAGAATACAATGGCCTAAGTGACTGACAAAGAATATGATAGGAATGCACGTCTGGAACAAAAATAAAGTGTTATTATGTTCATCGTTGGCATTCTATCTAGCCTTAGGAATTTATAATAAAGAACTTAATAATTGGTATTTTGCTCTGGTCAAATGAAAACAATGAGTTATGACATTACTCCATGTACGATGGATAAGTTATTATAAATCTTAATGGTGAAACACACATACATAACACTGACGCTAAAATGCCATAAGGCAAATGATTTGAATTCCACTTATTTGTGGAACCGCCATTTAGGTCATGTTAGAAAGGAACGCATGAAGGAACTCCATGCAAATGGATTTTTGGAGTCATTTGATTTGTTGAATCGTTTGGCGCTTGCAAAATCTTTTCTAAAAGGTAATGACTGAAATACCGTTCATAGGCCGAGAGTTGAACGGGCAACTAACTTAGTGAAAACATACATAATGATATATGTGGTTCACTAGGCATAGGTGTGTGCGGGAGATTCTTCTACTTCATGAAAACTTTCAACAATGAATTGAGTATATATGTGGATATATTCAATAAGGAAGAAGTTTGAAACATTTGAATGGATTCAAATAAATTTCAGCATGAAGTGGAAATCATCGTAATAGAAAAGTCAAATATCTATGATTGGATCATGGTGAAAATATTTGAATTACGAGTTTTAGCGAACATCTAAGAGAGTCATGAAATTGTTCTGCAACTCACATTTCTTGGAGTATCGTAATGATAATATAGTATCCGAGAGATGTATCCAAACCTTGTTGGATTAATAATGAGATAAAATATTATGACGCCATTATATTTTTGTGGACTATGCTTTAGTGACTACCGCTTTTACACTAAATAGAGCATCATCATGATCCGTAGAAATGACACCATACGAGTTATGGCATGGGTATAAACCCTAATAGTCCTTTCTTTAAATTTTGGTCTAAAAGTTTACAACCAAAATCGGATGAATGTCTTTGTTGGTTATCCCAAAGAATTGATTGGGAATTCTTTCCACTATGAATTAAACGATAAAAGTGTTCGTTAATGTTACTTGCTTATTTCCAAAAAATTGTTTTCTAGCGAAATATTTGAGTGGGAGGACAATAGAACTTGATAAGGTTTATGAACCTGAGCATAATGATCAGAGTAGCGCAGCATCGGAAATTGGTTCCGGAAGCGACCACGACGATCATGGCTCCCATGACTACAAAGTGTTTTAGCCATGGAGATCGAAGTACATATTGAACCTTGTAGGTATGGTTTACTTTGTGATCAAATAAATGATTTCTGGACAAAGGATTGATTGTGAACAATGATAAACCAACTACAAACAAAGAAGTTATGATGGGCCCTGACTCCGTTAAAATGGCTATACGCCATGAAATCCAAGATAGATGAATACTTTTTGAAAGTAAATAGATCTATAAAATTGATGGACTTGGATGAAATATCCTTGAAGAAGCTTGACTTGTCGAAAAGTTGTTTACGACAAAGTTCAAAGAGTTGACTACGACAAGATTAGATCTTCCGTAGCAATGCTTAAAGTCTATATGGATTATTCTAGTAATCACTACATATTTCCTTTATGAGATATGTTAGTAGGATGGCAAAATACATTACTTATCAGAAGTGTGTATTAAAGGTGTATACAAGATACAACCAAGAGTTTTGCTGGTCCGTGGAATACTAGATAGGTATACGAACTTCAATTGGATGGAGTAAGTATCACGGAGTTGGAATCTTCACCAGATGAAATAATCAAAGAGTTTTTTGATTTCATCAGAGACGATGAAGAGGCTTGCATTTGCAAGAAATTAAGTGGGAGCGCTAAGACATATTTATAATACTTTATGTAGATGACATATAGTTGGTTATAAATGATGTAATTATATACTTGATTAAAAGGTTTCATTGAGAAATTAACTTCAATGAAAGGATATGGACTGAAACATATTTAGTGTCAAGATCTATGAAGATAGATTGGAATACATAATAAGTTTAAGTCAAAGTACATAGAATGGATATTGAAGTAGTTCAATATAGAAATATTATGAAGGTGTTCTTTTCATGTGAAGGTTTAACAAGACTTGAGTGTATTTGACACTCGATGAGTAAAAACACATGAGTGATTTTAGATCACGAAGATTATGTACAAAATCAGATGTCCTGTGCTCTAAAGTGTTAGGAGCATATACCAGAATAATTCATGTGATGATTATTGGACAAACAGTAGGAATATCCTTGAGTACTTTAGAAGATCCAAGGATATATATATATATAATTTTATATGGTGTAATGACAAACAAATCGATGTAATGTGTTGCACCGATATTAGTTTGGTCGCATATAAAAATAAATTTCAATCTCCATTAGGCTAAGTGTTGTTTAAAAGGTAGCACAATGAGATAGAAGTTGACTATGCTAGATTTAGAAGAGTTCTAAATATTGTGACGGATTCTACAAAAGAAGGCAGAGTATGTCATTGTTTTGACAATGACAAAGGATGTTAAAGTCAAGAGGTTCTTTGAGAACTTGGTGTAGTTCCGACAGAGTCAGAACTTTGAAGCTATATTGTGTGTGACAATATTAGTGACATATTTCAGACCGCGGAATTAAGGTTCCACCAGAAGACCAAACATATTTAATGCCGACTCATTTGGAAATGAGTGATGCGTTGAGACGCAAATGAATTACAAAATACATACGTTTCTGAGCGTGTCAGATCCGTTGACTAAAACCTCTCCCGTGAGAGAAGCATGATAAAGCACCAGAAGGCCAAGGTGTTATATCTTTACAAATGTAAACTAGATTATTGACTCTAGTGCAAGTGGGAGACTGTTGGAGATATGCCCAAGAGGCAATAATAAAAGTGGTTATTATATATCTCTATGTTTATGATAAATGTTTATATACCATGCTATAATTGTATTAACTGAAACATTGATACATGTGTGATATGTAAACAACAAAGAGTCCCTAGTATGCCTCTTAACTAGCTTGTGATTAATGGATGATTAGTTTCATAATCATGAACATTGGATGTTATTAATAACAAGGTTATATCATTGTATGAATGATGTAATGGACACACCCAATTAAGCGTAGCATAAGATCACGTCATTAAGTTATTTGCTATAAGCTTTCGATACATAGTTACCTAGTCCTTATGACCATGAGATCATGTAAATCACTTATACCGGAAAGGTACTTTGATTACATCAAACGCCACTGCGTAAATGGGTGGTTATAAAGGTGGGATTAAGTATCCGGAAAGTATGAGTTGAGGCATATGGATCAACAGTGGGATTTGTCCATCCCGATGACGGATAGATATACTCTGGGCCCTCTCGGTGGAATGTCGTCTAATGTCTTGCAAGCATATGAATAAGTTCATAAGAGACCACATACCACGGTACGAGTAAAGAGTACTTGTCAGGAGACGAGGTTGAACAAGGTATAGAGTGATACCGATGATCAAACCTCGGACAAGTAAAATATCGCGTGACAAAGGGAATTGGTATCGTATGTGAATGGTTCATTCGATCACTAAGTCATCGTTGAATATGTGGGAGCCACTATGGATCTCCAGATCCCGCTATTGGTTATTGGTCGGAGAGAAGTCTCAACCATGTCTACATAGTTCGCGAACCGTAGGGTGACACACTTAAGGTTTGATGTCGTTTAAGTAGATATGGAATATGGAATGGAGTTCGAAGTTTTGTTCGGAGTCTCGGATGGGATCCAGGACATCACGAGGAGTTCCGGAATGGTCCGGAGAATAAGATTCATATATAGGAAGTCATATTCCAAGTTTGGAAATGATCTGGTGCATTTATGGCAGGTTCTAGAAGGTTCTAGAAAAGTCCGGAAGAATGGCACTATGGAAGGTGGAGTCCCGGAGGGACTCCACTAGCATGGCCGGCAAAACCCTAAGGGGGAGGAGTCCCAGGTGGGCTCCACTTTGGTGGCCGGCCAGCCCCACCTCAAGGAAAGGTGGGAGTCCCACCTTGAGTAGGACTCCCCCCTTGAGTAGGTTTCCCACCTTTGGGAAGTTTTAGTGTTGGGGTCTTATTCGAAGACTTGGACTACAACTCTTGGGGCTTCCACCTATATAATGAGGGACAAGGGGAGGGTGGCCGGCCACTCTTGGCCTCCAACCTTGGCTGCCCCCTTCATGGCCGGCGCCCAAGGCACCCCTCTCCCCAAACCCTAGCACCCCTCCTCCACATACAACTCCCGCATACGCTTAGGCGAAGCCCTGCCGGAGTTCTCCATCGACACCGCCACCACGCCGTGATACGTCTCCGACGTATCGATAATTTCTTGTGTTCCATGCCACATTATTGATGTTATCTACATGTTTTATGCACACTTTATGTCATATTCGTGCATTTTCTGGAACTAACCTATTAACAAGATGCCGAAGTGCCAGTTGCTGTTTTCTGCTGTTTTTGGTTTCAGAAATCCTAGTAATGAAATATTCTCCGAATCGGACGAAATCAACGCCCAAGTTCCTATTTTCACCGGAAGCATCCAGAACACACGAGAACCACCAGGGAGGGGGCACAGGCCCACCAAACCACATGGCGGCACGGCCAGGGGGGGCCCGCGCCACCCTATGGTGTGGGCACCCCTTCGACCCTCTGGCGCCGCCTCTTCGCCTATTTAAGCCGTCGTGACCTAAAACTTCGACACCAATCGATGAAACCCACAGAAACCTTCCAGAGCCGCCGCCATCGCGAGGCCAAGATCTAGGGGACAGGAGTCTCTGTTCCGGCACGCTGCCGGAGCGGGGAAGTGCCCCCGGAAGGCTTCTCCATCGACACCGCTGCCATCTCCACCGCCATCTTCATCACCGCTGCTGCTCCCATGAGGAGGGAGTAGTTCTCCATCGAGGCTCGGGGCTGTACCGGTAGCTATGTGGTTCATCTCTCTCCCATGTACCTCAATACAATGATCTCATGAGCTGCTTTACATGATTGAGATTCATATGAGTTTTGTATCACTATTCATCTATGTGCTACTCTAGCAAAGTTATTAAAGTAGTTCTATTCCTCCTGCACGTGTGTAAAGGTGACAGTGTGTGCACCGTGTTAGTACTTGGTTTATGCTATGATCATGATCTCTTGTAGATTGCGAAGTTAACTATTGCTATGATAATATTGATGTGATCTATTCCTCCTACATATGCATGAAGGTGACAGTGTGCATGCTATGTTAGTACTTGGTTTAGTCTATTGATCTATCTTACACTATAAGGTTACTTAAACATGAGCATTATTGTGGAGCTTGTTAACTCCGGCATTGAGGGTTCGTGTAATCCTACGCAATGTGTTCATCATCCAACAAAAGTGTAGAGTATGCATTTATCTGTTCTGTTATGTGATCAATGTTGAGAGTGTCCACTAGTGAAAGTGTAATCCCTAGGCCTTGTTCCTAAATACTGCTGCGTTACTACTGCTTGTTTACTGTTTTACTGTGTTACTACTGCTGCAATACTACCACCATCAACTACATGCCAGCAAGCTATTTTCTGGCACCGTTGCTACTGCTCATATATATTCATACCACCTGTATTTTACTATCTCTTCGCCGAACTAGTGCACCTATTAGGTGTGTTGGGGACACAAGAGACTTCTTGCTTTGTGGTTGCAGGGTTGCATGAGAGGGATATCTTTGACCTCTTCCTCCCTGAGTTCGATAAACCTTGGGTGATCCACTTAAGGGAAAACTTGCTGCTGTTCTACAAACCTCTGCTCTTGGAGGCCCAACACTGTCTACAGGAAAAGGAGGGGGAAGTAGACATCAAGTTATTTTCTGGCGCCGTTGCCGGGGAGGAAAGGTAAAAGGTACTCACACTCCGGATCTCGGCTACTAAGCTATTTCCCGGCGCCGTAAGTACTCAAAGCTATTTCCTTTAGATCCTGCAATTTCAACTTTTTGTTTCTTGTTTACACTAGTTTGGCATAATGGACAAGAATGATCTTCTTATTCTATTTCCTGATTTAAAACATGGATTGTTTGATGCGAAAATTAAAAAACCTATGGAATCTTATTTGCATGCTGGTAGTAATATTAGTATGAACGCTTTGAACACCATTGTTGATAATAATATAGAAAGTTCTAAGCTTGGGGAAGCTGGTTTTCATGATCTTTTTAGTCCCCCAAGCATTGAGGAGAAAATTTACTTTGATGATACTTTGCCTCCTATTTATGATGATTATAATGATAGTAGTCTTTTGGTGCCACCTACTATGGAGAGTAAATTTTGTTGTGATTATACTATGCCTCCTACACTTGATGAGAATAATAATGATAGCTACTTTGTTGAATTTGCTCCTACTACAGTTAATAAGAATAACTATGCTTATGTGGGGAGTAATAGTTTTATGCATGAGACTCATGATAAGAATGCTTTATGTGATAGTTATATTGTTGAGTTTGCTCATGATGCTACTGAAAGTTATTATGAGAGAGGAAAATATGGTTGTAGAAATTTTCATGTTACTAAAACACCTCTCTATGTGCTGAAATTTTTCAAGCTACACTTGTTTTATCTTCCTATGCTTGTTGCATTATGCTTCTTGAACTTGTTTATTTACAAGATTCCTATGCATAGGAAGCATGTTAGACTTAAATGTGTTTTGAATTTGCCTCTGGATGCTCTCTTTCGCTTCAACTACTATTTCTTATGAGTGCATCA
The DNA here is from genome assembly GCF_019359855.2 of Lolium perenne. NCBI lineage: Eukaryota > Viridiplantae > Streptophyta > Magnoliopsida > Poales > Poaceae > Lolium > Lolium perenne. The sequence goes on from NC_067245.2 coordinate 319,548,863, forward strand.
TTAAAAACTGCTGAGCCCATCTTAATGGCTATAAAGAAAGAACTTCTTGGGAGATAACCCATGTGTTATTTTGCTACAGTACTTTGTTTTATATTTGTGTCTTGGAAGTTGTTTACTACTGTAGCAACCTCTCCTTATCTTAGTTTAGTGTTTTGTTGTGCCAAGTAAAGTCTTTGATAGAAAAGTAAGTACTAGATTTGGATTACTGCGCAGTTCCAGATTTCTTTGCTGTCACGAATCTGGGTCTACCTCCCTGTAGGTAGCTCAGAAAATTAATCCAATTTACGTGCATGATCCTCAGATATGTACGCAACTTTCATTCAATTTGGGCATTTTCATTTGAGCAAGTATGGTGCCATTTTAAAATTCGTCAATACGAACTGTTCTGTTTTGGCAGATTCTGCCTTTTATTTCGCATTGCCTCTTTTGCTATGTTGGATGAATTTCTTTGATCCATTAATGTCCAGTAGCTTTATGCAATGTCCAGAAGTGTTAATAATGATTGTGTCACCTCTGAATATGTTAATTTTTATTGTGCACTAACCCTCTAATGAGTTGTTTCGAGTTTGGTGTGGAGGAAGTTTTCAAGGATCAAGAGAGGAGGATGATATACTATGATCAAGAAGAGTGAAAGCTCTAAGCTTGGGGATGCCCCGGTGGTTCACCCCTGCATATATCAAGAAGACTCAAGCGTCTAAGCTTGGGGATGCCCAAGACATCCCCTTCTTCATCGACAAATTATCAGGTTCCTTCTCTTGAAACTATATTTTTATTCGGTCACATCTTATGTGCTTTACTTGGAGCATCTGTGTGCTTTTGTTTTTGTTTTTGTTTGAATAAATGCTTGTGTGGGAGAGAGACACGCTCCGCTGGTTCGTATGAACACATGTGTTCTTAGCTTTTAATATTCATGGCGAAGTTTCTTCTTCGTTAAATTGTTATATGGTTGGAATTGGAAAATGATACATGTAGTAATTGCTAAAATGTCTTGGGTAATGTGATACTTGGCAATTGTTGTGTTCATGTTTAAGCTCTTGCATCATATGCTTTGCACCCATTAATGAAGAAATACATAGAGCATGCTAAAATTTGGTTTGCATAATTGGTCTCTCTAAGGTCTAGATAATTTCTAGTATTGAGTTTGAACAACAAGGAAGACGGTGTAGAGTCTTATAATGTTTACAATATGTCTTTTATGTGAGTTTTGCTGCACCGGTTCATCCTTGTGTTTGTTTCAAACAACCTTGCTAGCCTAAACCTTGTATCGAGAGGGAATACTTCTCATGCATCCAAAATACTTGAGCCAACCACTATGCCATTTGTGTCCACCATACCTACCTACTACATGGTATTTCCCCGCCATTCCAAAGTAAATTGCTTGAGTGCTACCTTTAAACAATTCAAAATTTATCACCTCTGATTTGTGTCAATGTTTTATAGCTCATGAGGAAGTATGTGGTGTTTATCTTTCAATCTTGTTGGGCAACTTTCACCAATGGACTAGTGGCTTCATCCGCTTATCCAATAATTTTGCAAAAAGAGCTGGCAATGGGATTCCCAGTCCCAAATTAATTAACAAAAAAATAGACACTCCTCCATGGTATGTGATTGTTGGACGGCACCCGAAGGATTCGGTTAAGCCATGGCTTGTGTAAGCAAAGGTTGGGAGGAGTGTCATCATAATAAAACTAAAATAAAAAGGCACTCCTTCATGGTATGAGATTGTTGGTAGGCACCCGAGGATTCGGTTAGCCATGGTTTGTGAAAGAAAGGTTGGAAGGAGTGCCACCCAAAATAAAATAAAATGGGAGCCGCTCTTTGAAGGTTTGTCTGGCAAGGGGATTAGAGTACCCGCTACCATTCGTTGACAACAACATACACCTCTCAAAACTTTATTTTTATGCTCTCTTTATGTTTTCAAAATCAAAGCTCTAGCACAAATATAGCAATCGATGCTTTTCCTCTATGGAGGACCATTCTTTTACTTTCATTGTTGAGTCAGTTCACCTATTTCTCTCCACCTCAAGAAGCAAACACTTGTGTGAACTGTGCATCGATTCCTACATACTTGCATATTGCACTTGTTATATTACTCTATGTTGACAATATCCATGAGATATACATGTTATGAGTTGAAAGCAACCGCTGAAACTTAATCTTCCTTTGTGTTGCTTCAATGCCTTTACTTTGAATTATTGCTTTATGAGTTAACTCTTATGCAAGACTTATTGATGCTTGTCTTGAAGTGCTATTCATGAAAAGTCTTTGCTTTATGATTCACTTGTTTACTCATGTCATATACATTGTTTTGATCGCTGCATTCACTACATATGCTTTACAAATAGTATGATCAAGATTATGATGGCATGTCACTCCAGAAATTATCTTTGTTATCGTTTTACCTGCTCGGGACGAGCAGAACTAAGCTTGGGGATGCTGATACGTCTCCGACGTATCGATAATTTCTTGTGTTCCATGCCACATTATTGATGTTATCTACATGTTTTATGCACACTTTATGTCATATTCGTGCATTTTCTGGAACTAACCTATTAACAAGATGCCGAAGTGCCAGTTGCTGTTTTTTGCTGTTTTTGGTTTCAGAAATCCTAGTAACGAAATATTCTCGGAATCGGACGAAATCAACGCCCAAGTTCCTATTTTCACCGGAAGCATCCAGAACACACGAGAACCACCAGGGAGGGGGCACAGGCCCACCAAACCACATGGCGGCGCGGCCAGGGGGGCCGCGCCACCCTATGGTGTGGGCACCCCTTCGACCCTCTGGCGCCGCCTCTTCGCCTATTTAAGCCGTCGTGACCTAAAACTTCGACACCAATCGACGAAACCCACAGAAACCTTCCAGAGCCGCCGCCATCGCGAGGCCAAGATCTGGGGGACAGGAGTCTCTGTTCCGGCACGCTGCCGGAGCGGGGAAGTGCCCCCGGAAGGCTTCTCCATCGACACCGCTGCCATCTCCACCGCCATCTTCATCACCGCTGCTGCTCCCATGAGGAGGGAGTAGTTCTCCATCGAGGCTCGGGGCTGTACCGGTAGCTATGTGGTTCATCTCTCTCCCATGTACCTCAATACAATGATCTCATGAGCTGCTTTACATGATTGAGATTCATATGAGTTTTGTATCACTATTCATCTATGTGCTACTCTAGCAAAGTTATTAAAGTAGTTCTATTCCTCCTGCACGTGTGTAAAGGTGACAGTGTGTGCACCGTGTTAGTACTTGGTTTATGCTATGATCATGATCTCTTGTAGATTGCGAAGTTAACTATTGCTATGATAATATTGATGTGATCTATTCCTCCTACATATGCATGAAGGTGACAGTGTGCATGCTATGTTAGTACTTGGTTTAGTCTATTGATCTATCTTACACTATAAGGTTACTTAAACATGAGCATTATTGTGGAGCTTGTTAACTCCGGCATTGAGGGTTCGTGTAATCCTACGCAATGTGTTCATCATCCAACAAAAGTGTAGAGTATGCATTTATACGTTACATTATGTGATCAATGTTGAGAGTGTCCACTAGTGAAAGTGTAATCCCTAGGCCTTGTTCCTAAATACTGCTGCGTTACTACGCTTGTTTCTTGTTTTACTGTGTTACTACTGCTGCAATACTACCACCATCAACTACACGCCAGCAAGCTATTTTCTGGCACCGTTGCTACTGCTCATATATATTCATACCACCTGTATTTCACTATCTCTTCGCCGAACTAGTGCACCTATTAGGTGTGTTGGGGACACAAGAGACTTCTTGCTTTGTGGTTGCAGGGTTGCATGAGAGGGATATCTTTGACCTCTTCCTCCCTGAGTTCGATAAACCTTGGGTGATCCACTTAAGGGAAAACTTGCTGCTGTTCTACAAACCTCTGCTCTTGGAGGCCCAACACTGTCTACAGGAAAAGGAGGGGGAAGTAGACATCACGCCGTCGTGCTGCCGGGATTCCGAGGAGGATCTACTACTTCCGCTGCCCGCTGGAACGGGGAGAAGGACGTCGTCTTCATCAACACCGAACGTGTGACCGAGTACGGAGGTGCTGCCCGATCGTGGCACCATGATCAAGATCTTCTACGCGCTTTTGCAAGCGGCAAGTGATCGTCTACCGCAGCAATAAGAGCCTACTCTTATAGGCTTTGGAAATCTTCAAGGGTTAGTCTCATTCATCCCCTCGTTGCTCCCATCTTCTAGATTGCATCTTGGCTTGGATTGCGTTCTCGCGGTAGGAAAATTTTTGTTTTCTATGCAACGAATCCCTACATCTACATGGTTAAGAAAGAAGAATTAATGCCATACTTTAGGAGAGCCAAGACCCTCATGTCTACATTTGTTGATCTAAATATTCAACACATCGTTAGAAGTCAAAATGACAAGGCTGATGCATTAGCAAGCCTAGCTGCTAGCATAGCATTAACATCGCATCAACCAATGGACGTCCATGTTGAAGAAAGAAGAATTCTACCTATACTTTCCGAAGAAGAAGGTGAAGAAACCATAATATCGTCGGCAATGACAGCCGACGTATGTGAAATTGAGTTAGGGGATTGGCGAGAACCATTCCTAGAATATTTCCTTCACGGATACTTACCTTTGGATGAAAGATCTCGAATTCGCAAGATGTCAATTCATTATACATGCATCAATGACACACTCTATAGGCATTCGCATGATGGCATATTATTGCGTTGCCTCGCTAAAAATGAAATTATAGAGGCCTTGAATGAAGTACATGCTGGGATATGTGGCTCACATCAATCAGGTCCGAAGTTACACTATCAACTAAGGCGTTTGGGTTATTATTGGGCCACAATGTTTGAAGATGCAACTAAATTCGCAAAGAAATGCCATGAATGTCAAGTACATGGCGACTTTATACATCAGCCGCATGAACCTCTCCACGCGACAAATATATCTTGGCCTTTCGAAATGTGGGGGATGGATATAGTAGGGCCAATCACCCCACCATCCTCCAAAGGTCATAAATTTATTTTTGTCGCGACCGATTATTTCTCTAAGTGGGCGGAACTTACACCGCTAAAATAGGACAAAGCGGAGAACGTGGAACATTTTATAAGAACACAACTCATATATCGCTTCGGTGTTCCTTCTCGGATCATGTCTGATAATGGAACCCCTTTCACAAACAAACAAGTAGATAAATTATGCTCAAAGTTTAAGATAAATCATTACTATTCCACGGCATATAACCCAGCCGCCAATGGGCAAGCGGAAGCTTTTAATAAAACGCTATGTAAATTACTAAAGAAAGTTGTATCAAAAAATAAACGCGAGTGTCATGAAAAATTGCTTGAAGCTTTGTGGGCATACAGAACCACAACACGCACGCCTACGGGAATGACACCATACTCCCTAGTGTTTGGAGGAGAAGCGGTTCTACCTTTGGAGGTACAAATCACTTCACTAAGGGTCGCTACTCATGAAAAATTATCGAATCGATAAAGCTACGTCTTGATGAATTAGAAAGACTTGAAGGGAAACGACTTCACACTTTGCAAAATTTAGAAGCATATCAAGCAAGAATGTCTCGGGCCTTCGACAAGCGCGTCAAAAGAAGGTCATTTAAACAAGGAGACTTAGTGCTCGCTGTCATTCGTCCTATGAATACCACGCGGCGAATGAAAGGAAAGTTTGAACCTAAATGAAGGTCCTTTCGTCGTAAAAAAAGTTTATTCTAGCGGCGCATACAAAATCATATCGCCGGACGGTGAATATTCACCTTCGCCAGTAAATGGGAAATTCCTTAAGCGTTACTACGCTTGAGAAAATATATATATAAAAAATACTCCAACCCTCATGAGTATAAACTGGGGCATAAAGTAAATATAAGTTCATAATAAATACTCCAATAGCTTATGAGTCTAAACTATGTCATATGAAAAAAAATACTCCTTGCCATCACGAGTATAAACTGGGACCAAAACGGAAAAGATATTTTACTCCTCGCCATCACGAGTATAAACTGGGGCCAAAACTAAATGAAAGAAAATACTCCTCGCCATCACGAGTATAAATTGGGGCAGAAATAAAAGAAAATACTCCTCGCCATCCCGAGTATAAACTGGGGCGAAGATAAAAGAAAATTACTCCATCCCCTCAAGAGTATAAACTGGGGCAAAGATAAAATAAAATTACTCCACACCCTCACGAGTACAAACTGGGGTACAAAAAAACAAATACTCCAACCCTCATGAGTATAAACTGGGGCACAAAGTATATATAAGTTCATAATAAATACTCCAATAAATTTATGAGTCTAAACTGTGACATATAAAAAAAAGGCTACTCCAAATTTGTGAGCTAAACCGTAATACAATTAATAAAGTTGGTGCAGAAAATGTGCGCATTACATATTCATATCTCAAGGCATTCAAATCATACTAAATGCTCATCATCTGAAAGAGAAATGATTCACTGATAATAGCTGCCAACAATTGGAGAGCAACCGTGAATAAATAAATGGCATGGTAGACCACTGTTTCCATGCAAATAAACTGAAACATACGAAAATGCTTGAAAGGAAAGCTAGCTCATGCAGGTTGAAGGGCCCAGGAAATTGGTATTATACGGAACGCAATTTCTTCACATTCTCTATAATAGGACCGATCTCATCACCCATGACGGATATCTTCTGCTGGAGGTAGATCTGGCCATGGGCAGCCCGGCCCGAGCGGCCCGGCCCGACCCGGCCCGAAAAACTCGGGCCTGGGCCGAGATATGTTGGCCCGACACCCTGGCCAGGCCGGGCCTAGGTAGCCCAAAAACTGAGATTAAGCCTACGGCCCGGCCCGCGGCCCGACGGCCCGGCGGGCTTGGTGTGTTTTTGGCCGGGCCGGGCTTGGGCCGAATTTTTTGCGTCGGGCCTACCTCGGGCCGGCCCAAGGCCCAGCCCGGCCCGACACATGCCCAGGTATGGCTGGAGGGCCTTTATTTCCTGAGTAGTTTTTGCATTAGCTTCGGAAAGAGTGTCACGCAGCTTCTTGGCCTCAGCTTGCTTACTGGACTGTGTCGACTTCAGTTCCTTAACACCTTCTTCAATATCATTCAAGGAATTTTCAACTTCTTCCATCTGTACTTTAAGAGCTTTGAAGTGTGTCATCTTCTCAACACGCTGCTTTTCCATGGATGATAGCTTCGCTGCTATAGTCTCTAAAACATCGGCGAGTGATGCCTGCTCTCGATCTGCCACAACGAGAGCTCCATCTCGTTTCTGGGATTTAGAACCTAACGTTGTCTGAGCTTCTTGCATGACACTTGAAATACAAATGAGCCTTTCTAATGCTGCACGAGTAGCCACAACTCTAGCAATATCATCCCTAGCTGGGAGTAGCGAGTGGATCGCCTTGAGAACTTCACAGCGATGAGGATCTACTATTGTGGAGTTGTCCAAACCTTCAAAGGCTGTGTCCAATACCGAATCAAAGGTATTGACCAACTCACCGAAACAATCATTCCCACTAGAGGGCTAAGACAAGGAGACCCGCTGTCTCCTTATCTTTTCCTCTTCGTGGCTGAGTGTTTCTCTTCGGTGATTAATAATGCTATCCTCACCAAAAGCCTCCAGGAGTTCAAAATTACTAGAAGCTCTCCAGGTATCTCACACCTCCTGTTTGCAGACGACTGTCTCATGTTCTTCCGTGCTAATCCAGAACAAGCGAGAGTGGTGAAAGAGGCTATTTTAGAGTTCGAGAAGGGGTCAGGCCAGATTCTAAGTGCCAACAAATGCTCCTTGTTGTTCAGTGAGAATTGCCCAGAAACTAAACAGGTCGAAGTCAAACAGATCTTGGAGGTCTCTCGGGATTCCTTTGAAGATAGATACTTGGGCTACCCAACTCCTGAAGGACGCATGAATAAAGGGAAGTTTCAGCCATCTAAAGATCGTCTCTCCAAGAAACTGAATAATTGGGTCGAGAAGCTAATGTCTATGGGGGCAAAGGAAGAACTCATCAAATCTGTCGCTCAGGCCATCCCCATCCATGTTATGGGTATCTTTAAGCTCCCAGCTGGGTTCCATGACGACTACATGAAGTTGGTGCGCAACTTTTGGTGGGGGGAAGATGAGATGAAGAGAAAGGTTCACTGGGCGGCATGGGATATTCTCACTAGCCCTAAGGACCTGGGTGGAGTCGGATTCAGAGATTCCAGGCTTATGAACCAAGCCATGCTAGCCAGACAATGTTGGAGAATCATAAAAAACCCAAACAGTTTGTGTACTAGGCTCCTCAAATCAATTTATTTCCCTCGTGGGAACTTTCTTGACACCGTCTTCAGACAAGATGCATCCCCTTCATGGCATGGTATCGAGCATGGTTTGGATCTCATCAAAGAGGGCATCATTTACAGGATAGGTAATGGCAACAAGGTCAATATTTGGAGGGATAATTGGCTTCCGAGAGACTATAACCTAAAGGTCTCCCAGGGGAAGACGAGAACTAGAATCCGACGAGTAAACCAACTTCTAGCGCCTGATGGTAAATCCTGGAATGAAGCCCTGGTACGGGATGTATGCTATAGCAGTGATGTTGATTGGATCCTCGACATGAAACTCCCTATCAACCAATGCAATGATTTTTTAGCTTGGCACTATGAACCATCGGGATTGTTCTCTGTCAAAAGCGCATACAGGTTGGCTTACAATCTTCAACATGGCACCAGATGGCGTGCATGTCATAGCGAAAGCAGAGACAACAGCAGGAAAATTTGGAAAGTCATTTGGAAGGCAAACGTTCCAAACAAAGTCAAAATTTTTGGGTGGAGAGTTGCCTGTGATAACCTAGCCACTAAGAAGAACAAGATGAGAAGAACCCTCGAAATGAATAGTATTTGTAATATCTGCGGGAGAGAAGAGGAAGACAGTTTCCATGCTACTGTCATGTGCACTAAATCTAGAGCACTGAGAACCCAAATGAGGACTTACTGGCAGCTCCCACCAGAACGAGCTTTCAGACTCACTGGACCTGAATGGTTCCAAAACCTGCTTATCAATTCTACCAAATCCCAAAGATGCCAAATCCTGATGCTGCTTTGGAGATCTTGGCACCTGAGATGCGATATTGTCCACGGTAAAGGGGACGAGACCATTGCCAGATCTGCTGTTTTCCTCGTAAATTATAACAATTTTCTTCAGGATCCGACACAAGAGGAATCCTCTCGTCTTGGTTCGTCTACTGTTGACCCTGTGCAGGTTACCGAAGATAGCCGAACGTTTGCCGCCAACCCCAGCAAGCAAACATCCTGGTCGCCACCGTGTGAAGGGGAAACAAAGATGAATGTGGACGCGGCCTTTTGCCCGGCCTCTGGAGAATCGGCAGCAGGTGTAGTTATCCGTGATCACCAGGGTGCCATCATCCTAGCAGCAAGTATGGTTGGAACAAAGTGCAGGGATGCGGAAGAAGCAGAAGCTACTGCTATATATGAAGGTTTGAAGATTGCTGTGGAGTACAACCTGACACCCTCTTCCCTGGAGTCTGATTGTGCTAATGCGGTTGCAGCTGTCAACAATCACTCAGCTATTTCTTCTGTGAACTGGCATATTTACAAGAACATAAAGTTGTATACGAGCGTGCTGCCTAACTGTATCTTATCTAAAGTTGGTAGAAATTGTAATGAAGCTGCCCATAGACTGGCACATCTTGCTACTTCCTCTGGGTCTAGTAATATTTGGCTTTCCCCTGTCCCAGAAGCTGTTAGGGAATTATGTAATCAAGACTCTGTAAACTACTTTGTGAGCTGATTAATTGTTTTTCCCCCTCAAAAAAAAAAAAAAAAAAATACCGAATCAAAGGTCTTCATAACAACTTCAGCAATAGAGGAAACATTCATGGAAGACATTGCAATTCGGGTTGAAGTTCCCTCGTTGCTAACAAGAGCGCCTTCAGCACCTAAAAAAAGGGAGAGGCAAAAAGAGTCAGATGAATATTTCTATAAAAGAAAATGAATAAGAAACTCAACAAATAAAGTAAAATATAAGAATATTTATAGAACTACCATGTAAAGATGAAGATAAATGACTTGGAATATCAATCACTGAAGGTATATTCGAAGCTGTATGTGAGGAAGAATTTGAAGGATCAATATCATCCAGACCCGACGCGCTATAATCATCTACATTTAGCGTGTTAAAATCTTCAAAACCGTGATCCATATCTCCACTAAGAACGTTGTCCAAAGCCGCACAGCTGAGATCATTAGGCACGTATAAAGGAATATCCAATCTTAGAGGGCTGGAAATATCCCCATCATCGGCAAAATGAATTCTTCTTTTAGCTGTAGGCCGCGTGTCCTCATCGGAAGAGATAGTTTCAGTTATACATGGTTCTTTTAGCTTATCAAGCAAAAGATTGTCACCAGCCTTCTCACCCGCTGGAGGCAAAATATCAGCAGAAGAAGACATAACAATACCCTTATCCTTCCTTTTCTGTAAATAATATAGGTTCATAATATGTTATACAAAGAAACTGTGACAGTGATAAAATAGATTAAATGAAATAAAAGTTATTAACTCACGCGTCGAGGACTTTTAGGAGGCTCATTATCTCCGAGAAAAGTCGCCAAAATTTGTTTCCAATAATCCACGATCTCTTTCTCCTTCGCTTCAATAGCGGTAATGTACTCATTTTGACGCCTTGCTGATACTTCTTTTATTATAACATGATCTAAATTTGAAAGCTTGCGTTGGGACATGAATGGTTTCCCACTTTGCTTAAACGCATTCTTCCTCTCATCATATGGGATTTTCCCATGCAAACTGCCATCCCTAAGTTTATACGAAATGTCACTGAATGGTTTAAAAAACTTCTTCCACCAATCGTCCCATGGCAAAGAACACTTGCCCTCATATCGGCTGCTAAGAGGATGTTGGATATTCTCCTGACTTGGTCATAACAAATGGGACCAGTAGGTGTATGCAATACCAACATCGGCTTCGGTAAATAAAGATTTCAACGGATCGTATGGTATCAATTGGTCCAGTCTAAATTGGCGAGCCACACGATCCGGATGATAGGGCTCAGCTATACACACATCAATGTTCTGAAATAAGAACCTCCAGGGAAGAATACCTCGGCGGACAGAAATCATAAAAGACCTCTGTAGCTGATCCACTCCATTCAGGTTACGTGAAGAATAAGGGCACCAAGTGATGTTTATCTGATTCTCAAAGAAATCATAGGCCGTTTTAGGAGAAAATTCATCCGGGGACCTGAACATAGTACTTATCATGGTTGGCTGTATGAGCAAGGTTCTAGGAGTGGGAAGACGATTTCCTTTACCCTTAGCCCCAAAAGTTTTCTTCAGATAAAGATGCATCCACCCTATGACATAATGAACTGGCCAAGGTGCCTTGCTATATGTGGGTCCCACAGGATGCATACTCATACACCGGAGCGAAAAGTACAGCGAAGAAAGCGCCGGTGGAGCAAGTGAAATTTTGCGCCCTATAGCAATCCAAGATGCCATGACGAGAACACCAGGACGAATGTATGGTCCTCCACCAACAACGACAAAACTACATAGCCAAACTGCGATAAATGTTGCAAGATACATACGACTCTCTCGAAGACTAGCGAAGGTCAAAGGTTTGGGGCGATGATTGTGAAAATAATCACACCAATCTTGGAAAGATACTAACTGGCCTTCACTCTTAGAAGAGAGATCCTCCCATATTGTCAAAAGGCTGAGATAAAAGTTTGGAAATAGAAGTAAAGAAGGATCTAGATCTTTTAGCGGAGGGATATATTCTTCATAAGGATCCCCAACGATCGGAGGCCCGGCCATAAGGAGCATGTTGAGTAAAGTGATCGTATGCTCACCATATGAGAGCAGAAAAGTGTTGGTTTGTGGACTCCATTTCTCTAGCAAAGATTGCAACAGAGGAGGGGAAGCAGTATAGTCGCAGAGAGAGCAATATATAGCTCCACATATATAATCTGTGTGATCTTCACCCCCTTTCAAGTTAAAAGAATGATTGGTGAGGACTTCAGCACCCCATTCAACATAACCAATGGGGCGTTGGACGTATGAGATGTTATGATTCTCCCAACCTAATTGTCTCGACACCATTCTTTTCCCTAAGGTACAAAGTAACTCAGCGTGAGGCCTTGGTGCGGTTGGGTGGTAACTTAGAGCATCAAACGAATGTTCCGAGTGCCATCCACGATCTCCAGGAACCACTCGCGCCCCTATTTCCGCTGACTTGGTGAGTGTAGGGTTGGCTAAAGCAGTTGTCTCAGGTTCATACAACTGTTTCTTGGCCAGCTCTGATAATTTCAGTTGATATGAGGAGCGAGTAGGTTGACCAAGCACCATCTATATATATACATAAAATGGGCAAAATTAAATCAGAACGATATACGAAGCAAAAAAAAATAAGTATATTACCTAATGAAGCTTTGCGAACAACTACTTCCAACCTAAAGTTCTGCAAAATAAAGCAAAGTTAAGAAATGCTTAAGGTCTTGAAAAAGGATCTACATAACGATTCTTATTATGCTCAAGTCTTCATGTAGTTCTTCCATAATTGTGCGACAGACCAAGCCCGGGTAGAAGCTTGCTGGAACGCCAACCATGAGAAGATTTAAAATTTTGGCAACAATAAGATTTTCTCCGTGATTGCAATATCATATAAAAACCTATCCCTTCATATGAAAAAAAAGGGAATGACAAAACTGTGCCATATGTGTATTTTACCTATGGTTGTACGACGGACCAAGTTTAAAGAAACTTGCCGGCACGCCAACCATAAGATCAAATTAATTTATAATCGCAATAGGGTGCAGTCAGTGACTAAATTAATCAATGCATGCCATGATCTGCAATCTAAAAAAAGGGGGGTTTTCTTCCCGCTGGAAAAATGCAAAGGATAAAATGTATTGATTGCATTTTTCCAGCGGGCAATATGGAGCGTATACGTACGTCAGCGGAAAAGTGATGTGATACGCAGATTGTAAATAGCCCACCTAAAAAAAAAGGCCAAAGATTCAGAAGAGAGCACGTAAACTGTCTTACTGACATGAATGATTATAGAACCGATTGATCACTCACCAGCATCTAAACCAAGAACTGATTGATCTGCACTTCTCCAGAAATTGCTAGCTTAATTGCCTAGTAAGAAAAGGACGAGAAGAACGGGTCAGTTAGATGATGGCAATAGAAAATCAGCTTACATCGATATCTATGATAGCTGTACATACTCGGATCCAAGCTATCATAACTGAATCCAAGCTGAACAATCATTCATGCTTACCTCACGAGAACTCTGATCCCGCGTTATTAGGTCCGGTTATCATCAACCTCTATTAACTACAGGTGCGTAGTTTGGGAGCGTGTGTGGCTTCTCAACCATTAAAGTAATAAAATGCCTCGACGGATGCTGAAGCGAGCCTTTGCGTCATAGTCGCTGTCTTGGCCTCTTGGGCTAAGCTCTATCTCTTGCATTTGTTGGTAGCTGTTTTTGTTGTCCGTTTCTTCTCTTGTTTTGTCTCTCTGTTTTTGTTGTTTAGCTCACTGCCACATTTGTAGTTTCTAATCCTTAGCGGTGAAGTTAAAAATTCAGAGGAGGGCCGGCATATCCTACCTGTGGATAACAAATTAAAGCTTTTTGCTAACACAATGTTACTGTACGTTACTCGAGATTTGAGTAAAACACCATTTTAATGTACTTTGCATCTGTTGACACCGATTTTGTCTTATGTAATAACAGGTAGCCGATGGTTATGAAATATGACATACTAAATAATTAAATAAATTAATTCTAAACAAAATGTGGTTTTTCCTATATATAAAAAAACACAATATAAGTGATGTTGCCATTGATGGTGGTATTTTAATATTAACCTAAATTCAAAATTCCGCGAGCGACGCTGAATTTCTAAACCAAATTCAAACTCCGGGAGCGACGCTGAATTTCTAATTAAGCTGTCCGACCGTACGAGTGATAAAAAAATCCGTTTTGTCATGACAACGCTATAAAATATAGTTGCGTTGAATTAAATAAATAGTGAATCATGTGTGCAAAGTACTTCACCAAAAAGGGAATTTTGCGAAATACAAACATAAGGAGCATCGTTGCTAAGGCTTAAGGTTTTGTTTAAACAAGTAACTAGCTCAGATGTCATATGCATATATATGAACCAGAGAAGCCACGTGCGGCACCTAATGACGTGCATGCATGGATTTGGCGGCACCACGCGCAACTTTAAATTTACATACTATCTGTCTCTATGACGTGGACGCGTACATTAGTTACTTTTGTCGCCGCCATTTTCCGGTCATCAGCATCTTTCTATTACATCAGAAGATTGTGATGTATTGTTTCCGTCACATGGCAGGCTTAACCCTTTTCTACCTCATCGCACTTTATAATGCATTGCATACATGTTAGAGAGTTTGCGCTACTTTTATTGGGAAATAGTCAAAGTCGAATTAAGAGAAGGGTGGATAAAACTTCGGCATGGTAAACTTATCCCAGAAAAACAATCTAGAGCAGACTTTGATCGTAAATAAATGGTGTGTACTCAATAACGGTGTCATGTGCATATTAACCAAGAGTTGGATCCCCGAACTGAAAGAAGATGAACCGAACCCGATTTGACAAAAAAAAACAATAATTTTGGTACCTAATTCATTTCTCAACTTTGCATAGACGAATTTAATTCAGTTCTCAACTTTTTTTCTTAGAGCACCACAAAATCATTTGATGACTGAACATTGTATGTAGATAGAAGACTCAACATGTCTGTTGCCTCAAAACATTAGTGTTTAAACTTTTTTTTTGTTATTTTAATCAAACTTTTCAACCGGGTGCATGTGAACTCCAAAGTGCAGTTGAATATTCGTGGTGGAATGTCGGTCTCCAATTACATATGTACACTAGTGGAAAACGGGGCAATAGGCCCGGTCCATTTGGGCCTTTAGACCCGGTTCCGAACCGGGACCAACTAGGCGGGACTAAAGGGGTACCCTTTAGTCCCGGTTCAAAGATCAACCGGGCCTAAAGGCCTCGACACGTGGTGCGGCCAGGGAGCTCGTGGTGGAAGGCCTTTGGTCCCGGTTCGTGGTACGAACCGGGCCTAGGTTTCTCTGCCGCGGCAGAGAATTGCTATTTCTCTGCCGCGGCACAGATTTAGGCTGTACCAGCGTTTCTCTGCCGCGGCAGAGAAACAGGGCGTTTCTCTGCCGCGGCAGAGTTTCAGCAATGCATATATATCATTCAAGAAACCACAAAAAATCGTCATGAATATATATAGACATCGTCAACAGTACACGACATAGTCAACACAGTACATGTAATGCATGCATATTTACAATACAACATCTCCTGAACGAATATCCTCCGCCGTCACGATCTTCCGATAGTGCTCTCCACCTGGGGTAAGGACCTCGGTAATAAAGAATCCCGCGATTTCCTCTTGAATTGCTTTTATTTGATCCTCCGTTATGAGAGTGTCCCGCAGGCGTATCATCTATATTTAAAAAGGGAGATCAATATATGAATGGAACTCAATACAATAGATGGTACTAATTAAGATTAATTGTGAAAATTTGTTATCGTACACGAGTCTGGAGTATACGGGCATCCCCACCCTTGGGACAGGCCATGTCACGAATGAAGGTGCAGACATAGTATCCACATAAGTTATTCCCGGGTTCCTGCCTCATACACTTTACGAAAAAATAGTTCGATCAAACTAATAATCAAGCATCGTATTGAAAGTAAATATCATATATAAAGTTTCACGGACATAGCTATATATATATAGTACTACTTACAGGGTAATCTTCAAATGTAAGCTCCGGTTTCCATTTACCCGGAACAGTATTGATGAACCGTTTCCAAGCCCTGCCCGGCAAAAAATAATGAGTAAATGAGTAACTGATTAGTTGATGATATCTTCGAATTAGAGCAGATGAAGATGCCAATACGAAATTGATTGAAACTACCTCTGGAGGATGGCAGCCATGTCCGCCCATTCCGCATATTCTTTACGTTTCGAGTCCATGACTTTTACGACTCCAAGGCGAAGATCAATGATTAGGAGAATAAAGTGGAATCTGCACAAGCATAGCTCAATGATTACGAGAATAAAGTGGAAGGTGCACAAGCATAATGTATGTTATATATAACACTCACTTGAAGTTGTAGGGAAAGAATATATCCTCTTTGTCTGCTTGCTTCTCTAAAAACATTACGATGTTGTCCTCTGTGTCCTTGGGGTACTGTCGAACCGTAACTTCATGAACTGTGTTTGGGTCTATGAACCCCAGCGGTAGGAGCTTGCCTCTTTTGTATTCCAGCTTCTTCATTCTGCATAATTAAATGTATAGCTTACACAAAGAATATAATAAGGATAATTGTTAGTGCAAATGAATGAGCTACAAACTTAATTACACAAATAAATCACTTACAGGCAGTAGCAACTGATGACAGCTTTGTCGAGGGCGTCTTGATTGAATAACTGAAACAGTTCTTCTAACTCAAGGTTTATCTCGTCTTCCCCTCGGAGTAATGCTCATCTCTAAGATACACCGTGATGTAGCTTTCACATCTTCGACAGGCTTTCGGGTACCAGTCATGCAACCTTCGCATCCGAGTCCCTAGACGCGCGAGCTCGCTGTGTTTGACGAGATCAGATCCGTATCTATACTTGTTTACCACTTGAGCCATTGGATAGTAATCTTCGTACTCAACTGATGCTCCCTGAGCTCTAGCCGCCCGTTCGATCATCGATGCCGTCTCTGGATCATGATAGGGCTCCACGATGAAGTGGGGTATGGCCTGAATGTCCTGCTGTCCAAGCTGGGCGACTTTTTTTGCTTCTTTGCTCGCTCTAGAGGACTGTCCAAGAGAGCGGTCATAATCAGCTCTCAGCTCAGGTCTCTTCATTCTCGTCTCGGCAAAGTGCTTCAGCATGTCTGCGGTGGAATAAACATCTTCTTCGGCGCAAGAAACGCCTTTTGCTCTTGATCTGCTCATGTGGTAACAACTGCGGAGTCTGTGCCCTCATTGGAGTTGATGATCTCTTCGGAGCTGTAGGAGGTGCCACGGACCGCTTCCTCTTTTGCTTAGGTGGAGGCGGCGGAGTCTCCTGACGAGGAGGAGGAGGCGGCGGAGTATTTTCACGCGGAGGAGACTGGTCATGGATAGGGGAATCATCATCGCGCAGAGGAGAATCATCACGCGGAGGAGACTGCAC
The DNA here is from genome assembly GCF_019359855.2 of Lolium perenne. Lineage (NCBI taxonomy): Eukaryota > Viridiplantae > Streptophyta > Magnoliopsida > Poales > Poaceae > Lolium > Lolium perenne. Next base: position 319,566,095 of record NC_067245.2, read on the forward strand.
AGGTGGCGGAGGAGGCGGAGGTGGCCTGCTTGTTGGCTTCTCACCTGGAAACACAATGTTCTCCTTCCGCCATTGCACGGTGGTTCTACGTGCTTCTCCCAGTTCTTTGATTTCCCCATCTTCACCTGCAGGGTGCTCAAGCACCAACCCCTCATACTCTCTCAACACTTCATCCACCATCACAACAGCAAAGTCGTCTTGGACCGGACGGCAATGGTAAGACCTTGTAGGTAAGAGGATGCCGACCGCCACCTTGAAGGATAGGTTGAAAACTTTAACATGCAGCTCACAAGGACGGCTCTCAGTGAGATCATCCACGGGGGGGTAGCGAGGAGGCTCGACCACCTGGTCATCATCATCATCATTATCCACCTGCTGAGAGGAAGCCACGCTGCTTTTCCGGTGTGGTTGAGATTGCAGCGGGACGATAGCATTGAGCAATGCAGGATCTACAGCCTGCCCCCGAGCCATCTGAGATGTAAGTACTTGGGTTACCATGGTTAATTGGGCTTTCATGGTGCTCATACCCTCCTCTAAGTTAGCCAGGCGGTCTGTTTCCCTTGCCTTCCTCCTCTCATGGCTTTTATCAGGAAATCTCTTCCTTTCCGCAGGAAAGCCATACTTCCACGGAACGGAGCCTGTTGTGCCTCGTGTTCGTCCGCCGTGTTCTTTGTTCCCAAGGGCGCGTGTCAGCTCATCGTTCTCTCTTTCGGGCTGGAACAACCCCGCCTCCACGTCCCTATGTGCTTGTTTCAGGGCATCAATGGGAACCTTCAGATGAGCTTTCTTATAGATGCACTTCCCTGTTTCTGGATCCAACGTTCCCCCAATCCCGTAGAACCACTCCTTGCACCGTTCGATCCAACCGTGTGTCCCTAATCTGATCCCTTTACTGGTCAGTTCCGCCTCAGCTGCCTGCCACTTAGGACGGTTAGCCCTGTATCCACCTGGACCCAGAATTTGGTGATATAGCTTCAACGCAGCATTTGCCTTATTTATTTCCGACCTTCTCTTAAATTCTTCGACTCCGTCTTTGTACTTCACGAATTCGTCCCAGTGATTTTTTACCTTCTCACTGTCCGGAGTCTTCTTTAACTTGATAAGGCGGCGCAATCTTTTCTTGTGGCTCTTGAATAGTTCGGCCATCTTCTTCTTGCCAAACTCGCGGAGGGCCTGCTCCATCTTGGCCTTTTCAGCGTCACCCCCCTCTTCGGGTACTATGTTGAAATGTGACATGAGCTTGTTCATAATTCTGTTTTTGGCTACATCATCGATATAAAGACCTTGAGCTTCTTCCTCTGCAGACAGCACTAGTCCCTTCGGCTTGTGCCATTCTCGAACGGTGATCGGGACGTGGTCCCTAACAAGCACTCCGCATTGAGCTATAAATGCCTTTGCACCTTTCTCTGGAGCAATCGGTTTACCATCGTTTTCGATGTGGGTGATGTCGTGCCTAACACCGTCATCCAACTTTTTGGCCGGGCCTCGCTTCCTCGACTTTACAGAAGAAGTGCTCGATCCGGAGGGCTAAAAAAGAAATAGTTCATAGTCAGTACAATTTAATTAGTTAATGCATCTAGTCGATCAACAGCGGCTTAATTAATTTATATACCTCGGTGATAACTATAGTTCGGGAGCCATTATGATGATCTTGTTCCTCACCGGCGCCACTAGGATCTTCTTCCTCAATATTCTGCGCTCCCTCACCGGAGTCATTCAAATAAGTTGCGGTGACATCGTCACCGCCATCATCTGGAATAACGTCGTCGTCGCGATCATCCAGAGTACCGTTTGCTATGAGTTCCTCCATGAAATTTTCTTGAATTTCATCTCTGTCCATGCTTTCTACAATGACCTGCAAGCTATACATAGGAACCATCATATGATCAAATTAAGGATAATGCCGAATGGTGTCAATGGAGTTACATATGTAGTTCTTTTCTAAGGATCGATAATATAGTGCTGGCAGAATCTGCGATTACATGCATACATAGATCGGGTTCATGTTTATTTAACCCTAATACATATCAATCACTACTACAACCACTCAACCGCGCAGACCGGGTCCTAGAGGGCGCCGACCGGGTCCTGAGCCGCGCTGGGTGTGCCCCCAAAGCCACGGAACAACAACGGGAGCATAGCTAACATGAGATCCCCGCATAACGCTCCATCCGGTCCTATACATGTTGTCTAATGCGTACATGTAACGGCGAACGTGCTGGTCCTCCGCTTCAATGCGCTGAGCTACCTCCTCCGGCGGGGCCGGCTCCCTCTGAAACGACCGTGGCCCATAAGACCTCCACCAAAGAATATCCGGGTCGACAACGGGACCCGGATTCCGCACCAAGGTGCGCGACCCGGAAGCTAAGACCTCCCAGTGCCACCCCGGCGGAGCCCAGTCCCGGACCTCCCCCATCTGCTCCATCTCCTCTAGAAGAGTCAGACCACGGCGCGGCGGCTGTCGCGGTATCGTAGCTACGAAAACAAATCATATATGTACTAATATAAATAAAAAACATGATATTGTGCTAAATAAAAAACTTCACTACTTTTGTACTAAACGCCGCGTTCCACGACCCTGTTTTGGGGGCGTCGGCAGGGGCGCCGGCAGTACCGGCACCGCCACGGACTCGGCGCTCCTCCTCGCTCGCTCTTTCTCTATTTCGCGACCCTAAGTCTATGTCGTGCGGCGGCACCGCCACGGTCTAAGTCGTCGGCGCGCGCGGGGGGCGGCGCCGACACAAATGAATCTATTTTGTAACTTTTCTAACTTTTTTCTAACTAATTTTACTAACTTTTTTCTAACTAATTTTACTAACACTAACTAACTAATTTTCTAAATTTTCTCTAACTAATTTTACTAACACTAACTAACTAATTTTACTAACACACTAACTAATTTTACTAACACACTAACTAATTTACTAACACACTAACACACTAACAATATATACTAACAACTATACTAATTAACAACTATACTAACAAATTTTATAACTAACTAAACTAACAATTTTTATAATTAACTAAACTAACAAATTAGAAAAAAAAGGGGCCGGGGCGCGGGCTCACCTTGCCGCGGAGAGGAGGACGGCGGCCGACGCGGCCGGCGGCGTCGTGCGGCGGTGGTCGATCGAGGAGGCGCGCGCGGTGGCGCGCGGGCGGTGGCGGTGGTCGAGGAGGACGGCGGCCGACGCGGAGGGCGCGCGCGCGGGCCGGGAGATGGTGGCGGACGGAGAGGGAGGCGGCGGCAGGAGGGGGCGGAGGCGGCGGTGGAGGCGGTGGCGCACGCGGCGGCGGAGGTGGTGGCGCACGGCAACGGCGAGCGGCGGGCGCGGCGCGATCGGGCAGCTTTGGCGGCGTCAAGCGCCGTCTCCGCGGGATTGATCTCCGCGGAGACGAAGTGTTGGCTTATGTAGTGGAGGACCCTTTGGTCCCGGTTCGTGGCACCAACCGGGTCCAAAGGCCCCCCTTTGGACCCGGTTTGTAATACAAACCGGGACTAAAGGCCATTTTTGCTGCGTTTTCGCTACGCGCGCAAAAAAGGCCTTTAGTCCCCGTTTGTAATACAAACCGGGTCCAAAGGCCATTTTTTTAAAAAAAGTTTCATTCCCGCCTTATTTCAAATGAAAAAAAGCCACCGCACTGCCACACGTGTGCACCGCCGCCACCGCCATGCATGTACAGGCCACCGTCGCCACCGCCGTGTACTGGCCACCGTCGCCACCGCCACCGCCTGGCCACTGATGCGTGTGGTTGGCACGTCCGTTGGGAACCCCAAGAGGAAGGTGTGATGCGCACAGCGGCAAGTTTCCCTCAGTAAGAAACCAAGGTTTAATCGGACCAGTAGGAGTCAAGAAGCACGTTGAAGGTTGATGGCGGCGAGATGTAGTGCGGCGCAACACCAGTGATTCCGGCGCCAACGTGGAACCTGCACAACACAACCAAAGTACTTTGCCCCAACGAAACAGTGAGGTTGTCAATCTCACCGGCTTGCTGTAACAAAGAGTTAACCGTATTGTGTGGAAGATGATTGTTTGCAGAAAACAGTAGAACAAGTATTGCAGTAGATTGTATTTCAGTAAAGAGAATTGGACCGGGGTCCACAGTTCACTAGAGGTGTCTCTCCCATAAGACGAACAGCATGTTGGGTGAACAAATTACAGTTGGGCAATTGACAAATAAAGAGAGCATGACCATGCACATACATATCATGATGAGTATAGTGAGATTTAATTGGGCATTACGACAAAGTACATAGACCATCATCCAACTGCATCTATGCCTAAAAAGTCCACCTTCAGGTTATCATCCGAACCCCCTCCAGTATTAAGTTGCTAACAACAGACAATTGCATTAAGTATGGTGCGTAATGTAACTAGTGACTACATCCTTGAACATAGCACTAATGTTTTATCCCTAGTGGCAACAGCACAACACAACCTTAGAACTTTCTGTCACTGTCCCAGGTGTCAATGCAGGCATGAACCCACTATCGAGCATAAGTACTCCCTCTTGGAGTTAATAGCAAAAACTTGGCCAGAGTATCTACTAGTAACGGAGAGCATGCAAGATCATAAACAACACATAGCATAACTTTGATAATCAACATAACAAGTATTCTCTATTCATCGGATCCCAACAAACGCAACATATAGAATTACAGATAGATGATCTTGATCATGTTAGGCAGCTCACAAGATCCGACAATGATAGCACAATGGGGAGAAGACAACCATCTAGCTACTGCTATGGACCCATAGTCCAGGGGTAGACTACTCACACATCACACCGGAGGCGACCATGGCGGCGTAGAGTCCTCCGGGAGATGATTCCCCTCTCCGGCAGGGTGCCGGAGGCGATCTCTGGATCCCCGAGATGGGATCGGCGTTGGCGGCGTCTGCGGAAGGTTTTCCATATCGTGGTTCTCGGTGCTGGGCGTTTCGTCACGGAGGCTATTTGTAGGCGGAAGGGCAGGTCAAGAGGCGGCACGGGGGCCCCACACCACAGGGCCGCGCGGCCAAGGGGGGGCCGCGCCGCCCTAGGGTGTGGCCCCTCCGTGGCCCCTCTTCGTCTCTCCTTCGGACTTACGGAAGCTTCGTGAGAAAATAGGCCCCCGGGCTTTGATTTCGTCCAATTCCGAGAATATTTCCTTACTAGGATTTCTGAAACCAAAAACAGCAGAACAAAGAATCGGCACTTCGGCATCTTGTTAATAGGTTAGTTCCAGAAAATGCACGAATATGACATAAAGTGTGCATAAAACATGTAGATAACATCAATAATGTGGCATGGAACATAAGAAATTATCGATACGTCGGAGACGTATCAGCATCCCCAAGCTTAGTTCTGCTCGTCCCGAGCAGGTAAAACGATAACACAGATAATTTCTGGAGTGACATGCCATCATAATCTTGATCATACTATTTGTAAAGCATATGTAGTGAATGCAGCGATCAAAACAATGTATATGACATGAGTAAACAAGTGAATCATATAGCAAAGACTTTTCATGAATAGCACTTCAAGACAAGCATCAATAAGTCTTGCATAAGAGTTAACTCATAAAGCAATAATTCAAAGTAGAGATATTGAAGCAACACAAAAGAAGATTAAGTTTCAGCGGTTGCTTTCAACTTGTAACATGTATATCTCATGGATATTGTCAACATAGAGTAATATAATAGATGCAATAAGCAAGTATGTAGGAATCAATGCACAGTTCACACAAGTGTTTGCTTCTTGAGGTGGAGAGAAATAGGTGAACTGACTCAACATTGAAAGTAAAAGAATGGTCCTCCATAAAGGAAAAACATCGATTGCTATATTTGTGCTAGAGCTTTGATTTTGAAAACATGAAACAATTTTGTCAACGGTAGTAATAAAGCATATGTATCATGTAAATTATATCTTATAAGTTGCAAGCCTCATGCATAGTGTACTAATAGTGCCCGCACCTTGTCCTAATTAGCTTGGACTACCGGATCATCACAATGCATTGTTTTTACCAAGTGTCACAAAGGGGTACCTCTATGCACTTTGTACAAAGGTCTAAGGAGAAAGCTCGCATTGGATTTCTCGCTATTGATTATTCTTCAACTTAGACATCCATACCGGGACAACATAGACAACAGATAATGGACTCCTCTTTTATGCATAAGCATATACCAACAATTAATAATTTTCTCATTTGAGATTTGAGGATTGTTGTCCAAAACTGAAACTTCCACCATGGAGCATGGCTTTAGTTAGCGGCCCAATGTTCTTCTCTAACATATGCATGCTTAACCATATGGTGGTAGATCTCTCTTACTTCAGACAAGACGGACATGCATAGCAACTCACATGAAATTCAACAATGAAAAGTTGATGGCGTCCCCAGTGAACATGGTTATCGCACAACAAGCAACTTAATAAGAGATAAAGTGCATAATTACATATTCAATACCACAATAGTTTTTTAAGCTATTTGTCCCATGAGCTATATATTGCAAAAGTGAATGATGAAATTTTAAAGGTAGCACTCAAGCAATTTACTTTGGAATGGCGGAAAATACCATGTAGTAGGTAGGTATGGTGGACACAAATGGCATAGTGGTTGGCTCAAGTATTTGGATGCATGAGAAGTATTCCCTCTCGATACAAGGTTTAGGCTAGCAAGGCTTATTTGAAACAAACACAAGGATGAACCGATGCAGCAAAACTCACATAAAAGACATATTGAAAACATTATAAGACTCTACACCGTCTTCCTTCTTGTTCAAACTCAAAACTAGAAATTATCTAGACCTTAGAGAAACCAAATATGCAAACCAAATTTTAGCATGCTCTATGTATTTCTTCATTAATGGGTGCAAAGCATATGATGCAAGAGCTTAATCATGAGCACAACAATTGCCAAGTATCACATTACCCAAGACATTTATAGCAATTACTACATGTATCATTTTCCAATTCCAACCATATAACAATTTAACGAAGGAGAAACTTCGCCATGAATACTATGAGTAGAAACCAAGGACATACTTGTCCATATGCTACAGCGGAGCGTGTCTCTCTCCCATAAAGTGAATGCTAGGATCCATTTTATTCAAACAAAACAAAAACAAAAACAAACCGACGCTCCAAGAAAAAGCACATAAGATGTGATGGAATAAAAATATAGTTTCAGGGGAGGAACCTGATAATGTTGTCGATGAAGAAGGGGATGCCTTGGGCATCCCCAAGCTTAGACGCTTGAGTCTTCTTGATATATGCAGGGGTGAACCACCGGGTGCATCCCCAAGCTTAGAGCTTTCACTCTCCTTGATCATGTTGCATCATACTCCTCTCTTGATCCTTGAAAACTTCCTCCACACCAAACTCGAAACAACTCATTAGAGGGTTAGTGCACAATATAAATTGACATATTCAGAGGTGACACAATCATTCTTAACACTTCTGGACATTGCATAATGCTACTGGACATTAATGGATCAAAGAAATTCATCCAACATAGCGAAAGAGGCAATGCGAAATAAAAGGCAGAATCTGTCAAAACAGAACAGTTCGTATTGACGAATTTTAAAATGGCACCAGACTTGCTCAAATGAAAATGCTCAAATTGAATGAAAGGTGCGTACATATCTGAGGATCATGCACGTAAATTGGCTTAATTTTCTGAGCTACCTACAGGGAGGTGGACTCAGATTCGTGACAGCAAAGAAATCTGGAACTGTGCAGTAATCCAAATCTAGTACTTACTTTTCTATCAACGGCTTAACTTGGCACAACAAAACACAAAACTAAGATAAGGAGAGGTTGCTACAGTAGTAAACAACTTCCAAGACACAAAATAAAAACAAAGTACTGTAGGTAAAAACATGGGTTGTCTCCCATAAGCGCTTTTCTTTAACGCCTTTCAGCTAGGCGCAGAAAGTGTGTATCAAGTATTATCAAGAGATGGTGCATTGTTATCATGAGCTCCCCCATCCATAGTGGTACTAAGGGCTTTGTCAATTTTAGGCCTATAATAATACTTCTTTGGTCTAGGCACTTTAGAGACATACATAAACTTTTGCTCCTTACCCACATAAGCTTTCTCCTTATATTTAAGAGAAGAAAATGTTGAACCCAAGGTTCCCATAGCTTTTTCAAGTTCGTCAATCCTATTGATTTGATCATCATGGACAGCATTAGTTCCTAGGACACTAATTCTTTCATCAATTCCTCCTAAGGATTTATCTAGTTCATCAGTTTTATCAAGTAATATTTTCAATTTAGCTTCAATACTTGGAAAAATTTTCTCTATGGTTTCCAATTTTTTCATAACATCTTCAAGAGAGATTTCAGTTTTAACTTTATCAACAGGGGGTATTCCAAATAAGCTCTCAATAATGCAACTAGCTTCTAATGCAGGAGTACTTAGGAAGTCACCTTTTGCGAGACTATCAAGAACATATCTATTCCAGCTAGAGATACCAACATAAAAATTCCTGAGTAAAATAATGGTGGAGTGCTTCTTAGTGCATCTATTATGAGCATCGCTAATTCTATACCAAGCATCTCTCAAACATTCTCCCCCTCGTTGCTTAAACGTGCGAACTTCAACTTCAGGATTACTCATTTTAGTAGTAGTAAATAAAGCAAACTAGATAAAGTAAATGCAAGTAAACTAATTTTTTTGTGTTTTAGATATAGCAAACAAGATAGCAAATAAAGTAAAACTAGCAACTAATTTTTTTGTATTTTGATTTAGTGCAGCAAACAAAGTAGTAAATAAAACTAAGCAAGACAAAAACAAAGTAAAGAGATTGAGAAGTGGAGACTCCCCTTGCAGCGTGTCTTGATCTCCCCGGCAACGGCGCCAGAAATTTGTTGCTGGCGCAAAGTTGACGTGGGAGTTAGAGATCTCTGTGGTGTAACTTTTCTTCAGGTCCCCGGCAACGGCGCCAGAAATTTGCTTGATGCGTGTGGTTGGCACGTCCGTTGGGAACCCCAAGAGGAAGGTGTGATGCGCACAGCGGCAAGTTTCCCTCAGTAAGAAACCAAGGTTTAATCAGACCAGTAGGAGTCAAGAAGCACGTTGAAGGTTGATGGCGGCGAGATGTAGTGCGGCGCAACACCAGTGATTCCGGCGCCAACGTGGAACCTGCACAACACAACCAAAGTACTTTTCCCCAACGAAACAGTGAGGTTGTCAATCTCACCGGCTTGCTGTAACAAAGAGTTAACCGTATTGTGTGGAAGATGATTGTTTGCAGAAAACAGTAGAACAAGTATTGCAGTAGATTGTATTTCAGTAAAGAGAATTGGACCGGGATCCACAGTTCACTAGAGGTGTCTCTCCCATAAGACGAACAGCATGTTGGGTGAACAAATTACAGTTGGGCAATTGACAAATAAAGAGAGCATGACCATGCACATACATATCATGATGAGTATAGTGAGATTTAATTGGGCATTACGACAAAGTACATAGACCGTCATCCAACTGCATCTATGCCTAAAAAGTCCACCTTCAGGTTATCGTCCGAACCCCCTCCAGTATTAAGTTGCTAACAACAGACAATTGCATTAAGTATGGTGCGTAATGTAACTAGTGACTACATCCTTGAACATAGCACTAATGTTTTATCCCTAGTGGCAACAGCACAACACAACCTTAGAACTTTACATCCTTTGTCCCGGTGTCAATGCAGGCATGAACCCACTATCGAGCATAAGTACTCCCTCTTGGAGTTAATAGCAAAAACTTGGCCAGAGTATCTACTAGTAACGGAGAGCATGCAAGATCATAAACAACACATAGCATAACTTTGATAATCAACATAACAAGTATTCTCTATTCATCGGATCCCAACAAACGCAACATATAGAATTACAGATAGATGATCTTGATCATGTTAGGCAGCTCACAAGATCCGACAATGATAGCACAATGGGGAGAAGACAACCATCTAGCTACTGCTATGGACCCATAGTCCAGGGGTAGACTACTCACACATCACACCGGAGGCGACCATGGCGGCGTAGAGTCCTCCGGGAGATGATTCCCCTCTCCGGCAGGGTGCCGGAGGCGATCTCCTGGATCCCCCGAGATGGGATCGGCGTTGGCGGCGTCTCTGGAAGGTTTTCCGTATCGTGGCTCTCGGTACTGGGGGTTTCGTCACGGAGGCTATTTGTAGGCGGAAGGGCAGGTCAAGAGGCGGCACGGGGGCCCCACACCACAGGGCCGCGCGGCCAAGGGGGGGGCCGCGCCGCCCTAGGGTGTGGCCCCTCCGTGGCCCCTCTTCGTCTCTCCTTCGGACTTACGGAAGCTTCGTGAGAAAATAGGCCCTGGGCTTTGATTTCGTCCAATTCCGAGAATATTTCCTTACTAGGATTTCTGAAACCAAAAACAGCAGAAAACAAAGAATCGGCACTTCGGCATCTTGTTAATAGGTTAGTTCCAGAAAATGCACGAATATGACATAAAGTGTGCATAAAACATGTAGATAACATCAATAATGTGGCATGGAACATAAGAAATTATCGATACGTCGGAGACGTATCAGCCACCACCGTCACCGCCATGTACGGGCCACCGCCGTGTACTGCCCACCACCGCCACCGCCATGTACTGGCCACCACCGCCACCACCACACGTGTCCCTTCCCCGTGCCACGTGCCGCCGCCGCTTCCACGTGCCTCGCCCCGCCGTCACCGCCATGTACGGGCCACCGCCGTGTACTGCCCACCACCGCCACCGCAATGTACTGGCCACCACCGCCACCGCCACACGTGTCCCTTCCCCGTGCCACGTGTCACCGCCGCTTCCACGTGCCTCGCCCCGCCGCCACCGCCATGCATGTACAGGCCACCGTCGCCACCGCCGTGTACTGGCCACCGTCGCCACCGCCGTGTACAGGCCACCGTCGCCACCGCCACCGCCTGGCCACCACCGTCACCGCCATGTACGGGCCACCGCCGTGTACTGCCCACCACCGCCACCGCCATGTACTGGCCACCACCGCCACCGCCACACGTGTCCCTTCCCCGTGCCACGTGTCGCCGCCGCTTCCACGTGCCTCGCCCCGCCGTCACCGCCATGTACGGGCCACCGCCGTGTACTGCCCACCACCGCCACCGCCATGTACTGGCCACCACCGCCACCGCCACATGTGTCCCTTCCCCGTGCCACGTGTCACCGCCGCTTCCACGTGCCTCGCCCCGCCGCCACCGCCATGCATGTTCAGGCCACCGTCGCCACCGCCGTGTACTGGCCACCGTCGCCACCGCCGTGTACTGGCCACCGTCGCCACCGCCACCGCCTGGCCACCACCGTCACCGCCATGTACGGGCCACCGCCGTGTACTGCCCACCACCGCCACCACCATGTACTGGCCACCACCGCCACCGCCACACGTGTCCCTTCCCTGTGCCACGTGTCGCCGCCGCTTCCACGTGCCTCGCCCCGCCGCCACCGCCGTGCGACATGTAGATCCCGCTTCCACGTGCCACGCCCCGCCGCTTCCCCGCGCCACCTGTCGCCGCCGCTTCCACGTGCCACGCCCCGCCGCTTCCCCGCGCCACCTGTCGCCAAACTTGCCGCGTCGCTGTGCTATAAAGCGCCGCGTGCGCGCGGAACCACACGTCGCCGTCGCCTCCGTTCATTCGTCGCCGGGATGCCACCGCGCCGTCGCGGCTCGTCCGGCTTCCGTGGCGTCCGAGCGCGGCCGAACGGTAGGTTCTACGCCGAGATGCGCGCCGGTGGCTTCCGGCTCACCCTCGGCACGTACAACACCCCGGAGCTGGCGGCGCGCGCTTACGACGCGGCCGCATGGCGATTTCGGCGGCCACGGTGCGACATGAACTTCCCAGACGTCGAATCGCTAGAGGAGGTGGAGTTCCTCGCGCCGACGCCGTGCCTCGTCGACGACGAGGACCGTCGCCGCCACCGCCAGGTGCAGCGCCGGATCGCAATCGCCGAGCACGACGAGGAGTTGATGCGCCAGTGGAGGGCGCAGTTCCCCAACGACGTCGACAACACCGCCGCGTTCTTCGCTGACCTCCGGGCACAACGCAGGTCCAACAGGCGCCACCGTCGGGCCGTCGCCGTGTTCGAGCTTGATAACCCGAATACAACTTGGGCCGACAACGACCCTCGGTGGGACGACATTTGGACCGAGACAACCTCCGACGACGAGTAGATCGACTAGACTAGTTGTTTATCTATTTTATTGTATTTTCAATAAAGTCGTTGTGGCAGACGCTGATGATGAGAAAAGTTTCCCGCCAGATTACATGTGGAATTAAAGTACAGAACTCAACTGAAAATTAATTAAGATACATGGCCAGATAGTACTCGTGCCTAGCCCTATAGTACTCGTGCCTAGCTCAACTGAAAATTAATTAAGATACATGGCCAGATTCGACTGTTCGAGTCATTCAGTCATACTCGTGCGTAGCCCTATAGTACTCGCCACTGTAGTCGTCGTAGTCGCCGTTATCATCGTCGCTGGCATCGGGGTCGCGGTAGTCAAACCTCGGCGGGACAGCACGCGTGGGCTGGGACTGAGGGTAGCGCAGGCGGGGGCCACGGTGGGCCATGACGCCCTGGAGAGTTCGGTCGCGCCACCACAGCCGACGGCCGGCCTCGTTGAAGTTCGAAGGAGGTGGGCCGCCCTCCTCGTGCCTGGCGAGCGCCCTCTCACGCCGATTGATGAAGAAGCTCTCCCAAGTCGGGCTGTAGTCGGGATGCCACTGGGGATTCCTCCGCTGCTCTGGCGTGAGCTCGAAGTAGTAGTGGTTCGTGATGGCCATCTCGCGCGCCACACCTAGAGGGACAGGAGGGACCGGTACCCCTCCGACGCTCAGCAACCAGCCGGTAGGGATGCGGTAGCCCGGCGGGCAGGGGTAGTTCGACGCGCAAAGCGCCTCCGCCTCCCGGAGGGTTAGAGATACGATGGAAGCCATGTGACCTGGTGATGAGGTTTGCAGATATGAGTCTAGATGTGATATGTAAATGGAGGCCAAGCCAACATATATATAGTGAAAAAATGGCGGGAGGACGGAGGCGGGAAGCAGTGGAAAGCGCGGGAAGAAAAATAGGCGGGAACGCAGTGGCGCCAAAAACTGTCGGTGGGATAAGGACGTTTGTGAAACCTTTAGTCCCGGCTGGTGGGTACAACCGGGACTAAAGATCCGTTTTTGTGTCATCTCACAATACTGTCGGTGGGATAAGGACGTGTGGGTAACCTTTAGTCCCGGCTGGTGGGTACAACCGGGACTAAAGATGTCGGCAGGATAAGAACGTATGGGTGGACGCACTGCTCGATGAGATAAAGCATGTAGCGCACGACGCCCTGTCGAAGGAACAAGACAAAGTAGAAGAGGTGCCGTGCCTATAAAAGGAGCATCGATACGCCTTGCCAAGCAGATCAACAAGCCAAGCAGAGTTTCATTCCCATGGATGAAGGGAAGGGTTGAGAAATCTCCCGTGGCGCAGCTTCTCGAAGATGTCGTTGGTGCACATGCCCTACGACATCTTCGGAAGCTGCTCCTCGGAATTTTTCCCTGCAAGCCCCTAAACGACTACATCTCATCTAACAGTGTTGGGGAAAGGGTTGGGAAATCTCACGTGGCGCAGATTCTCGAAGATGTCGTTGGTGCACACGCCCTACGACATCTTCGGAAGCGGCGCCTCGGAATTTTCCCTGCAAGCCCCTGAACGACTACATCTCATCTAACAGTGTTGGGGAAAGGGTTGGGAAATCTCCCGTGGCGCAGTTTCTCGAAGATGTCGTTGGTGCACACGCCCTACGGCATCTTCAGAAACTGCGCCTTGGAATTTTTTCCTGCAAGCCCCTAAACGACTACATCTCATCTAACAGTGTTGGGGAAAGGGTTGGGAAATCTCCCGTGGCGCATCTCCACTTTTAATATCTTACATACAGTTACATGATTACACAAAAATAAATGGGAAATTGATTGCCATGTTGAGATACTCATTTGTGCCATGAACATTCTTCAATTAACTTGATGATGGAGCATCTTCATCATTTAATTAATCTTCTTCGGCAGTAACCATGGAGCATCTTCATCAGTTAACTTGATGCTTGGATCAATGTTCACTACGAAGGGTGGAATTTCATCAAACTGATTATAATCTTCTGACATGTCTGTCTTGTCCTCCACTCCCACGATGTTTCTTTTTCCAGAAAGAACTATGTGGCGCTTTGGCTCATCGTTTGATGTATTTGTTTCCTTATGTTTCCTTTTTCTTGGTTTGGTAGACATATCCTTCACATAGAAAACCTGGGCCACATCCTTGGCTAGGACGAATGGTTCGTCTCTATACCCAAGATTGTTGAGATCCACTTGTTGTCATTCCATACAACTTGTCTACGAACCCCGCCTCCTGTTTTGTTGACCCATTTGCACCTAAACAAAGGGACCTTAAAAGAAGGTCCATAGTCAAGTTCCCTTATATCCTCTATGTAACCATAATATGTGTCATTTGGGCCTTCATTCATTATTGCATCAAACCGGACACCACTGTTTTGGTTGGTGCTCTTTTTATCTTGGGCGATCGTGTAAAATGTATTCCCATTTATCTCGTACCCTTGGAAAGTCACTACAGTCGAAGATGGTGTCTGGGCCAGCAAGTACAACTGATCTTCAATATGTTTGTTATTCAGGAGATGTTTTTGCAACCAACCGCCGAAAGTCGACATGTGTTCACGTCTAATCCAATCGTTCGATCGCCCGAGTTACGGGAGCGTAGAAAGTTCTTGTGGTCACCGATATACGGAGCCACCAAGGTGGAACTTTGTAGAACTGTGTAGTGTGCTTGAGTCAAAGAAATCCCGTCCCTACATATCATTGATTTCCTTCCTAGCGTGCCTTTTCCACTTAGTCTCCCTTCATGCCGCAATTCAGGAACACCAATCGGCTTAAGGTCAGGAATAAAGTCAACACAGAATTCAATGACCTCCTCTGTTCCATAGCCCTTGGAGATGCTTCCTTCTGGCCTAGCACGGTTATGAACATATTTCTTCAAGACTCCCATGAACCTCTCGAAGGGGAACATATTGTGTAGAAACACGGGACCGAGAATGGAAATCTCATCGACCAGGTGAACGAGGAGATGTGTCATAATATTGAAGAAGGATGGTGGGAACACCAGCTCAAAACTAACGAGACATTGGACCACATCATTACGCAACCTCGGTAGAATTTCTGGATTTATTACCTTACGAGAAATTGCATTGAGGAATGCACATAGCTTCACAATGGGCGATCGAACATTTTCCGGTAGAAGCCCCTCAATGCAATCGGAAGCAAGCGTGTCATTATCACGTGACGGTCATGAGACTTCAGGTTACGGAATGTTTTCTTCTCCATATTTATTATTCCCTTTATATTGGAGGAGAAGCCGGACGGGACCTTGATACTGCTAAGACATTCAAAAATATTTTCTTCTCTGCTTTTGTAAGAGCGTAGCTGGATAAATGACGTCCTTTAACTCTCTCATGCAGCTTTTTGGGGTCTTTCCAACGTTGCTGGTCCTCCCGTGCTTCGGTGTATCTTTTGTCTTCCCGTACACACCCGAGAAAGCCTAGCGAGGTTCACGCAAAGATTCTTCGTCACGTGCATCACATCGATTGAAGAGCGGACCTCTAAGACTTCCCAATAGGGTAGATCCCAAAATATAGATTTCTTCTTCCACATGGGCGCGTGTCCGGCATCGTCATTCGGAACAGACCGTCCGCCAGGACCCTTTCCAAATATTACATCTAGATCCTTGACCATACCAAATATATCAACACCATCACGATGGGGAGGCTTCCTCCGGTGATCAGCCTCACCGTTGTAATGCTTGCCTTTCTTTCTTACGGGATGGGTAATCCTAAGAAATCGACGATGCCCCGGTACACGACCTTCGACCTTTTTCCAAATAATCACCTTCGAGCTCATGTAAACGAGTGTGTGCTTGCATTGTATCCCTTGTTTGACTGTCCCGAAATGTTACCAAGAGCAGGCCGATCATTGATGGTTACGAAAAGCATCGCTCTTAGGTCAAATTCCTCCTGCTTGTGCTCGTCCCACACACGTACACCTGCTAGGGACCACAGCTGTAGAAGTTCTTGGACTAATGGCTTCAGGTACACATCAATGTCGTTCCCGGGTTGCTTCGGGCCTTGTATGAGCACTGGCATCATAATGAACTTCCGCTTCATGCACAACCAAGGAGGAAGGTTATATATACAAAGAGTCACGGGCCAGGTGCTATGGCTGCAGCTCTGCTCTCCAAAAGGATTCATGCCATCTGTACTTAGACCAAACCGTAAGTTCCTTACATCCTGTGCAAAGTTTGGGAACTCTCTATCGATTTTTCTCCATTGGGAGCCATCAGCAAGGTGCCTCAACATCACGTCTTTCTTACGATCTTCTTTGTGCCATCGCAACAACCTAGCATGCTCTTTATTTCTGAACAAGCGTTTCAGCCCGTGGTATTATAGGAGCATACCACATAACCTTGGCGGGAACCCTCTTCTGGGGCGCTCGCCCTCAACATCACCAGGGTCATCTCGTACGATCTTATACCGCAATGCGGTGCACACCGGACATGCATCCAAATTCTCGTACTCATCGCGGTAGAGGATGCGGTCATTAATGCATGCATGTATCTTTTGCACATCTAATCCTAGAGGGCAGACAATCTTCTTCGCTTCGTACGTCTTGGCGGGCAATTCATTACCCCTTGGAAGCTTCCTCTTAATTATTGTCAAGACAACTTTCCAAATCTGAGTCGGTGACACCGTTCTACGCCTTCCATTGCAACAATTCTAGTGTCTTTGCCCTAGCTTTTTATGGCCATCTTCGCAAGTTGGGTATAACAATTTGTTGTGATCTTCTATCATCTTGTCGAAGGCCAACCTTTCCTTTTCAGTTTCACATTCTCTCCTTGCATCAGCAATGGCCCGGCCAAGATCATCATCGGCAGGCTCATCTGGTGCCTCTTGATCTTCTACTTCATTGTCTTCATTGCCTTCTGCACGGTATCATCGTATTCGGGAAATTGGGATAACCGTCATCATCCTCTTCCTCTTCGTCATTGTCTTCCATCATAACCCCTCTTTCTCCGTGCTTGGTCCAACAATAATGCTTGGGCATGAAACCGGATCGCAGAAGGTGGCTGTGAATGAGACTCGAGTGAGCGTAATTTACGGTATTCTTGCAGTCCACACATGGACAATACATGAAGCCACCATGTTTGTTTGCCTCCGCCACGGCCATAAAATTATCCAGGCCCGCGATGAACTCGTCAAACCGTCGGTCAATGTACATCCATTGCCGATTCATGCGCATGATATAATTAAGCTGATCAAAACCATTACGAACATCACGATGTATATATACACATGCATTTTATCAATTGCAGATGAAAAGGATAAAGTTGTTAACCTCGATGAAGAAGAAAAAAGCAAGTTAAGTGTGGCTTGATTTGTGTAAACTCAAGTGGCAAATCCTCTTAAGCATTTCATCGAACACCTCTTGTGCATGTGAAGAAGAGAGGAAAGCAATACACCCCTCTTGTGAAGATAGTGAAAAAATGGCTAAGTGTGGCTCACACTTGGGCAGGGGCAAGGTTATATAGCCAGAGGGGGGCCGTTGGACCCGGTTTGTAATACAAACCGGGACTAAAGGGTTCCCCACGACTGACACGGCCTGCCGCGCCCTGCGGTGGACCCTTTAGTCCCGGTTTGTATTACAAACCGGGTCCAAAGGCCACTACAGGACAGGCGCCAGCGGGTGGGGTCGTCCTGGGCAGAAACGAACCGGGACCAATGCCCCCATTGGACCCGGTTTGGTTCAGCAGTGGGACATTTGCTTGGGACCAAAGGCCTCTTCTCCACTAGTGGTATCATATAATCAACATTTAATGTGTAACGTATGACCCCCTAATTGGGTTTGACCTAGCTAGGCCGCTACAACTTTCGTTGTTAGCCATGTTCAAAGTTTAAGTTTTTTTTATAGAGGAGGATACACTAGTACTCTGGGAAACACAAACACTAGTAGGACATGGACGTCTTCATGATAAGCTAGCGTTCGGGGTCAATAGTGCTTTGCTACTCACTTGTTGGTTACATCTACACATAACACAGATCGTTGCTAGTCATGTAAAATATGATTATGCAAAGTTTAAGATTTTTTTTTAGTAACAAACCAACAAAGGAAGGATACATTGGATGGATGCACGTTCGGAGACGTTGACAACGTAAGACATAAGAGTCTATGATACGCTAACATTTTGTCATTAAGCAATCATGCTCAATATATGCATCATTACTTGTTAGCTCTGTTGCAACACTTTCATTGCACATGCAATCGGCATGGGGAACTAGACAAAGGAAACCATATGAAAATTCTCATTGTTGGATAAAATTCTAGGTCAAATTATATGTATCCGAGTCAAATGTGGAAGCCAAGTTAGACTAAATGAGTTTGAACATTCTTTCTACCACCTCCCCCATCAAAATGATCAAATTGGTATTTCTTTTCTCATGAGACATATACATGTCATGAGAAATGAAGTAAGAAATCTAGATGTTGGCTATTAATTACCAACATCAGTGTGTCAGTGACATGCCTGCATGTAGCTCCTAGCTTGCAAAAGAAGAACCAATGATCATATGGACGTTCCGCAACCTTGTGTTTCTTATTTAAGGTAACATGTCATTATATTACATAAATGTTACTACAATTTGGGTCCTAGTAGCTCCACTCTATTGCGGAGATGATCTTCCCACATTTTTAGACGAATCAGCGAGCTTAACACATGCAAACTTGTGGCTCATGTCGATACTACCTAGGGACAACACATAGATACATATATAGTATGAAAAAAAAAAGAAAAAAAGCACACATACAGCACAACACACCATGTCCAAAAAATTAAGAGTTCCAATTAAATGGACTTAGGGACGGCCCTCGCATGCCAGAGGCCCGGTGCAAGAAAAAGATGGGCCTTATACACAAGTAATTGTCATAGCTTAAAATAGCTGACTATTTTATTTAGCCATCACATTTGTAGAAGATAAGAAAAAAAAGCTATAGCCGGAATAATTCATTTAGTTTTTTTTTCAAAAATGGAGAGAATTTTAATTATATATTGCCAAAAAAGGAGACAAACGGGTAGAGTCGATTCAATTCGTGAGGCGACTTGGACTGGAAACGATACACGCGGAGAGCTCAATTTTTTGCTTCTTTAGGATTGTTGCGTGCATAGGAGGGCCTATGCTCCTAGTAATTGGTCTGATTGGTTGATCATTTTTATCTCTCCAAGCTTAGTATGCTTGCATGTCCGTAGCTGGATTGAGCCTCTATAAATCTGGATGCACCGGCTTAGGGCCAGCCATGTATGGACTCTTACAACATATTAGAAAATAAAACGTCTCATCACAAAACATAATCAGTGTCCAAAATTAATTATATTTTACACCAAAGTAGACAATGTACACTTATTTTATTTGTCAATTACACTTATCAAAATAAACTACATAGATTTTGTTTGCAATATTTAAGAACTGTAGTGTCTACCATTAAACATAAACTTCACTATCTGTAAGTTTTTTTTGCAAAGAAAGTTAAACATGTTTTAGCATTGACTCTTATAACGTATTGGTAAGTAGAATACCCCTAGAGTAGCGAAAACATGAAGAAAAAGAATCCCGAACTAAAATTGTCCTGCTTGGGTAAAATATAAGTATATGTATGAATATGTGTCTATTTTAATATCTACCAAATATTTGGATGAAGGTTTTCATAGTGTATAATTGTGTGTCATTGGTATATGTAACAGAAAATTCTAGAGAATATATGATGTATATGCATTGTGACATTTTTAATCATGGGATGTGATTTTTCAGCCGAAACACTAAGATATATCAAATAGTAAAACATGCACTAAACATGTCTATAAGGATTGAATTTTCCGTATAGAACTTGTGTGCTGTGTCAACTGAAGCCATGTCGACCTATCATTTGCACCTATCTCACCGGAACTCTAGCGTTCGTTGTTACACATGTATGAAATGATATCAAATTATCATTGGTCTCTGTTGACTATATATGTGTGGGATAGTGTGGGAACACGTGCATTTTCCATATGAAACATTGAAACTTGTGTACATTACTATGTCAACTGACTCAAATTTGAACGATCATTTGAGCTTATCTCATGGGAACTCCATCGCGTGTTATTGCACACATACACGGAATGGTATCATTGATCTGTGTCAACTCTAGAAATGTGATTACGGTGCACAATATATGTGGGACAATGGAACCTAGTGTAACTTTTCAATAATTGGACATAGTCGCGGTACTGCTTAGCTCTAGCTCTTGCTTTTGTTATTTCCGCCTTTTTGTTGTGTGTTTCTTTAATTGTGCTCGTGTGCAATTTTTGTAAGTAGAGAAAATTCAAAGAAAGGATTTTTTCCCCCTTCCATGTGATCTATCACCTGCTTATTGACTAGTTGTAGCATCCACTTGCATCAAAAGTACACGGAAGTACAAAGAGCGGCAAACATAGAATTTTGGTTTTCATAGCCAGGAAATATGTGGAGAGATTTGGGGTTTTTAGCCAGGAGCGTGCTCACTCTGCTATTGACTAGGCCGGGCCAGCGAAACGAGAACAGTGCGGGGAGCAGCGCGGCCCACTCACAGTCACACGACGGACCAACCCGCCTCGGTCCACTCCACAAATTATCTGCTACCTTCCAACGCGGAAGGTGAGCTTGTCTAGCTCGCTTGTTATGTGGTCGGTGGCGCCGGTGTCGATGTACCATGACGGGTCGACGTTGTAGGAGTGGGTGACGGCTGCGGCGACCTTCTCTTCTCCCATGTACTCCTTGTTGAAGCGCTTCCAGCACTTCGCTGCCACATGGTCATACTTGCCACATAGCTGACATTGCGGACGTGGGTTGCCGTTGGCGTCGAAGGGCTGCTGGCTGCGGTTGGCATTGTTGTTGTAGTTGCCACCGCCAGCACCTCCGCCACGGCCTCCGTCACCGCGACCACGACCGAAACCACCACCGCGGCCTCCACGGTTGCCGCCATTGCGCCCTCCTGATACGTCTCCAACGTATCGATAATTTCTTATGTTCCATGCTTGTTTTATGACATTACCTACATGTTTTGTTCACACTTTATGATGATTTTATGCGTTTTCCGGAACTAACCTATTGACGAGATGGCGAAGTGCCAGTTCCTGTTTTCTACTGTTTTTGGTTTCAGAAATCCTAGTAAGGAAATATTCTCGGAATTGGACGAAATCAACGCCCAGCATCTTAGAATCCCACGAAGCTTCCAGAACACCCGAGAGCCACCAGAGGAGGGCCCTGTGGGCCCCAGACGCCAGGGTGGTGCGGCCCAGGCCTTGGTCGCGCCCCCCTAGTGTGTCACCGCCTCGTCGACCTTCCGACTCCGCCTCTTCGCCTATTTAAAGGTCCCTGACCTAAATCTTCGAGAAAAAAAGCCACGGTACGAGAAACCATTCAGAGCCGCCACCATCGCGAAGCCAAGATCTGGGGGACAGGACTCTCTGTACCGGCAAGCCGTCGGGACGGGGAAGTGCCCCCGGAAGGCTTCTCCATCGACACCGCTGCCATCTCCACCGCCATCTTCATCACCGCTGTTGTCTCCCATGAGGAGGGAGTAGTTCTCCATCGAGGCTAAGGGCTGTACCGGTAGCTATGTGGTTCATCTCTCTCCTATGTACTTCAATACAATAATCTCATGAGCTGCCTTACATGATTGAGATTCATATGATGATGCTTGTAATCTAGATGTCATTATGCTAGTCAAGTGGATTTTACTTATGTGATCTCCGGAGACTCCTTGTCCCACGTGTGTAAAGGTGACAGTGTGTGCACCGTGTGGGTCTCTTAGGCTATATTTCACAAAATACTTATTCACTGAGTTATGATTTGAGTTGGATGTCTCTATGAAATTGTGGTGTGTTAGTACCTCCTGTGAATGCTCAAAGTGATAGCGTGGGGTGTTCATTAGTACTTGGGAATACATCTTTAAGGTTTGCCTACATGATGAATTAGAGTTCGTTATCTTGCCAGAGAGTAATTCGGAATAGCATAGTGAAGTGCTTATATTTATATTCCTTTATGATTGCAATGTTGAGAATATCCACTAGTGAAAGTATAATCCCTAGGCCTTGTTCCTAAATACTGCTATCGCTGCTTGTTTACTGTTCTACTGCATCTGTACTGCCTGCAATATTACCACCATCAACCACACGCCAGTTGTAGCAGCAAGCTATTTTCTGGTGCCGTTACTACTGCTCATATATATTCATACCACCTGTATTTCACTATCTCTTCGCCGAACTAGTGCACCTATACATCTGACAAGTGTATTAGGTGTGTTGGGGATACAAGAGACTTCTTGCTTTGTGGTTGCAGGGTTGCTTGAGAGGGATATCTTTGACCTCTTCCTCCCTGAGTTCGATAAACCTTGGGTGATCCACTTAAGGGAAACTTGCTGCTGTTCTACAAACCTCTGCTCTTGGAGGCCCAAAACTGTCTACAAGAATAGAAGCACCCGTAGACATCAAGCACTTTTCTGGCGCCGTTGCCGGGGAGGAAAGGTAAAAGGTACTCACACTCTGGATCTCGGCTACTAAGCTATTTTCCGGCGCCGTTGTAAGTACTCGAAGCTATTTCCTTTAGATCCTGCAATTGCATCTTTTTGTTTCTTGTTTACACTAGTTAGGCATAATGGAAAACAACAAAAATATGAGAGAGATCTTTATGAACTTTATCTTGAATTAGGACATGATGTGTTTGAAGAGAGAATTAAAAAACCCATGGAACTTTATATGCATGCTAATGGGAATGTTATTAATATGAATGCTTTGAACACTATTGTTGCTAATGCTATGGAAAATTCTAAGCTTGGGGAAGCTGGTTTTGATGAGCATGATCTTTTTAGTCCCCCAAGCATTGAGGAGAAAATTTTCTTTGATGATACTTTGCCTCCTATTTATGATGATTATAATGATAGTAGTCTTTTGGTGCCGCCTGTTATGGAGGATAAATTTGATTATGATTACAATATGCCTCCTATATTTGTTGATGAGAATAATAATAATAGCTACTTTGTTGAATTTGCTCCCACTACAACTAATAAAATTGATTATGCTTATGTGGAGAGTAATAATTTTATGCATGAGACTCATGATAAGAATGATTTATGTGATAGTTATATTGTTGAGTTTGCTCATGATGCTACTGGATATTATTATGAGAGAGGAGAATATGGTTGTAGAAATTTTCATGTTACTAAAACACCTCTCTATGTGCTGAAATTTTTGAAGCTACACTTGTTCTATCTTCCTATGCTTGTTACTTTGCTCTTCATGAACTTATTTACTTACAAGATTCCTATGCATATGAAGCATGTTAGACTTAAATGTGTTTTGAATTTGCTTCTTGATGCTCTCTTTTGCTTCAACTACTATTTCTTGCGAGTGCATCATTAAAACTGCTGAGCCCATCTTAATGGCTATAAAGAAAGAACTTCTTGGGAGATAACCCATGTGTTTATTTTACTACAGTACTTTGTTTTATATTTGTGTCTTGGAAGTTGTTACTACTGTAGCAACCTCTCCTTATCTTATTTTATTGCATTGTTGTGCCAAGTAAAGTCTTTGATAGTAAGGTTCATACTAGATTTGGATTACTGCGCAGAAACAGATTTCTTGCTGTCACGAATCTGGGCCTAATTCTCTGTAGGTAACTCAGAAAATTATGCCAATTTACGTGCGTGATCCTCAGATATGTACGCAACTTTCATTCAATTTGAGCATTTTCATCTGAGCAAGTCTGGTGCCTCTTAAAAATTCGTCTTTACGGACTGTTCTGTTTTGACAGATTTTGCCTTTTATTTCGCATTGCCTCTTTTGCTATGTGGGATGGATTTCTTTGTTCCATTGACTTCCAGTAGCTTTGAGCAATGTCCAGAAGTGTTAAGAATGATTGTGTCACCTCTGAACATGTGAGTTTTTGATTATGCACTAACCCTCTAATGAGTTTGTTTCGAGTTTGGTGTGAAGGAAGTTTTCAAGGGTCAAGAGAGGAGGATGATATACTACGATCAAGAAGAGTGAAAAGTCTAAGCTTGGGGATGCCCCGGTGGTTCATCCCTGCATATTTCAAGAATACTCAAGCATCTAAGCTTGGGGATGCCCAAGGCATCCCCTTCTTCATCGACAAATTATCAGGTTCCTTCTCTTGAAACTATATTTTTATTCGGTCACATCTTATGTACTTTAACTTGGAGCGTCTGTTTGTTTTTATTTTTGTTTTTGTTTGAATAAATGCTTGTGTGGGAGAGAGACACGCTCCGCTGGTTCATATGGACAAATATGTCCTTAGACTTTACTCATAATATTCATGGCGAAGGTTGAATCTTCTTCGTTAAATTGTTATATGGTTGGAAACGGGGAATGCTACATGTAGTAATTGGTAAAATGTCTTGAATAATTTGATACTTGGCAATTGTTGTGCTCATGTTTAAGCTCTTGCATCATATACTTTGCACCTATTAATGAAGAAATACATAGAGCTTGCAAAAATTTGGTTTGCATAATTGGTCTCTCTAAGGTCTAGATAATTTCTAGTAAAGAGTTTGAACAACAAGGAAGACGGTGTAGAGTCTTATAATGTTTACAATATGTCTTTTATGTGAGTTTTGCTGCACCGGTTCATCCTTGTGTTTGTTTCAAATAACCTTGCTAGCCTAAACCTTGTATCGAGAGGGAATACTTCTCATGCATCCAAAATCCTTGAGCCAACCACTATGCCATTTGTGTCCACCATACCTACCTACTACATGGTATTTCTCCGCCATTCCAAAGTAAATTGCTTGAGTGCTACCTTTAAATTTCCATTCTTTGTCTTTGCAATATATAGCTCATGGGACAAATAGCCTAAAAACTATTGTGGTATTGAATATGTACTTATGCATTTTATTTCTTATAAGTTGCTTGTTGTGCGATAACCATGTTCCTGGGGACGCCATCAACTACTCTTTGTTGAATATCATGTGAGTTGCTATGCATGTCCATCTTGTCTGAAGTAAGGGCGATTTACCATGAGTTGAATGGTTTGAGCATGCATATTGTTAGAGAAGAACATTGGGCCGCTAACTAAAGCCATGATCCATGGTGGAAGTTTCAGTTTTGGACAACTATCCTCAATCTCTTATGAGAAAAATTAATTGTTGTTGAATGCTTAAGCATTAAAGAGGAGTCCATTATCTGTTGTCTATGTTGTCCCGGTATGGATGTCTAAGTTGAGAATAATCAAAAGCGAGAAATCCAATGCGAACTTTCTCCTTAGACCTTTGTACAGGCGGCATAGAGGTACCCCTTTGTGACACTTGGTTAAAACATATGTATTGCGGTGATAATCCAGGTAATCCGAGCTAATTAGGACGAGGTGCGGGCACTATTAGTATACTATGCATGAGGCTTGCAACTTGTAGGATATAATTTACATGATGCATATGCTTTATTACTACCGTTGACAAAATTGTTTCTTGTTTTCAAAACCAAAGCTCTAGCACAAATATAGCAATCGATGCTTCCCTCTGCGAAGGGCCATTCTTTTACTTTTATGTTGAGTCAGTTCACCTATTTCTCTCCATCTCAAGAAGCAAACACTTGTGTGAACTGTGCATTGATTCCTACATACTTGCATATTGCACTTGTTATATTACTTTACATTGACAATATCCATGAGATATACATGTTACAAGTTGAAAGCAACCGCTGAAACTTAATCTTCCTTTGTGTTGCTTCAATACCTTTACTTTGATTTATTGCTTTATGAGTTAACTCTTATGCAAGACTTATTGATGCTTGTCTTGAAAGTACTATTCATGAAAAGTCTTTGCTATATGATTCATTTGTTTACTCATGTCATTTACCATTGCTTTGATCGCTGCATTCATTACATATGCTTACAATAGTATGATCAAGGTTATGATGGCATGTCACTCCAGAAATTATCTTTGTTATCGTTTACCTGCTCGGGACGAGCAGGAACTAAGCTTGGGGATGCTGATACGTCTCCAACGTATCGATAATTTCTTATGTTCCATGCTTGTTTTATGACATTACCTACATGTTTTGTTCACACTTTATGATGATTTTATGCGTTTTCCGGAACTAACCTATTGACGAGATGCCGAAGTGCCAGTTCCTGTTTTCTACTGTTTTTGGCTTTAGAAATCCTAGTAAGGAAATATTCTCGGAATTGGACGAAATCAACGCCCAACATCTTAGAATCCCACGAAGCTTCCAGAACACCCGAGAGCCACCAGAGGAGGGCCCTGTGGGCCCCAGAAGCCAGGGTGGCGCGGCCCAGGCCTTGGCCGCGCCCCCTAGTGTGTCACCGCCTCGTCGACCTTCCGACTCCGCATCTTCGCCTATTTAAAGGTCCCTGACCTAAATCTTCGAGAAAAAAAAGCCACGGCACGAGAAACCATCCAGAGCCGCCGCCATCGCGAAGCCAAGATCTGGGGGACAGGACTCTCTGTTCCGGCACGCCGCCGGGATGGGGAAGTGCCCTCGGAAGGATTCTCCATCGACACCGCTGTCATCTCCACCGCCATCTTCATCACCGCTGCTGTCTCCCATGAGGAGGGAGTAGTTCTCCATCGAGGCTAAGGACTGTACCGGTAGCTATGTGGTTCATCTCTCTCCTATGTACTTCAATACAATAATCTCATGAGCTGCCTTACATGATTGAGATTCATATGATGATGCTTGTAATCTAGATATCATTATGCTAGTCAAGTGGATTTTACTTATGTGATCTCCGGAGACTCCTTGTCCCACGTGTGTAAAGGTGACAGTGTGTGCACCGTGTGGGTCTCTTAGGCTATATTTCACATAATACTTATTCACTGAGTTATGATTTGAGTTGGATGTCTCTATGAAATTGTGGTGTGTTAGTACCTCCTGTGAATGCTCAAAGTGACAGCGTGGGGTGTTCATTAGTACTTGGAAATACATCTTTAAGGTTTGCCTACATGATGAATTAGAGTTCGTTATCTTGCCAGAGAGTAATTCGGAATAGCATAGTGAAGTGCTTATATTTATATTCCTTTATGATTGCAATGTTGAGAATGTCCACTAGTGAAAGTATAATCCCTAGGCCTTGTTCCTAAATACTGCTATCGCTGCTTGTTTACTGTTCTCTTTGCATCTGTACTGCCTGCAATATTACCACCATCAACCACACGCCAGTTGTAGCAGCAAGCTATTTTCTGGTGCCGTTACTACTGCTCATATATATTCATACCACCTGTATTTCACTATCTCTTCGCCGAACTAGTGCACCTATACATCTAACAAGTGTATTAGGTGTGTTGGGGACACAAGAGACTTCTTGCTTTGTGGTTGCAGGGTTGCTTGAGAGGGATATCTTTGACCTCTTCCTCCCTGAGTTCGATAAACCTTGGGTGATCCACTTAAGGGAAACTTGCTGCTGTTCTACAAATCTCTACTCTTGGAGGCCCAACACTGTCTACAAGAATAGAAGCACCCGTAGACATCACCTCCACGGGACGCCAGGTTTACAGAGGACATGCCTCCGCCGCCACCAGGAGGACCACCGCCGCCGTTGTGATTGATGACAGCGACGTTGCCCATGGAGCCACCGTTCTGGATGTCAAGCCTGTTCTCGAAATTGAGAAGATGAGCATACAATTCAGAAAGAGATACCGTCTCGGTTTTGGTGGTCATGGCGGTGACGAGCGCGTTCCACTCGGAGTCGAGGCCGTCGAGGATGTACGACGTGAGCTCGTCGTCCTCCATCTTGGAGCCTGCTGCAGTCATGGCGTCTCCCAAGCTCCGCATTTTGGCGAAGTAATCCGCAACCCTAAGGTCGCGCTTGGCGGTGGTGGCGAGCTGCATCCGCAGCTGCATGATCTGCGCCCGGGACTGCGACGAGTGCATCGTCAACAGCGCAGCCCAGACGTCTGCGGCAGTGGTGAGCGCCGCGACCTGTGTGAGTACCTTTGTTGGAGATATGCCCAAGAGGCAATAATAAAATGGTTATTATAATATATCTTTGTGTTTATGATAATGTTTACATACCATGCTATAATTGTATTAACCGAAACATTGATACATGTGTGTTATGTGAACAACAAGGAGTCCCTAGTAAGCCTCTTGTATAACTAGCTTGTTGATTAATAGATGATCATGGTTTCATGATCGTGAACATTGGATGTTATTAATAACAAGGTTATGTCATTATATGAATGATGTAATGGACACACCCAATTAAGCGTAGCATAAGATCATGTCATTAAGTTATTTGCTATAAGCTTTCGATACATAGTTACCTAGTCCTTATGACCATGAGATCATGTAGATCACTTATACCAGAAAGGTACTTTGATTACATCAAACGCCACTGCGTAAATGGGTGGTTATAAAGGTGGGATTAAGTATCCGGAAAGTATGAGTTGAGGCATATGGATCAACAGTGGGATTTGTCCGTCCCGATGACGGATAGATATACAATGGGCCCTCTCGGTGGAATGTCGTCTAATGTCTTGCAAGCATATGAATAAGTTCATAAGAGACCACATACCACGGTAAGAGTAAAGAGTACTTGTCATGAGACGAGGTTGAACGAGGTATAGAGATACCGATGATCAAACCTCGGACAAGTAAAATATCGCGTGACAAAGGGAATCGGTATCGTATGTAAATGGTTCAGTCGATCACTAAAGTCATTGTTGAATATGTGGGAGCCATTATGGATCTCCAGATCCCGCTATTGGTTATTGGTCGGAGAGAAGTCTCAACCGTGTCTACATAGTTCGCGAACCGTAGGGTGACACACTTAAGGTTTGATGTCGTTTAAGTAGATATGGAAATATGGCATGGAGTTCGAAGTTTTGTTCGGAGTCTCGGATGGGATCCAGGACATCACGAGGAGTTCCGGAATGGTCCGGAGAATAAGATTCATATATAGGAAGTCATTTTCTAGGTTTGAAAATGATCCGGTATTTTCTCTGGAAGGTTCTAGAAGGTTCTAGAAGAGTCCGGAAGAAATAAAGATGGAAGGTGGGACTCCACCCACCTTGGCCGGCCAGCCTAAGGGAGGAGGAGTCCCAAGTGGACTCCCCACCATGGTGGCCGGCCACCCCACCAAGGAAAGGGGGGAGTCCCACTCCCCCTAGGTTTGGTCACATGGAAGTTTTTTGTTGGGGTCTTATTCAGACACTTTGACCTAAACCTTGGGGCTTCCACCTATATAAAGAGGGGAGGAGAGGGGCTGGCCGGCCACCACAACACCACCATGGCCGCACCCCTCAAGGCTGCCCTAGCCGGCGCCCCCTTCTCCCAAACCCTAGCGGTTCCCTCCTACCTCTCTCTCACACATAGCTTAGGCGAAGCTCTGTCGGAGATCTCCACCACCACCGCCACCACGCTGTCGTGCTGCCGGGATTCCGAGGAGGATCTACTACTTCTGCTGCCCGCTGGAACGGGGAGAAGGACGTCGTCTTCATCAACACCGAACGTGTGACCGAGTACGGAGGTGCTGCCCGATCGACCGTGATCAAGATCTTCTACGCGCTTTTGCAAGCGGCAAGTGATCGTCTACCGCAGCAATAAGAGCCTACTCTTATAGGCTTTGGAAATCTTCAAGGGTGAGTCACGATCATCCCCTCGTTGCTCCCGTCTTCTAGATTGCATCTTGGCTTGGATTGCGTTCTCGCGGTAGGAAAATTTTTGTTTTCTATGCAACGAATCCTTACAGTGGTATCAGAGCCGTGTCTATGCATAGATGGTTGCACGAGTAGAACACAATTGTTTTGTGGGTGTTGATGCTTATGTTGTCTTTAGTTCGAGTACTTTGCATCTTTGTGGCATGGTGGGATGAAGCGGCCCGGGCTAATTTTACATGACCACGTTCATGAGACTTGTTCCTCGTTCGACATGCATCTTGTATTGCATAAGAGGCTTTGCGGGTGTCTGTATCTCCTACTATAGTGAAGATTCAATTTACTCTTCTATTGACAACATTAGTATCACCGTTGTGGTTCATGTTCGTAGGTAGATTAGATCTCTCTCGAAAATCCTAAACCACGTAAAATATGCAAACCAAATTAGAGATGTCTAACTTGTTTTTGCAGGGTTTGGTGATGTGATATGACCATAATGTGATGATGAATATGTATGAGATGATCATTATTGTATTGTGGCAACCGGCAGGAGCCTTATGGTTGTCTTTAAATTTCATGTTGAGTAGTATTTCAAAGTAGTTGTAATAATTGCTACATGAGGTGAACAACCATGAAGACGGCGCCATGAACCTTGACGCTACGCCGACGATGATGGAGATCATGCCCGTTGATGATGGAGATCATGTTCGTGCTTTGGAGATGAAGATCGAAGGCGCAAAGACTAAAGGGCCATATCATATCACATATGAATTGCATGTGACGTTAATCCTTTATGCATCTTATTTTGCTTAGATCACGACGGTAGCATTATAAGATGATCCCTCACATTAATATCAAGATAATAAAGTGTTCTCCCCTCGTATGCACCGTTGTACAGTTCGTCGTTTCGAAGCATCTCGTGATGATCGGATGTGATAGACTCAACGTTCACATACAACGGGTGTAAGCCATGTTGCACACGCGGAATACATGGGTTTGCTTGTCTTGCAAGCATATGAATAAGTTCATAAGAGACCACATACCACGGTAAGAGTAAAGAGTACTTGTAATGAGACGAGGTTGAACGAGGTATAGAGATACCGATGATCAAACCTCGGACAAGTAAAATATCGCGTGACAAAGGGAATCGGTATTGTATGTAAATGGTTCAGTCGATCACTAAAGTCATCGTTGAATATGTGGGAGCCATTATGGATCTCCAGATCCCGCTATTGGTTATTGGTCGGAGAGAAGTCTCAACCATGTCTACATAGTTCGCGAACCGTAGGGTGACACACTTAAGGTTTGATGTCGTTTAAGTAGATATGGAAATATGGCATGGAGTTCGAAGTTTTGTTCGGAGTCTCGGATGGGATCCAGGACATCACGAGGAGTTCCGGAATGGTCCGGAGAATAAGATTCATATATAGGAAGTCATTTTCTAGGTTTGAAAATGATCCGGTATTTTCTCTGGAAGGTTCTAGAAGGTTCTAGAAGAGTCCGGAAGAAATAAAGATGGAAGGTGGAGTCCCAGAGGGACTCCACCCACCTTGGCCAGCCAGCCTAAGGGAGGAGGAGTCCCAAGTGGACTCCCCACCATGGTGGCCGGCCACCCCACCAAGGAAAGGGGGGAGTCCCACTCCCCCTAGGTTTGGTCACATGGAAGTTTTTTGTTGGGGTCTTATTCGGACACTTTGACCTAAACCTTGGGGCTTCCACCTATATAAAGAGGGGATGAGAGGGGCTGGCCGGCCACCACAACACCACCATGGCCGCACCCCTCAAGGCTGCCCTAGCCGGCGCCCCCTTCTCCCAAACCCTAGCGGTTCCCTACTACCTCTCTCTCTCACATAGCTTAGGCGAAGCTCTATCGGAGATCTCCACCACCACCGCCACCACGCCGTCGTGCTGCCCGGATTCCGAGGAGGATCTACTACTTCCGCTGCCCGCTGGAACGGGGAGAAGGACGTCGTCTTCATCAACACCGAACGTGTGACCGAGTACGGAGGTGCTGCCCGATCGTGGCACCGTGATCAAGATCTTCTACGCGCTTTTGCAAGCGGCAAGTGATCGTCTACCGCAGCAATAAGAGCCTACTCTTATAGGCTTTGGAAATCTTCAAGGGTGAGTCACGATCATCCCCTCGTTGCTCCCGTCTTCTAGATTGCATCTTGGTTTGGATTGCGTTCTCGCGGTAGGAAAATTTTTGTTTTCTAGAGGAGAGGAGGAATCCCAGAACCTGCTGATCCTGGGAGACCCACGCAGTGTAGGCCGTGTTGGGGACGACCTGGGGAACCTTCTCCCCCGTCTTGTTTTCCATCTCCACCGTGATGGTTTTGGGTGGCGCATCCACTGTGCCGTCGAGGAATCCGACGAGCTGGTGCGACCGCAGCGGCGGCATGACTTGCGCCTTCCAGAGAGGGTAGTTGTCCCTCCCCAGCTTCTCCGTCACCGAGCCATGCTGCAGGCTGAGTCCAGACGGAAAGGAAGAAGAAGACGCGCCGTTCGACATCGTAGCGGTGGAGAGGTTTGGCTCTGATACCATATCAAGAAACACGAAATAGATTGGATCGGTGTACCCTCTCGGGGTGCCCAGGCTTCACTTATATATTGGCCAAGACTTGGCATACAAGATTACATAGATCTCATCTAGAGATTGTTACAACAACCGGCTTAACTATACAACTTGTAGCACACGAAAACTAGAGATAGAATTATATCGTAACAGCCTATCTACAACTCGTTTAACAAACTGACTCAAATTTGAACGATCATTTGAGCTTATCTCATGGGAACTCCATCGCGTGTTATTACACACATACACGGAATGGTATCATTGATCTGTGTCAACTCTAGAAATGTGATTACGGTGCACAATATATGTGGGACAATGGAACCTAGTGTAACTTTTCAATAATTGGACATAGTCGCGGTACTGCTTGGCTCTAGCTCTTGCTTTTGTTATTTCCGCCTTTTTGTTGTGTGTTTCTTCTATTGTGCTCGTGTGCAATTTTTGCAGAAAAAATTCAAAGAGTGGATTTTTTTTCCCTTCCATGTGATCTATCACCTGCTTATTGACTAGTTGTAGCATCCAGGTGCATCAAAAGTAAACGTAGAATTTTGGTTTTTATAAAGGAAATATGTGGAGATTTTGTTTTTTTAGCAAGGAGCGTGCTCACTCGGCTATTGACTAGGCCTGGCCATCGTCCATCGAACAGTGCGGGGAGCCGCGCGGCCCACTCACAGTCACACGACAGACCAACTCCTCGATCGCCTCCACAAAATTATCTGGTACCTTCCATTCCATTCCCTTCCTCGATCCCATCCCACTCCTGCTGTCGCGTTGCGCCTCGCATGTAGCCATCACCGCCGACGAGCTGCACGTCCGTCCGCCCGAGCAGCCATGGCAACGCAGCTGCTGCGCAAGGTGTGGGGCACCGTGCTGGCCCGCGCGGGGGCGCCGCGCGACCCAGAATCAGGCTCCTCCTCCTCCTCCTCCTCCGCCTCCTCCCCGCGCCGCCGCGGGCCGACCGCGGCGGCAGCGGAGTACGGCTCCCTGGGCGCGCTGGACGCGGTAGCCACGGACGTGCTGGCGCAGATCCTGCGGCTGCTGGGCCCGGCGGACGCGGCGCGCTCCAGCGCCGTGTGCCGCGCCTGGCGCCACCTCGCGTCCGACAACGCGCTCTGGGCCTTCTTCCTCAGCCTCGGCCCGGAGCCCTGGGACCTCGTCGTCTTTGCCGAGACCCACCTCGCCTCCGGCCCCGCCGTGCCCCGCAGGTCCGCCCGCCCGACTCACACCACCGGAGCCTTCCCGTTTGGCGCGCGTGTCCGGCTCCCCTACCCAATTAATTAATTAATTAACGCTATGATGCCGTGTGTGTGCTCCTGCAGCGTGTACTACTCCTCCTCCGCGGCCCGTGTCCCGCCGCAGCTCTCGTTCAAGCACATCTACGGGCAGCGGGCGCTGGTTCCGGGCTCCATCGTCGTCGATGGTAAGAGCAGCTGCCCGCGTCTCATCTCATCTCATGCCCGCTGCACGAAATGAGCTTAATCATCTAAGTTCTAGGTAATATCAAGCGATTACTTAATCAAGTTAAGTGTGATCAGCGTGTGCGTTGATTGACCCCTTTAATAAGGGATCCTACAGCCACAAATTATACTCTTTGGACATCTGTAGTGATCACATCTTCAGTTACTACACAATGGTTACTTATATAACTGCACTAGGTTGTCATGGCAGGCTGATTGTATCAGGCTTTGGCTCTTTGCTTTTGTGCGATGTGATGGTCATTTCTGTGAGCGAATGGATTTATTTTACCACAGTTGTTTGGACTCTACGCTCTCCTTTAAATTGGTGTTCTTTGTTTTCCTAAACCATAGGTGGATCGGGCTATTGCAAGTATGGCTGGAGCAAGTATGCCGCTCCTTCTGGGCGCTGTGCAACTTTTTTGGTAAGCTGTCATGATGAAATTAATGATCAGTCAACATAAATAATTTATCATGACCCGGACGTTTTGAGGAGCAAACGCATCAAGGAGTTGCAACATGGCAATGGTCCAGCATGCCAGGTGCCATCCATCTTCAATAAAAATAAGTCAATGGCTGGCAACTACTTCGCTCGATGTGCGAAAATCCGAACGCTCACTCAATATAATTTTCCTTTTCTTTTCGGACATTATGAGTTTATTATGTGTACCACTGTTGATTTGACAATTTCAGGATAATTAAATTGATAAAGGCATACCATCTTTGTTCTAATTCAGCTGAGATTTGACGTGCAGGAATTCGGAAACATTGAGTCCCCTATGTATGCAAGGCTGCGTCACTTCTTCTCTACAATCTATACCAGGTTTTTTTTTTAAAGTCTTCTGTATATACTTGAATAAAAAAAATAGCCTTGCTATCTTTGCACAACAAAAAACATGCCTATAGAAAATTAGTTCGGAGACAACATTTTCCATCGATCATCTGCGCTGTGATTGAGCGAATTCACTTCGAAAAACACTGAAAGTAACTGTATCGTGAAAACTTTGGCTTCACCTAGTTGCCTACCATCAAACTGCTTACACTAGCACTTGCTGCAATTCCAAATATATCTGTCATGAACTCTATTTATTCTTGTTATTCATGACTTCTGACAGGATGCATGTAAAGCCTTCTGCTCGACCAATTGTTGTTGTCCTTCCCCTCTGCCACCCAGATGGTTAGTATTTGTAGGTGATACTACTTTTTTTTACTTTATGGTTCTCTATTTCATCCAAATACATAGATTCATCACTATTCCTATATGGCACCACCGAAATATAATCCCATGTTATTTTACCCATTTGATGGTTTACTATGGTTGATGATGAACAACAATTTCATTGTCTGACTGTATGTTTCAACTCAATTTGGCACAGATACGGAGTCTGCTAGGGCCTCCAGAAAGCAATACAAGGAGACATTGTACTCGGTTTTATTTGACATGAATGTTCCTGCTGTTTGTGCTGTTGATCAAGTATGCATTCTTATGTCCCTCTTGGCGACTCTGTTCGACCAAATGCTTACATTTATCACCTCTTGATGTACTTTGTTGTGCAATGTCTGCTTCTGTCTCACTGTACTTATTGATCTTCTCTTGGAATAATGAAATCTGTGACAATATTGTCCTTAGTATTTACCTTCGAAAAATTAGAAGATTCACATAATTGAATATTGAACCAGAATCGCGTGCTATGGTTCTAGCTAGAAATCAGAAATATCGCGTTTGAGAGTTGATGTAAAATATATTCAGCACTATAGACTAAAATTTAGGAAGAGTCTTAAGTTCAAAAAAAAAAAAATTAGGAAGAGTCTTGATGTAGTTGTAGCAGTAAGTCATGTTTTCTGTTTACTTGCTGACATGTCGATTCATTCAATAGTTTTGTTTACCTCTCTATGAAGGCACTATTTATGAGCTTGCTGACATGTACTTTTCAGGCACTTCTAGCTTTGTATGCTGCTAGACGAACCTCTGGCATTGTTGTGAACATTGGGTTCAATGCCACGTCTGTCGTTCCCAGTAAGTATTTACAATGTATTTACTTCATTAGTTCTGGTGTAAGGTTCAGCTTAGTCGACCATACATATTGTTTTCTTTAGTACCAGATATATTTTCTCTTAAGATCATCATTAGACATAGAAAGATATCTGTCCTTACCTTTCAAGTGCCGCAGTTTCTTATGTAATTTTTGGGTTGTTGCTACAGTTGTGGCTTGCCACGCTTTAATACCTTACGACCCATGTGTCAGATCCAGTTTCGTGCCAATTTTTGACACATTTGTGATATTTTGTGCCAAATTACACTTCTCCGGAGCATGATTTTAATCGAATTAGCCACGAATTAAAATGCCTTCGTTGAGATTTTTCAGATTTATTCATGACTTCGTATTATGTATTATATATATTATGTGTGGACTGTGGAGATTGAAATGATATTTCACAAAAAAGGAACCGTGCATAACGATGTACAACAGATAACAGTAGGATGGTGATTGTATGTTTGATATTTATGACTAGAGTTAGTATAAAATACAAACTGAGAAGAATCTCCAACAACGTACAATGAAAGCTTTTTTTATTACATTGTCCATCAACTTAACAAAAATAACCTGCCTGGGTAAATCTATTAATAAGTGTGTCCTTCTCTGAAATACATTGTCATGTAGGAATGCACATCACATATGCCAATGGGAGACGTGGGGTGTGACAATGGGAGAGTTAAGAGACAATGTGTGGACTGATAACTTTTCATGTTCGTTCTTGTCTTAAATATGTACTCCGTATGAAACAGAGTACCCATTTTGTGTTATCTTACATATTTTGCTTGCAACAGTCTTCCAGGGTCGGGTGATGCATGAGATAGGTATTGAAACTGTTGGGCAAGGTGCCCTTAAACTTACTGGATTTCTGAAGGAGCTAATGCAGCGAAGGAATATATCTTTTGAATCATTATACACTGTTCGAACCATCAAGGAGGTAAATTTTGTCTATTATGCCAATATAGTATGCTTGGAGCCATTAATTAGAGCTACCTATTCTACCTATGAACATCATACAGGCAGAGTTGATAGCTGACACATGCTCTCTTTCATCTTGTATATGTGAAGAAAATTTGTTACGTCGCAGCTGATTATGAAGCTGAACTATGTAAAGACACACAAGCTTCCTGTGAGGTGGATGGTGAAGGGTGGTTCACTCTAGCAGAAGAAAGATTCAAGATGGCAGAGATCCTTTTCCAGCCCCATATGGGAGGAGTGTATGATATCTTCTCTGTGGCATTTTGTGTTTATGCTTCATGATATCTTCTATGTGGCATTTTGTGATTATGCTTCAAATATGGTTCCCTTATGCGTGCTTGATGTTGAACTTGTAGCGTTGCTATGGGCTTGCATAAAGCTGTATCCCTATGCATGGATCACTGCTACAATGCAGAGGTGCTCGGTGATCACAGCTGGTTCAAGACGGTAGTTTTAGCGGGTGGATCGTCCTGCTTACCCGGTTTGCCAGGTATGCCTACCTAACGCCAGTCGGTTTAGCACTTTAACCCTGATTGGATATTAATGTGTATCACAATTGATCTGGGAACTGATGGATTTGACTATATTTCTGGATTATGTCTATGGTTGTATGAGTATGACATGTACCTTCATTATTGTGAACAGAGAGGCTGGAAAAAGAGCTGCACAACCTTCTTCCCGCATATATTTCAGAGGGAATCAGAGTTCTTCCTCCTCCATTTGGCACAGACACAGCCTGGTTTGGCGCAAAGATGATCGGCACTGTAATTATAATAACGATTCCTGTGCCAAATTTGTTGCTCTTGTGGTTTCACTGATGACTGCCCTAATTTCAGGTGAGCACTTTCCCCGATGCATGGTGCGTAAACAAGAAGCAGTTCCGCCAGAAGTCACGCCGCAGCGGTCCATCTCTAGTGAACGCATGGCAATAGAACCTGACGCGCCACAGCTATGATGGGAGAAGCAAGGGAAAGAATCATGAGGTTGTTTTCAG
Organism: Lolium perenne; assembly: GCF_019359855.2. Taxonomy (NCBI): domain Eukaryota; kingdom Viridiplantae; phylum Streptophyta; class Magnoliopsida; order Poales; family Poaceae; genus Lolium; species Lolium perenne. Next base: position 319,603,862 of record NC_067245.2, read on the forward strand.
GTGATCACGTCGAAGACATGGTACAGAGCTATACAGCACCAGTCCTCGCAGTACATAACAGATACGGTTACATGTGCATGATAAAAGATTCTGGGTAAATAGAACACGATAGATTTGTTTATGATATAGGGATGCTGCATAGCTTAAGTGAATGCGTTGTGCATCACTTAATTATTATATTTGTCGTTTGTGCATACGTACATTATGAGATTTTTTATGTCGTTTTGCAGATGAAATAATAATATGTTTTGTTTATCTTTCATTGGAGCACTCTAGAATGCCATTGCCATTACGATGGAAGAACAGTAAATAGTGATGGAAGTGAATCAACAGTAAATAGTGATGCAAGTGGATCAACAGTACCATCTATCATCGTTAGTGCAAAAGTTTGAACTAAATTTTACAAAATAATGATGTCATCACAAAAGTTAGTTATTTTGTTGAACTAAAGAGAGTAGAGAATTCGGAAATAGCTAGTGGAACATGGGTGTAGGCAGTAGGCACACCCGTTTATTCAAAACTTGAAAACAAATACCATTTAGAAGTTTTTTCAAAATTGAAATAAAATTTAGCACAAAATTATCTTGATATTTACTCGTGTCAATTCTGAAGGGAAAAAAAGATTGTATGTGATATACATAAAAATGATAAAATATGCAAATAACACTAATGATTGGATTTGTACTGCTAAAAAATATACATATTTTATTTCTCTTTTCATGCAGGCCACATATGTTCGTACTTTCACATAATATGTACATGCAAAATTTTAATTCAATTTTTTCAGAAAATGTTAATTTAAATTCTGAATATTTTAAATAGCATTTTCTGAAAATTTTAGTAACAGGTGCGTCTACATTCAATCAGGTTGCGACTGTATCCTGACACATATTTGATTAACATGGGCATACATCTCCATATCACAGAATGAAGAGCGCTAACTTAGTTTTAAAACTCTACTCTCCCCACATGTCCGCTGTCAGCCTCGCTAACCTAGTTTAAGAACTCTCCAATCCCACCTTAGCGCTCCCTCGTTTGAGTCCCCCGTGCTCTGGGGATTAAACGAAAGCCCTTAGCAATATCATCTCCTCTACCATTACATGCCCTAATCCCCTCCTTCTCTTCTCAAGATAAACTGAATAACTATAACTAACCAGCGTGGCAGTATGAGTACACATTCAGAATGTGTCACAATACAAGTTTTACCAATCAAACTCGAGATCAAATCACTTCAAACGTAAGTCACACACCATAGATACGATTCAGAGATTAACTTAATAGATAGATAACCAAACGTCAGGTAGAACAGACTACCAGACCCAACGGACTTCACATGGCTAAGAGAGTACATCCATACGAGTTCAACAGGGGGCACAATGGCCTCAAAAGTCCATTTTCACTTCATTGCGGTGCGGAGGAGACTTGGCTGGGTTATTTAGGTGATAACGATTCTTGGCGATGATGGGCTCGGCACATGTTCTCCAGTTGGCCATCTAGGGCTCTAGCCCATGGCGTACTTCTGCGTCCAGGAGCGCGCCGTGGACTCATACTTGGCCCTATCAGTCTTGTACATGTGGGCGATCTCAGGCACCAGCGGGTCATCGGGGTTCGGGTCTGTCAGCAACGAGCAGATCGACAGGAGAACCTGTTGATACAGACAGGTAATGTTAGAACACACGATGAAGAAAACTTACAACTGTGATATTAGCCGCTAAGGAACCAAGATTATCTCAGCAACATGCTCCAAGCAAAGAAGGAAAAAACCAAGCAGGAAATGCCCATTGTTACCTTTGATATGGTCAGAGCCGGGCTCCACTGCTCCTTGAGAATGTCAAGGCAAATGCTGCCATTGCTGTTGATGTTCGGGTGGAAAACCTTGGTGCGGAAAGAGACCTGGTAAATCATGCCTGGATGTTAGCATGCGATAGATAAGATGACAGGTAAAACAAAAAGTTTGTAAGTACAACCAAAACATCTCAGTAACTTCCAGGATAATAGTATCAAACTAAACAAGATACAAATCTTGGCTCTAGAACAAAAAGAAGAGTACAGAGGATATTACCTTTGGTGGCTTGAAAGGATAATCTGGTGGGAAATGAATGTTCACCAAAAATAAACCACCAGTGAATGGGCTTTCCGACGGTCCCATGATAGTGGCCTGCCAATGGAACATGTCCTCACCAACAGGACCTGGCAAAATAAAAACAGAAGCAATACAATATTACATACCAGTCAGACAAACACGGCTGCAGCAAGGCAGTGAAGGATGAGCAGAAACAAGTCACATTTGTTGTGCGACGGTTCTAATTATTTGGGGAACTAGATCAGGATTGAACAGAAAATTATGTTATGAGGGTAATTTGACCTAACACATACAGCATTATTGTCCAATACAGTTCAACTCACTCAGACTTACAATCACATGCAAACATAATAAGATAACTGGAACTGGTTGCTGTATAGGCAACATCAGAACACACAGGCAAACCGCTGGGGCCAGTTAAAACAGGTATCATAAGGTATACATCTCATGAAGTGCTAAAGAGGATGCCAAGTTGCCTGCATAATTATATTTATTCCAGTACACACTGATAGACAAGGTAAAGCAGATGAGTACTACAATCTCATCTGCTAAAACACAGCTCACTCATAACAAACATCAAAATTGTTTCGGCTTTTACTAATGTCAGAAATCAGCGTCTTAAATTGCCCTAGTCGTGGCTAACTGTCCATATAAAACTCCAGTGTCCCTTCCTACGGTTAGCGGCAGTTACAATAGAACAGGGTGCGATCGAGGGTCTGGCATAACTGTTCACTGTAGTGAGATTGAAATAATTTAATCAAACAAGACACGAGGCCAGTGAGATTCTAAATCGTAGTGGTCATATAAAAAGGTCATATACAGTTCAGAAGTACTCCACCAATCAATTCAGCAAACCTAGAACACGCGCAGGGCAGCGAGGACAGCTAAACAACCTAACCCCAACGACTAAAACCTAACAATCGAACCACGCAAACCGCGTGCTCTGCTCACCGTACCCAAAATTCGTCGAGATCTAGAAGGGATCGACAGGGGTAGAGAGGAAATCACCTGCGCTGCACGAGGTGGGAGGGTCCTTCTGCAGGTCCTTGAGCTCCTTGAGGATCCTCTTGGACGCCATGGATCAAACCCTAATCCGCAAAATCCGGCGCAGATCAGACGGGCAGAACAGATCGAATAGGTAGGGAGGGGCAAGGGGACTGCGGCGTACCTACCGGCGGGGTGCTCGGGGTCGGGTCGGTGCTGCGGCGGCGGCGGCGGCGCCTCTCCCCTCTGCGGCGGCGACGGCGGGCCACGGGACAAGAGGGAGCAAAAGTAGTCGGGGGATTTGGGGGCTGGGAGCCGAGGGCGCAATTTATAGGGCTGCGGGGCGACGCCAGCCGTCCGATCGGGGATCGACGGCTCTGCGCGGCTCGCGTGATGCTTACGCTGGACGCGCAGAGATTCGCCTTTCGGTGCTTTTCGGGTGGGCAGGGAAATAAACATGGGATGGCCTCTCGGGAAAATTTGCAGAAATAATGGCACTGGATGCGAGCCGATGACAATGACGAGTGGGACCGGACCACATGTCATTCACCAGCTCTAGGGCATTTGGAGACCATGGTTTTTTCTTTACCTAATAATAAAGGGAGGATTGTTTTCTTGGTCCAACACTTTTTTGGACCGATTTGCCCTCCCACCATGTAACAACTAATACAACCGGCAAGTGAAAATATGTTCGATTCTTTGTTCTGATCGGGGAAACCCTTCCCTCATGTTCGGGCCGCTTTGCTCCCGTGGAATTTCCTCGCACTCGCTATGGGCTTTTGTTCTCTGGGTTGGCCCGTGTATTAAACGGCCAGAATAAACGGCAGCATGTAGCGATCAAACATTAGGAACGATTAGTCCCACCTCGCTGCATTACAGATTATCTTACCTGCTTATATACGTTAGCTCCATAGGAATTCACAAGCCACCAAGATAAAACATCACATGATCAGGAAGGAATTAATTCGGCTCTTTGCCAGCATAAGGGTGGTTGCCGTAGTGATCATGGGAGATATGATAGGAGAAAACTGTAATTGAAAGGATTGTGTGGGCTCTGCCATGTTTGGCCGCATCGATGTGTGAGGACTGTCGCCTAAGTAAAAGGTAAAGGGAAGGGAAAGGATTGTTGCCTAAATAAACGTAGGACGTGTGTGTGCAGTGCAATTAAGGGAGGGGTATGTATTATGTATTATAAAAAAGGAAGACCAGAGCATAATTAAAAGGAATATACTGTCACGTCGGGATCTCTTCAAACATTTCTCAAGTTTGACTATTTTTTTATAAAAAAATACCATTATATATGAGTATTTGAATCTAACAATATTAGTTTAGTGTGATAAATGCTATTGCATTTATGGTCAAAATTAATAAAATTTGACTTAAGACATGCCCTAACATACGTTTATTTGAAGACAGAGGGAATAAGTAAGAGTTGTCATATTATTTCTTCAAAACTTAAAGTTTAAATGATGAGTAGCAACAGAAAGAAGCAAACTGTTTTCCCAATATTTTAATCAATTTTATTTTCTAAGGTGGATGCAAAATTTCAGGTATGATATTTCAATGCACGTGAAATCAAAAAAAAAGTTTACAAGATTATAATATTTCAAAAATGGTAAAATCTTTGCCTTTCTCTACCATGCAAAACATGGACATATTTGCTATATATATAAAATAAAAAATAACGTTTCTTGGGATTTTTTGTCCAACATTAAATTACCCACGAAGTTCACTTGTACCCCCCATGGCACCCGAAGTCGTACCTATTGTATTTGCATCGACCGCACAGGTTTTGGTCCATTTGACGAGTTCCCGATCGAACGATATTTACATATTGAACGATCGATTCAATCCCTTGGATAGTGGAGCATCGTTGTATACTGTGTTGGAGATATGCCAAAGAGGCAATAATAAATGGTTATTATATATCTTTGTGTTTATGATAATGTTTACATACCATGCTATAATTGTATTAACCGAAACATTGATACATGTGTGTTATGTGAACAACAAGGAGTCCCTAGTAAGCCTCTTGTATAACTAGCTTGTTGATTAATAGATGATCATAGTTTCATGATCGTGAACATTGGATGTTATTAATAACAAGGTTATGTCATTATATGAATGATGTAATGGACACACCCAATTAAGCGTAGCATAAGATCACGTCATTAAGTTATTTGCTATAAGCTTTCGATACATAGTTACCTAGTCCTTATGACCATGAGATCATGTAAATCACTTATACCGGAAAGGTACTTTGATTACATCAAACGCCACTGCGTAAATGGGTGGTTATAAAGGTGGGATTAAGTATCCGGAAAGTATGAGTTGAGGCATATGGATCAACAGTAGGATTTGTCCATCCCGATGACGGATAGATATACTCTGGGCCCTCTCGGTGGAATATCGTCTAATGTCTTGCAAGCATATGAATAAGTTTATAAGAGACCACATACCACAGTACGAGTAAAGAGTACTTGTCAGGAGACGAGGTTGAACAAGGTATAGAGTGATACCGATGATCAAACCTCGGACAAGTAAAATATCGCGTGACAAAGGGAATTGGTATCGTATGTGAATGGTTCATTCGATCACTAAAGTCATCGTTGAATATGTGGGAACCATTATGGATCTCCAGATCCCGCTATTGGTTATTGGTCGGAGAGAGTTCTCACCCATGTCCACATAGTTCACGAACCGTAGGGTGACACACTTAAGGTTTGATGTTGTAATGGTAGAACTTGAATATGGAATGGAGTTCGAAGTATTGTTCGAAGTCCGGGATGGGATCCCGGACATCACGAGGAGTTCTGGAATGGTCCGGAGAATAAGATTCATATATAGGAAGTCATTTTATAAGATTTAAAATGATCCGGAAGATTTTATGGAAGGTTCTAGAAGGTTCTAGAAAAGTCCGGAAGAAATCAATTTGGAAGGCGGAGTCCCGAAGGAACTCCACCTCCCATGGCCGGCCAACCCTAGAGGGGGGAGTCCAAGGTGGACTCCACCTAGGTGGCCGGCCACCCCCCCCACATGGAAGGGGGGAATCCCACTTGAGGTGGGAGTCCCACCTTGGGTAGGTTTCCCTACTACATGGAAGGTTCTTGTGTTGGGGTCTTATTCGAAGACTTGTAGTCCAACACTTGGGGATCCACCTATATAATGAGGGGCATAGGGGAGGGGGCCGGCCACCACAAAGCCATAGCTTGGCCGCACCCCTTGAGGCCGGCCACCCCCTCTCCCAAACCCTAGCCGCCCCATCTCTCCTCCACCTCTCCCGCACGCTTAGCGAAGCTCCGCCGGAGTTCTCCATCGCCACCGCCACCACGCCGTCGTGCTGCCGGATTCAAGGAGGAGCTACTACTTCCGCTGCCCGCTGGAACGGGGAGAAGGACGTCGTCTTCATCAACACCGAACGTGTGACCGAGTACGGAGGTGCTGCCCGATCGTGCCACCGTGATCAAGATCTTCTACGCGCTTTTGCAAGCGGCAAGTGATCGTCTACCGCAACAATAAGAGCCTACTCTTATAGGCTTTGGAAATCTTCACTGGTGAGTCTCGATCATCCCCTCGTTGCTCCCATCTTCTAGATTGCATCTTGGCTTGGATTGCGTTCTCGCGGTAGGAAAATTTTTATTTTCTATGCAACGAATCCCTACAGTGGTATCAGAGCCAGGTCTATGCATAGATGGTTGCACGAGTAGAACACAATGGTTTGTGGGCGTTGATGCTTTTGTTGTCTTTAGTTTGAGTACTTTGCATCTTTGTGGCATAGTGGGATGAAGCGGCTCGGACTAACTTTACATGACCGCGTTCATGAGACTTGTTCCTCATTCGACATGCAACTTGTATTGCATAAGAGGCTTTATGGTGTCTGTCTCTCCTACTATAGTGAAGATTCAATTTACTCTTCTATTGACAACATTAGTATCACCGTTGTGGTTCATGTTCGTAGGTAGATTAGATCTCTCTCGAAAACCCTAAACCACGTAAAATATGCAAACCAAATTAGAGACGTCTAACTTGTTTTTGCAGGGTTTGGTGATGTGATATGGCCATGATGTGATGATTAATATGTATGAGATGATCATTATTGTATTGTGGCAACCGGCAGGAGCCTTATGGTTGTCTTTAAATTTCATGTTGAGTAGTATTTCAAAGTAGTTGTAATAATTGCTACATGAGGTGAACAACCATGAAGACGGCGCCATGGACCTTGACGCTACGCCGACGATGATGGAGATCATTGTAATGTCCCAGGTTTAGAGACGATCGAGGGGTAGATTTTAGAAAGGGATGTGCATTGCATTGTAATTTACGGGGAAATTTCGCGCTTTTAAAACAAAACTGCACCGAAGGGGGACAGGTTTCTCTCTCGACACCTTACAGGGTTAGGGTTTCGAGAGTGCGATGAACTTGTTCTTACTTATCTAAATTAGGGTTTTGAGAAGAGAGAAGTGATATTGCATTGAAATCTTAAGTTGCATGATTGAATTACAAGTTAAGTTGTATGATTGAATTCAAACCAAATTTGAATTTGAATTTCAAATTCAAACAACAAATGGTTATCACATAATTCAAACTTGAGATGATTTATTAAACAATTATCATTAATCAAGAATATGAATAATAAAACACTTAGACAAAGCTCATTAGAGAGAAACTTGAGCTTTATTGAGATTCACACAAAATACAATGTCAATTACAATATCCAGAATTGAAATATGAATTTACAACACATTACAAGAATTGAAGAAATAGAAAAAGAAAAAGGAAAATTACAAGGAATTTAAATGACCTAAACTACATTGTGATCTTCATGAATTCTTTGATCAAGAGGATCTTGAGTTGCATCTTGATCATCTTCTTGATTCCTGCACACACACATAACAATCAGAACATTAAGCCAAGTGGCAAAGCCACTTGGCAGGTTAGCAAATATTACATAGAGTGGATATGACCAAGCTGCCGAGCTGATCCATCCCACCAGCCCAAGTCCCAAGCCACACACACACAGGCAGCACACAAGGCCTGCTGCATGTGTAACAACACACAAGGCCAGGGGGAGTCACCAAAACAGCCAGGCAGTGCTGTCGACCAGGAGAGCAAGTAGAGGACCAGATATAAGCTTTTCACCAGCAAACTTGCTTCATTCATCGACAAGGCACCAGAGTAAGTAACCAGTAGCAAGAACAGCAAACCAAGAACACAAGAACAGGAAGAACAGCTTCACTGTTCAACCTGCTCAAGAATACCACTGACTCAAATCAAGCATCACAAGCCAGCAGGAGGAGCAGGGCAAGCACCAAGTCATTGCTGAAGCAAACCCTCTACACCAACCCTATTTCTAGGAGCTGGAGTGAGGTATACACATCATCATGAACAAACCAAATGGTTTTGTTCATAAATTGCACAGGCATGATCACAAGCACACAAAGGGTGGGGTAACCCTGTTTTGATCATCATTTGGTCAGAGACCAAGTGAAACCTGGAAGAAATGGCAAGGACCAGGGATCAATCAAGCCTATACCCATGGTTATGCCAACCAGAATAGTGGTAGCATCATCCAAATGGAAACAGGAAAGAAAACAATCCCAAAGACTTATCCAAGTACAACCAGATCACACTAGTCCTTCTAAGACCATCAGAATATAGACATTTATATGTCTATTTTCATTTCAACATCAATTATACTGGAAGCCCATATGACTACCAGTAATATTGCCTGATAGCTTACAGAAGGGGTAGGAGCAACCTTTACTAGCACATCAAGCATTGCTAGGGTCACAACAACTACCTAGCCACAAAGAAAAGCCACAAGAGAAGCATATCATCACTCCAAGGAGTTCATGCATCACAGGAGGTGCCAACACATGTTGGTTTCCATCCAGATAGGGCATAGGATGCACCAGATCACTCTTTGCATCAAGTAGATCATGTCTATTGTCGAGAAATAGGAAGCCAAGCTTCAGCGACAAGCATAGGTAAATAAAAACCACACACCAGACCTTTGCATCATTACCCGAGATGGGTTCGAGTGAGCTAGGGTACCCAACCTGTTGGCATCCCTCTAGCTTCACTTAATCGATCCAGAGATGATCATTCTTGCTCGGCGGTTCACCTCAAGTATCCAATCACTCAACAAAGGCAACCCAGAGATTTGATATCACTACGTAAATCATGAACCCGCCCCTTGCAAATGATCCGGTGGATCACTTTGCAAGCAACGACAAACTCTTGAATTAGGCGAGCCTACACTAGCACATGTGCATGTGTCACACAGACACCAGAATTAGCTCCAGATAGGCACAGACAGAAGCATAACCATTAACCAACAAGCAACTGTTAATCATATGCTCACCAGAGCTTACTAACACTTGATACAGATGGCTATAAGCAAGCATAGCACCAGAAATGAGCCAGCTACTGAAGAATTACACCCAAGTCTTAACTGAATAAACAGATACTGAAGTAATAATCATATGATTGTATCTAGTAGCACATCAAAGGCTTGATGAACCACTGGATCTTGCTAAACAAATAAAGCACATATCACTAATCACTGAATCATACAGTTAAGCCAACAGTAATGCTCAATTGAGCATGCTCATGAATTTGAGCACAAGGAACAGCACACCATTGCTCTGGCACTTGCAAAATTGCAAGTAATACACACAGAACTCAAGCTAGAGCAGTATTCATGAACACACTTGATATCTAACAAGCTTATTAACAAGAACAGAGGCACAGAGGTAGAGCTAGACAAGGAATGCAATCATAACCAGCACTCAAAACTAGAACTTCTTGCACAGAGATAAGGCGGGGGCTTCACACAAAGAAGACACATCGGCATAAGCACACGGCAAAGCACACGCGGCACGGCGGCGGTAAGCACGGCCACGAGCGGCATAAGCACAAGGAACGACAAGCAATGGCGAGCTAGAGGATGGAGAGAAGAGCGAGGCAAGAAGGAGAGAGGAGGAGGATTAATGGAGCGTGTACAGAGCGAGCAGGCGTGCCATGGCGGCACGGCGGCACAGGCCACCACGGCAGCGCCAAGCCGCGCCTGGCCTGGCGTCGCCGAGCAAGGGCGCTCCAACACCGCCACGGCGCCTGGATCGACGGCGGGCGACGAAGCACCACAGATCACCACGGCCGTGCCGCAGAGGCGTTGGGGACGAACGGAGGCGGCGGTGAAACACAGATCGGCGCGGACCGAACGGTGCGCCATCGTGCGGCCGTTCGAGTGCGACCAATCTCGCCGGCGGCGATGGCCGGAGCTGGCCGGAGAAATTCGGCGAAGGGGCGGCGACGCGCGGGTCGCCAGAGCTCAGGGATTAGGGTTCGCGAGGGAGAGAGAGGGGAAGTGAGGGCGACCGAGTGGGCCGGACCAGGCCAACTGGGTTGAGCCCAACCCACTCGGGTTCACCCTGACAGGTGGCCCCGAGGGCAATTTGGGCATTTCCAAAATACCATTTAAGTGGGGATTCCAAAGAATTTTATAAAATAGAATATGGCTCTAAAAAATAATTAAAAATATGAAAATCAATCAGCATAAAATTCTCTATCCAAATAAAATATCAAAGAGAATTTTTGAAGATAATTAAGAATAAGTCCTAATTTGATGATTTAAACAATGATTTAAATCACACATATTATTTTCAATAAAGAAAATAAGTCCATTAATGTAATTGGACTATAAAAACACCTTGACAATATTTCAAGGTTGTATTTACCCTAAATAGAGAATCTTGATACGTCTCCGACGTATCGATAATTTCTTATGTTCCATGCCACATTATTGATGTTATCTACATGTTTTATGCACACTTTATGTCATATTCGTGCATTTTCTGGAACTAACCTATTAACAAGATGCCGAAGTGCGAGTTGCTGTTTTCTACTGTTTTTGGTTTCAGAAATCCTAGTAAGGAAATATTCTCGGAATTGGACGAAATCAAAGCCCAGGGGCCTATTTTCTCACGAAGCTTCCAGAAGTCCGAAGGAGAGACGAAGAGGGGCCACGGAGGGGCCACACTATAGGGCGGCGCGGCCCCCCCCTTGGCCGCGCCGGCCTGTAGTGTGGGGCCCCTGTGCCGCCTCTTGACCTGCCCTTCCGCCTATAAAAAGTCTCCGTGACGAAATCCCCAGTACCGAGAGCCACGATACGGAAAACCTTCCAGAGACGCCGCCGCCGCCGATCCCATCTCGGGGGATCCAGGAGATCGCCTCCGGCACCCTGCCGGAGAGGGGAATCATCTCCCGGAGGACTCTATGCCGCCATGGTCGCCTCCGGTGTGATGTGTGAGTAGTCTACTGATACGTCTCCGATGTATCGATAATTTCTTATGTTCCATGCCACATTATTGATGTTATCTACATGTTTTATGCACACTTTATGTCATATTCGTGCATTTTCTGGAACTAACCTATTAACAAGATGCCGAAGTGCCAATTGCTGTTTTCTGCTGTTTTTGGTTTCAGAAATCCTAGTAAGGAAATATTCTCGGAATTGGACGAAATCAAAGCCCAGGGGCCTATTTTCTCACGAAGCTTCGAAGTCCGAAGGAGAGACGAAGAGGGGCCACGGAGGGGCCACACCCTAGGCGGCGCGGCCCCCCTTGGCCGCGCGGGCCTGTGGTGTGGGGCCCCCGTGCCGCCTCTTGACCTGCCCTTCCGCCTATAAAAAGTCTCCGTGACGAAACCCCCGATCGAGAGCCACGATACGGAAAACCTTCCGGAGAGACGCCGCCGCCGCCGATCCCATCTCGGGGGATCCGGGAGATCGCCTCCGGCACCTGCCGGAGAGGGGAATCATCTCCCGGAGGACTCTACGCCACCATGGTCGCCTCCGGTGTGATGTGTGAGTAGTCTACCCCTGGACTATGGGTCCATAGCAGTAGCTAGATGGTTGTCTTCTCCCCATTGTGCTATCATTGTCGGATCTTGTGAGCTGCCTAACATGATCAAGATCATCTATCTGTAATTTGTTCACCCAACATGCTGTTCGTCTTATGGGAGAGACACCTCTAGTGAACTGTGGACCCCGGTCCAATTCTCTTTACTGAAATACAATCTCTTGCAATACTTGTTCTCTTGTTTCTGCAAACAATCATCTTCCACACAATACGGTTAACTCTTTGTTACAGCAAGCCGGTGAGATTGACAACCTCACTTTGTTTCGTTGGGGCAAAGTACTTTGGTTGTGTTGTGCGGGTTCCACGTTGGCGCCGGAATCACGGTGTTGCGCCGCACTACATCTCGCCGCCATCAACCTTCAACGTGCTTCTTGACTCCCTCTGGTCCGATTAAACCTTGGTTTCTTACTGAGGAAACTTGCCGCTGTGCGCATCACACCTTCCTCTTGGGGTTCCCAACGGACGTGCCAACCACACGCATCAAGCAAATTTAAGGCGCCGTTGCGGGTGAGATCAAGACACGCCGCAAGGGAGTCTCCACTTCTCAATCTCTTTACTTTGTTTTTGTCTTGCTTAGTTTTATTTACTACTTTGTTTGCTGCACTAAATCAAAATACAAAAAAATTAGTTGCTAGTTTTACTTTATTTGCTATCTTGTTTGCTATATCTAAAACACAAAAAAATTAGTTTACTTGCATTTACTTTATCTAGTTTGTTTTATTCTTGTTGCTAAAATGGCCAACGCTGAAAACACTAAGTTGTGTGACTTCACAACCACAAATAATAATGATTTCTTATGCACACCTATTGCTCCACCTGCTACTACAGCAGAATTCTTTGAAATTAAACACTGCTTTCTTGAATCTTGTTATGCGAGAGCAATTTTAGTGTTAGTTCGATGATGCTGCTGCCCATCTTAATAATTTTGTTGAATTATGTGAAATGCAAAAATATAAAGATGTAGATGGTGATATTATTAAACTAAAATTGTTCCCTTTCTCATTAAGAGGAAGAGCTAAAGATTGGTTGCTATCTCTGCCTAAGAATAGTATTGATTCATGGACTAAATGCAAGGATGCTTTTATTGGTAGATATTATCCCCCTGCTAAAATTATATCTTTGAGGAGTAGCATAATGAATTTTAAACAATTAGATACTGAACATGTTGCTCAAGCTTGGGAAAGAATGAAATCTTTGGTTAAAAATTGCCCAACCCATGGATTTGTCTACTTGGATGATCATCCAAACCTTCTATGCAGGACTAAATTTTTCTTCACGGAATTTATTGGATTCAGCTGCTGGAGGTACCTTTATGTCCATCACTCTTGGTGAAGCAACAAAGCTTCTTGATAATATGATGATCAACTACTCTGAATGGCACACGGAAAGAACTCCACAGGGTAAGAAGGTAAATTCTGTCGAAGAAACCTCTTCCTTGAGTGATAAGATTGATGCTATTATGTCTATGCTTGTGAATGGTAGGCCTAATGTTAATTCTAATAATGTTCCGCTAGCGTCATTAGTTGCTCAAAAAGAATATGTTGATGTGAATTTCATTAAAAATAACAATCACAATGATTCTAGGCCATACCCTGCTAATGGTAATTTTTATGGTAGATATGCTTCATCTAATGAAGAAAAGATGCTAGAAATTGAAAGATCCACCAAGAGCTTTATGCAATCACAATATGAGCAAAATAAATTGTTTACTAAAACTATGAATGAGCAATCTACCTTGTTGAAGAATATAGGGAATCAACTTGAAAATCTGAATAGGGAGATCTCGGGGTTGCAAACTAAACTTGCTAGTGCTGAAACCCGAATCTCATATATGTCTGCATCACAATCTTCTTTAATTAATAAAATGGCTGCTAAACCTGAGGATTTAGACGATAAAATTGTTACTACAGCAAATGCCATTCAAGTTAGAATTAATGAGAATATAAGATTAATGGCTGAACTGCGTGCTAGGTGGGATAGAGAAGAAAATGAAAAACTAGCTAAAGAAAAGAATATAGCTAAAGTTTGGACTATTACCACCACTAGTAATGCTAATGCTACACATGTTGCTGCACCTCCTACTCATACTAATAAAAGAATTGGTGTTAGCAATGTTTCCACTTCTAATGCAAAGCGAAAAGCACTGAAAGCTGCTAAAGCTGCTGAAAGCGCCTTTGATAAAGCTGCTGAAATTTTTTCCAACATTGGGGATGATGATCCCATTGCTTTAGATTATAATGATTTGAATTTTGATGATTGCCACATCTCTGAAGTTATAAAGTTCTTGCAAAAACTTGCTAAAAGTCCTAATGCTAGTGCTATAAATTTGGCTTTTACACACCATATTACAAATGCTCTTATAAAAGCTAGAGAAGAAAAACTAGAGCGCGAAGCCTCTATTCCTAAAAAGCTAGAGGATGGTTGGGAGCCCATCATTAAGATGAAGGTTAAAGATTTTGATTGTAATGCTTTATGTGATCTTGGTGCAAGTATTTCTGTTATGCCTAAGAAAATTTATAATATGCTTGACTTGCCACATTGAAAAATTGTTATTTGGATGTTAATCTTGCTGATCATTCTACAAAGAAACCTTTGGGTAAAGTTGATAATGTTCGCATTACCGTTAACAATAACCTTGTTCCTGTTGATTTTGTTGTCTTGGATATTGAATGCAATGCATCTTGTCCCATTATATTGGGAAGACCTTTTCTTGACTGTTGCTGCTATTATTGATATGAAGGAAGGTAATATAAAATATCAATTTCCTCTCAAGAAAGGTATGGAACACTTCCCTAGAAAGAGAATGAAGGTACCTTTTGATTCTATTATGAGAACAAATTATGATGTTGACACTTCGTCTCTTGATAATACTTGATACACACTTTCTGCGCCTAGCTGAAAGGCGTTAAAGAAAAGCGCTTATGGGAGACAACCCATGTTTTTACCTACAGTACTTTGTTTTTATTTTGTGTCTTGGAAGTTGTTTACTACTGTAGCAACCTCTCCTTATCTTAGTTTTGTGTTTTGTTGTGCCAAGTTAAGCCGTTGATAGAAAAGAAAGTACTAGATTTGGATTACTGCACAGTTCCGGATTTCTTTGCTGTCACGAATCTGGGTCCACCTCCCTGTAGGTAGCTCAGAAAATTAAGCCAATTTACGTGCATGATCCTCAGATATGTACGCAACTTTCATTCAATTTGAGCATTTTCATTTGAGCAAGTCTATTGCCATTTTAAAATTCGTCAACACGAACTGTTCTGTTTTGACAGATTCTGCCTTTTATTTCGCATTGCCTCTTTCGCTATGTTGGATGAATTTCTTTGATCCATTAATGTCCAGTAGCATTATGCAATGTCCAGAAGTGTTAAGAATGATTGTGTCACCTCTGAATATGTCAATTTATATTGTGCACTAACCCTCTAATGAGTTGTTTCGAGTTTGGTGTGGAGGAAGTTTTCAAGGATCAAGAGAGGAGTATGATGCAACATGATCAAGGAGAGTGAAAGCTCTAAGCTTGGGGATGCACCCGGTGGTTCACCCCTGCATATATCAAGAAGACTCAAGCGTCTAAGCTTGGGGATGCCCAAGGCATCCCCTTCTTCATCGACAACATTATCAGGTTCCTCCCCTGAAACTATATTTTTATTCCATCACATCTTATGTGCTTTTTCTTGGAGCGTCGGTTTGTTTTTGTTTTTTGTTTTGTTTGAATAAAATGGATCCTAGCATTCACTTCATGGGAGAGAGACACGCTCCGCTGTAGCATATGGACAAGTATGTCCTTGGTTTCTACTCATAGTATTCATGGCGAAGTTTCTCCTTCGTTAAATTGTTATATGGTTGGAATTGGAAAATGATACATGTAGTAATTGCTATAAATGTCTTGGGTAATGTGATACTTGGCAATTGTTGTGCTCATGATTAAGCTCTTGCATCATATGCTTTGCACCCATTAATGAAGAAATACATAGAGCATGCTAAAATTTGGTTTGCATATTTGGTTTCTCTAAGGTCTAGATAATTTCTAGTATTGAGTTTGAACAACAAGGAAGACGGTGTAGAGTCTTATAATGTTTTCAATATGTCTTTTATGTGAGTTTTGCTGCACCGGTTCATCCTTGTGTTTGTTTCAAATAAGCCTTGCTAGCCTAAACCTTGTATCGAGAGGGAATACTTCTCATGCATCCAAATACTTGAGCCAACCACTATGCCATTTGTGTCCACCATACCTACCTACTACATGGTATTTTCCGCCATTCCAAAGTAAATTGCTTGAGTGCTACCTTTAAAATTCCATCATTCACCTTTGCAATATATAGCTCATGGGACAAATAGCTTAAAAACTATTGTGGTATTGAATATGTAATTATGCACTTTATCTCTTATTAAGTTGCTTCTTGTGCGATAACCATGTTCACTGGGGACGCCATCAACTTTTCATTGTTGAATTTCATGTGAGTTGCTATGCATGTCCGTCTTGTCTGAAGTAAGAGAGATCTACCACCATATGGTTAAGCATGCATATGTTAGAGAAGAACATTGGGCCGCTAACTAAAGCCATGCTCCATGGTGGAAGTTTCAGTTTTGGACAACAATCCTCAAATCTCAAATGAGAAAATTATTAATTGTTGTTATATGCTTATGCATAAAAGAGGAGTCCATTATCTGTTGTCTATGTTGTCCCGGTATGGATGTCTAAGTTGAAGAATAATCAATAGCGAGAAATCCAATGCGAGCTTTCTCCTTAGACCTTTGTACAGGCGGCATAGAGGTACCCCTTTGTGACACTTGGTAAAAACAATGCATTGTGATGATCCGGTAGTCCAAGCTAATTAGGACAAGGTGCGGGCACTATTAGTACACTATGCATGAGGCTTGCAACTTATAAGATATAATTTACATGATGCATATGCTTTATTACTACCGTTGACAAAATTGTTTCATGTTTTCAAAATCAAAGCTCTAGCACAAATATAGCAATCGATGCTTTTCCTCTATGGAGGACCATTCTTTTACTTTCAATGTTGAGTCAGTTCACCTATCTCTCTCCACCTCAAGAAGCAAACACTTGTGTGAACTGTGCATTGATTCCTACATACTTGCTTATTGCATCTATTATATTACTCTATGTTGACAATATCCATGAGATATACATGTTACAAGTTGAAAGCAACCGCTGAAACTTAATCTTCTTTTGTGTTGCTTCAATGCCTTTACTTTGAATTATTGCTTTATGAGTTAACTCTTATGCAAGACTTATTGATGCTTGTCTTGAAGTGCTATTCATGAAAAGTCTTTGCTATATGATTCACTTGTTTACTCATGTCATATACATTGTTTCGATCGCTGCATTCACTACATATGCTTTACAAATAGTATGATCAAGATTATGATGGCATGTCACTCCAGAAATTATCTGTGTTATCGTTTTACCTGCTCGGGACGAGCAGAACTAAGCTTGGGGATGCTGATACGTCTCCGACGTATCGATAATTTCTTATGTTCCATGCCACATTATTGATGTTATCTACATGTTTTATGCACACTTTATGTCATATTCGTGCATTTTCTGGAACTAACCTATTAACAAGATGCCGAAGTGCCAATTGCTGTTTTCTGCTGTTTTTGGTTTCAGAAATCCTAGTAAGGAAATATTCTCGGAATTGGACGAAATCAAAGCCCAGGGGCCTATTTTCTCACGAAGCTTCCAGAAGTCCGAAGGAGAGACGAAGAGGGGCCACGGAGGGGCCACACCCTAGGGCGGCGCGGCCCCCCCCTTGGCCGCGCGGCCCTGTGGTGTGGGGCCCCCGTGCCGCCTCTTGACCTGCCCTTCCGCCTATAAAAAGTCTCCGTGACGAAACCCCCGATGCCGAGAGCCACGATACGGAAAACCTTCCGGAGACGCCGCCGCCGCCGATCCCATCTCGGGGATCAGGGAGATCGCCTCCGGCACCTGCCGGAGAGGGGAATCATCTCCAGGAGGACTCTACGCCGCCATGGTCGCCTCCGGTGTGATGTGTGAGTAGTCTACCCCTGGACTATGGGTCCATAGCAGTAGCTAGATGGTTGTCTTCTCCCCATTGTGCTATCATTGTCGGATCTTGTGAGCTGCCTAACATGATCAAGATCATCTATCTGTAATTTGTTCACCCAACATGCTGTTCGTCTTATGGGAGAGACACCTCTAGTGAACTGTGGACCCCGGTCCAATTCTCTTTACTGAAATACAATCTACTGCAATACTTGTTCTACTGTTTTCTGCAAACAATCATCTTCCACACAATACGGTTAACTCTTTGTTACAGCAAGCCGGTGAGATTGACAACCTCACTGTTTCGTTGGGGCAAAGTACTTTGGTTGTGTTGTGCAGGTTCCACGTTGGCGCCGGAATCACTGGTGTTGCGCCGCACTACATCTCGCCGCCATCAACCTTCAACGTGCTTCTTGACTCCTACTGGTCCGATTAAACCTTGGTTTCTTACTGAGGGAAACTTGCCGCTGTGCGCATCACACCTTCCTCTTGGGGTTCCCAACGGACGTGCCAACCACACGCATCATCTACCCCTGGACTATGGGTCCATAGCAGTAGCTAGATGGTTGTCTTCTCCCCATTGTGCTATCATTGTCGGATCTTGTGAGCTGCCTAACATGATCAAGATCATCTATCTGTAATTCTATATGTTGCGTTTGTTGGGATCCGATGAATAGAGAATACTTGTTATGTTGATTATCAAAGTTATGCTATGTGTTGTTTATGATCTTGCATGCTCTCCGTTACTAGTAGATGCTCTGGCCAAGTAGATGCTTGTAACTCCAAGAGGGAGTACTTATGCTCGATAGTGGGTTCATGCCTGCACTGACACACAGGACGGATGACGAGAAAGTTCTAAGGTTGTGTTGTCTGTTGCCACTAGGGATAAAACATTAGTGCTATGTTCAAGGATGTAGTCACTAGTTACATTACGCACCATACTTAATGCAATTGTCTGTTGTTTGCAACTTAATCTTTGGAGGGGTTCGGATGATAACCTGAAGGTGGACTTTTTAGGCATAGATGCAGTTGGATGACGGTCTATGTACTTTGTCGTAATGCCCAATTAAATCTCACTATACTCATCATGATATGTATGTGCATGGTAATGCTCTCTTTATTTGTCAATTGCCCAACTGTAATTTGTTCACCCAACATGCTGTTCGTCTTATGGGAGAGACACCTCTAGTGAACTGTGGACCCCGGTCCAATTCTCTTTACTGAAATACAATCTACTGCAATACTTGTTCTCTTGTTTTCGCAAACAATCATCTTCCACAAAATACGGTTAATCCTTTGTTACAGCAAGCCGGTGAGATTGACAACCTCACTGTTTCGTTGGGGCAAAGTACTTTGGTTGTGTTGTGCAGGTTCCACGTTGGCGCCGGAATCCCTGGTGTTGCGCCGCACTACATCCCGCCGCCATCAACCTTCAACGTGCTTCTTGGCTCCTCCTGGTTCGATAAACCTTGGTTTCTTTCTGAGGGAAAACTTGCTGCTGTGCGCATCATACCTTCCTCTTGGGGTTGCCCAACGAACATGTGAAATACACGCCATCAAGCTCTTTTTCTGGCGCCGTTGCCGGGGGAGATCAAGACACGCTGCAAGGGGAGTCTCCACTTCTCAATCTCTTTACTTTGTTTTTGTCTTGCTTAGTTTTATTTACTACTTTGTTTGCTGCACTAAATCAAAATACAAAAAAATTAGTTGCTAGTTTTACTTTATTTGCTATCTTGTTTGCTATATCAAAAATACAAAAAAATTAGTTTACTTGCATTTACTTTATCTAGTTTGTTTTATTTACTGTTGCTAAAATGGCCAACGCTGACATTGGGGATGATGATCCCATTGCTTTAGATTATAATGATTTGAATTTTGATGATTGCCACATCTCTGAAGTTATAAAGTTCTTGCAAAAACTTGCTAAAAGTCCTAATGCTAGTGCTATAAATTTGGCTTTCACGCATCATATTACTAATGCTCTCATAAAAGCTAGAGAAGAGAAACTAGAGCGTGAAGCCTCTATTCCTAAAAAGCTAGAGGATGGTTGGGAGCCCATCATTAAGATGAAGATTAAAGATTTTGATTGTAATGCTTTATGTGATCTTGGTGCAAGTATTTCTGTTATGCCTAAGAAAATTTATAATATGCTTGACTTGCCACCGCTGAAAAATTGTTATTTGGATGTTAATCTTGCTGATCATTCTACAAAGAAACCTTTGGGTAAAGTTGATAATGTTCGCATTACCGTTAACAATAACCTTGTTCCCGTTGATTTTGTTGTCTTGGATATTGAATGCAATGCATCTTGTCCCATTATATTGGGAAGACCTTTTCTTCGAACTGTTGGTGCTATTATTGATATGAAGGAAGGTAATATAAAATATCAATTTCCTCTCAAGAAAGGTATGGAACACTTCCCTAGAAAGAGAATGAAGGTACCTTTTGATTCTATTATGAGAACAAATTATGATGTTGACACTTCGTCTCTTGATAATACTTGATACACACTTTCTGCGCCTAGCTGAAAGGCGTTTAAGAAAAGCGCTTATGGGAGACAACCCATGTTTTTACCTACAGTACTTTGTTTTTATTTTGTGTCTTGGAAGTTGTTTACTACTGTAGCAACCTCTCCTTATCTTAGTTTTGTGTTTTGTTGTGCCAAGTTAAGCCGTTGATAGAAAAGTAAGTACTAGATTTGGATTACTGCACAGTTCCAGATTTCTTTGCTGTCACGAATCTGGGTCCACCTCCCTGTAGGTAGCTCAGAAAATTAAGCCAATTTACGTGCATGATCCTCAGATATGTACGCAACTTTCATTCAATTTGAGCATTTTCATTTGAGCAAGTCTGGTGCCATTTTAAAATTCGTCAATACGAACTGTTCTGTTTTGACAGATTCTGCCTTTTATTTCGCATTGCCTCTTTCGCTATGTTGGATGAATTTCTTTGATCCATTAATGTCCAGTAGCATTATGCAATGTCCAGAAGTGTTAAGAATGATTGTGTCACCTCTGAATATGTCAATTTATATTGTGCACTAACCCTCTAATGAGTTGTTTCGAGTTTGGTGTGGAGGAAGTTTTCAAGGATCAAGAGAGGAGTATGATGCAACATGATCAAGGAGAGTGAAAGCTCTAAGCTTGGGGATGCACCCGGTGGTTCACCCCTGCATATATCAAGAAGACTCAAGCGTCTAAGCTTGGGGATGCCCAAGGCATCCCCTTCTTCATCGACAACATTATCGAGTTCCTCCTGAAACTATATTTTTATTCCATCACATCTTATGTGCTTTTTCTTGGAGCGTCGGTTTGTTTTTGTTTTTTGTTTTGTTTGAATAAAATGGATCCTAGCATTCACTTTATGGGAGAGAGACACGCTCCGCTGTAGCATATGGACAAGTATGTCCTTGGTTTCTACTCATAGTATTCATGGCGAAGTTTCTCCTTCGTTAAATTGTTATATGGTTGGAATTGGAAAATGATACATGTAGTAATTGCTATAAATGTCTTGGGTAATGTGATACTTGGCAATTGTTGTGCTCATGATTAAGCTTTTGCATCATATGCTTTGCACCCATTAATGAAGAAATACATAGAGCATGCTAAAATTTGGTTTGCATATTTGGTTTCTCTAAGGTCTAGATAATTTCTAGTATTGAGTTTGAACAACAAGGAAGACGGTGTAGAGTCTTATAATGTTTTCAATATGTCTTTTATGTGAGTTTTGCTGCACCGGTTCATCCTTGTGTTTGTTTCAAATAAGCCTTGCTAGCCTAAACCTTGTATCGAGAGGGAATACTTCTCATGCATCCAAAATACTTGAGCCAACCACTATGCCATTTGTGTCCACCATACCTACCTATACTACATGGTATTTTTCCGCCATTCCAAAGTAAATTGCTTGAGTGCTACCTTTAAAATTCCATCATTCACCTTTGCAATATATAGCTCATGGGACAAATAGCTTAAAAACTATTGTGGTATTGAATATGTAATTATGCACTTTATCTCTTATTAAGTTGCTTGTTGTGCGATAACCATGTTCACTTTGGGACGCCATCAACTATTCATTGTTGAATTTCATGTGAGTTGCTATGCATGTTCGTCTTGTCTGAAGCAAGAGAGATCTACCACCATATGGTTAAGCATGCATATGTTAGAGAAGAACATCGGGCCGCTAACTAAAGCCATGCTCCATGGTGGAAGTTTCAGTTTTGGACAACAATCCTCAAATCTCAAATGAGAAAATTATTAATTGTTGTTATATGCTTATGCATAAAAGAGGAGTCCATTATCTGTTGTCTATGTTGTCCCGGTATGGATGTCTAAGTTGAAGAATAATCAATAGCGAGAAATCCAATGCGAGCTTTCTCCTTAGACCTTTGTACAGGCGGCATAGAGGTACCCCTTTGTGACACTTGGTAAAAACAATGCATTGTGATGATTCGGTAGTCCAAGCTAATTAGGACAAGGTGCGGGCACTATTAGTACACTATGCATGAGGCTTGCAACTTATAAGATATAATTTACATGATGCATATGCTTTATTACTACCGTTGACAAAATTGTTTCATGTTTTCAAAATCAAAGCTCTAGCACAAATATAGCAATCGATGCTTTTCCTCTATGGAGGACCATTCTTTTACTTTCAATGTTGAGTCAGTTCACCTATTTCTCTCCACCTCAAGAAGCAAACACTTGTGTGAACTGTGCATTGATTCCTACATACTTGCTTATTGCATCTATTATATTACTCTATGTTGACAATATCCATGAGATATACATGTTACAAGTTGAAAGCAACCGCTGAAACTTAATCTTCTTTTGTGTTGCTTCAATATCTCTACTTTGAATTATTGCTTTATGAGTTAACTCTTATGCAAGACTTATTGATGCTTGTCTTGAAGTGCTATTCATGAAAAGTCTTTGCTATATGATTCACTTGTTTACTCATGTCATATTCATTGTTTCGATCGCTGCATTCACTACATATGCTTTACAAATAGTATGATCAAGATTATGATGGCATGTCACTCCAGAAATTATACGTGTTTATCGTTTTACCCGCTGGGACGAGCAGAACTAAGCTTGGGGATGCTGATACGTCTCCGACGTATCGATAATTTCTTATGTTCCATGCCACATTATTGATGTTATCTACATGTTTTATGCACACTTTATGTCATATTCGTGCATTTTCTGGAACTAACCTATTAACAAGATGCCGAAGTGCCAGCTACTGTTTTCTGCTGTTTTTGGTTTCAGAAATCCTAGTAAGGAAATATTCTCGGAATTGGATGAAATCAAAGCCCAGGGGCCTATTTTCTCACGAAGCTTCCAGAAGTCCGAAGGAGAGACGAAGAGGGGCCACGGAGGGGCCACACTATAGGGCGGCGCGGCCCCCTTGGCCGCGCCGGCACTGTGTGTGGGGCCCCCGTGCCGCCTCTTGACCTGCCCTTCCGCCTATAAAAAGTCTCCGTGACGAAACCCCAGCATGCGAGAGCCACGATACGGAAAACCTTCCCGGAGACGCCGCCGCCGCCGATCCCATCTCGGGGGTCCAGGAGATCGCCTCCGGCACCCTGCCGGAGAGGGGAATCATCTCCGGAGGACTCTACGCCGCCATGGTCGCCTCCGGTGTGATGTGTGAGTAGTCTACCCTGGACTATGGGTCCATAGCGGTAGCTAGATGGTTGTCTTCTCCCCATTGTGCTATCATTGTCGGATCTTGTGAGCTGCCTAACATGATCAAGATCATCTATACGTAATTCTATATGTTGCGTTTGTTGGGATCCGATGAATAGAGAATACTTGTTATGTTGATTATCAAAGTTATGCTATGTGTTGTTTATGATCTTGCATGCTCTCCGTTACTAGTAGATGCTCTGGCCAAGTAGATGCTTGTAACTCCAAGAGGGAGAACTTATGCTCGATAGTGGGTTCATGCCTGCATTGACACAGGGACAAAGGATGAGAAAGTTCTAAGGTTGTGTTGTGCTCTTGCCACTAGGGATAAAACAAAAGTGCTATGTTCAAGCAACTAGTCACTAGTTACATTACGCACCATACTTAATGCAATTGTCTGTTGTTTGCAACTTAATACTGGAGGGGGTTCGGATGATAACCTGAAGGTGGACTTTTTAGGCATAGATGCAGTTGGATGACGGTCTATGTACTTTGTCGTAATGCCCAATTAAATCTCACTATACTCATCATGATATGTATGTGCATGGTCATGCTCTCTTTATTTGTCAATTGCCCAACTGTAATTTGTTCACCCAACATGCTGTTCGTCTTATGGGAGAGACACCTCTAGTGAACTGTGGACCCCGGTCCAATTCTCTTTACTGAAATACAATCTACTGCAATACTTGTTCTACTGTTTTCTGCAAACAATCATCTTCCACACAATACGGTTAATCCTTTGTTACAGCAAGCCGGTGAGATTGACAACCTCACTGTTTCGTTGGGGCAAAGTACTTTGGTTGTGTTGTGCAGGTTCCACGTTGGCGCCGGAATCCCTGGTGTTGCGCCGCACTACATCCCGCCGCCATCAACCTTCAACGTGCTTCTTGGCTCCTCCTGGTTCGATAAACCTTGGTTTCTTTCTGAGGGAAAACTTGCTGCTGTGCGCATCATACCTTCCTCTTGGGGTTGCCCAACGAACGTGTGAAATACACGCCATCAAATCTCCAAATTATTCTTAGTAAATACCTCTCACATAAAATGATAGGACATCAGAAAGGGGGGAACAAACCCTAAAAATGGAAAGCATGCATAATTGCTTCTTTAACCATTGCCCTTATCGGACAATGATGCTCAGAAACAGAGGACAAGGGTCAGTCCACACCATCCAACTGCAAAACTTTGCAGTGTTCAGGCAAGTTCATCGCTTGCTCATATCATTTGAGTATTTCTATCAAATTACTTGCAAAGTATTATGGTTATCACTATTGCATAAAAACCAAAACCACTACTTTCATAACTATGAACATGACTATGTGGTGGGCAATGGAACCATGGATTGTGTTGATATGGTGGAGGTTCCATTGCAAGGGTTTATATCCATCTAGGATTAAACAACAAATGTCGCCAGTGATTCTTGTGCCGTAATAATCGTGTTAACCATAAGATCTGGAGTGGGACAGAATAGTCAATCGTATTTCCACCTCTTGTACATCAACGGATGCGCTTGTCGTAGACACTTGTATCCTGAGGGACAAGCGGTAGGCTGGGGAAGCCTAAAGTCCCCACGGTAATGCGGTCTATGATGGATTGTAAGATGTCCGGAACGGTCTATTCATGATTGATAGGGGAGGGCATATGAAATTGTTCGGAACGGTCTACCTTAACCGGTATAGGGGAGAACAAATGCCTGGAACGGTCTCACCATGGATATAGGGGAAGACAGTCTTACAAAAGGGTGGGTGTGCGAGGTAGCGGAGGAATATGATTGGCTATGGCCTTATACCGGGCCTCACACCATAGGAAGTGTGGACGGGAGAGCTGCCCGGTTGGCACCAAGGTTAAGATCTCTTATGGGTAAAGCAACACACCTCTGCAGAGTGTAAAGAATTGTGACCTGTCACTCCCTGTTCCGGGATATGGAACTGCGAACGCGGCCGGAAAGGAGCTCCATGAAGTTCTAGTAAACCGGTGAAGGCTGACGGACATAGCTCTTTGGAATAAAAGCAATCTCTTGAAGAAATGTTTATCAAAACTTGCATTGGTATTAGACTTTCTGGTCTAATATCGTAGCTAGTGCATTAAACACCTCTTATCTATAATGAACTTGTTGAGTACGCTCGTACTCATCCCAATCTTAAATCCCTTGCTTAGATTGTATGAATCGTCTGGAGGAGGACTACGACCACACTGAAGGAGCCGAGATCATCGGCTATGAAGAACCAGACCTCTCTGGAGGTGTTGAAGGCGTAGACTATCTCATAGTCTACGAAACCGGGGAGGCTTCCGGAGGAGATCAAGCCTAGAACATCAAGTAGTAGTAGTAGCCGAGCAGCCCGAACTCTTAGTATTTAGCTGCTCGAGAGAATAAATGTACAACTTAATGAGACATCTATATTGTAAGCTAAGTTGGGTTCGCCTCGAACCCAGGAGTATTCCTCTTAGGACCCAAGAGGAGTTCCGAGACGATATGTGTATGATATTTGTAATATTAAATGAATGAGTTATGGACCTGCTATGTTCTGTTGTACTACTCTGAGGGATGTAATATTTGCGGAATGGTACTTCGTGAATGTTATATCAACGACTGGCATACTACAACATGCAGTGGTATGCAGGGTCACCACAGTTGGTATCAGAGCAAAAGCTTTGACCTTAGGTTGGAACCTAGTAAATGGGACCAAACGTTAGGAGTCAAATAGGACTAGTAAAGAATTCTCTAAAAATATGGTGTATATTCAATTGAGAATACAACAATCATATCTTTTAGTGCGATAATTCTTTATTATCTCTATTATGATGCATTATTACTAATCTTATATTCTTTCTATTTCTACAGCCAACATGGCAAGTTCACGTCCGGGACGAAACGTGAAAGTGATGGATTCCACACTGAGTGAATATGAAGGAGGACTTGCAGATATTCTACGTGCCATGTTACTTGAATTTGGGTGTGATCCCCAGATCCAAGTAAAGAAATACATGTACTATGATGGTACTGTATTGGCAAAGTGTAGGGTAGGACAGCGACTTCCCGAATCATTGGGAATGTGCGTAGTAATGCCAGCAGGTGAAGCCAGAACTATCAACACATCCTACCATATAGCCGTTATGAGAGCCATAACCGATATTCGGGAGCATAAGACGAAAGAGCTTATGGGTTCCGAATTCACCCACATTCCTCATAAACAGGAGGAAGAGGATCCCATGCTCAACCACTACAAATATGCAAAACGCAAACCAATAGCAGCTGCAAAATACATGGATAACAGCCGCAACTTATTATCATTGCTCTTCCAGTTGAATCTGTTGCGGTCAAAACCCACCGGCGGGCAGCGACGGGCAACACAGTAGAGCCGGGAACAACCTAGGGCTGCGGCTGGCCCAGGTCCCTCCGAGCGACGGCCCGCAAAGCCTCTGGAACACACGTCCGATGCTGGTGCAGGGGCGTGCCACCTGACCTATACCTGGTCAGGAAGGTGATGGAGATGCCTCGCTTAGTTTCCTGCATGGCATACACGTAAACATTAAATACGAGCCTCGATCGGCTCTCAGGTTATCCTGTGAATCGGCTCAGGGAGCCGATCCACCCATGATTCGTACGAGGTGCACAAATATATGGTGGTCCTACTTGATCAAGATAAAGCTAAAGCGATCTACGACGATGTAGGGTTTTCACCGCATAATCAGATCATCCTACTCACGATTGGGCCTCGCGGCCACGCACGGTGATCGTAAGCCGATCCTAGATAGGGCCTAAAAACCAACACGAGGTTGATCCCCGGAACATCCTGTCTAGGACTAGCAAACGACACCCTGCGTGCCGCTGGATCCTCCAACCCTTTGTAAGGCCTAACTATTGCAGATATTAAACTAATCCTTGATGAACAAGGAGCAACCGTAACGGATCGGATCTACTAAATAATGATCAAGCGGGGTGCCGCCCCTACACCTAAGATAGGTGTAAGGGCGGCTAGATATGCAAGGGTTGCACTACGATAGCATGTTACACGAAGAACTATGCTAACCCTAACACATCTATGATAACTACGTTGCTCGCCATCAAAAAGGCTTCAGTACGAGCAACGCATGAACAACATAAAGCTTGTGCTGCCTAGATCGCAAGATGCGATCTAGGCAGCATGTTGCTTACCGGTAGAAACCCTCGAGACGAAGGAGTTGGCGATGCGCCGAGATTGATTTGTTGGTTGAACGTTGGTTGTTGTTTATTTCATAAACCCTAGATACATATTTATAGTCCAGGGGACTTTCTAACGTGGGAATAATCCCAACCGTGCACGAAGCCAACTCTAACTAAAACGACACGTAATCTACTATGTTACAGATACACGGGCCAACTAGCCCATATTTTGCATATAAAGGCCGATTCACATATTTCTTCCATGTATATTCTTCAAATCCATCTTGATCGCGGCCCACCTCTGACTCGGTCAAATTCTGGTGATAACACATGCCCCCCTGGTTTTGGAATTGGTAATTCCAAAATCACTCTGCTTTTCCTTCGTTGGGTCATGTCGTGGCAGAACCGTTGCAGTATCCGTCATCATGATGCCTTGCCTTCTCAACTTCTCCGCGTGACCTGGCAGTTTTTTTTTCTTTTAGGCACCACTTCCTCGGAAACTGCTGTGGCATTGAATTTCCACTATATCCCCTTTTATTTAACCGCTCCGCACAGTTTATTTCCGCATCTTCTTCGCATTAGCACTCCAAAAGCCCTCCTGCGCCACCATGTCCTCTTCCTCCTCTGCTTCATCGGATCTTTCCACCCAGTCCTCTCCGTCTCGCGAGCCGACGCCGGAGCCGAACCCGGCGGAGGTCCACGCAGCCAACACCCGCCGTGCCATTGAGGTCGGGGAGGAGTCTAGCCATGACTTCTCCATCTGGTCGGAGGACGACAAGTCCCTGACCGACGGGGACAGCGACCTCCGCTTCCTCGCCGACGGGGAAACGGAGGAGGAGAGCGACGACGATCGCTTCTCCTGTGACTTCACCTCTCCCGAGGAGGAGGAGGAGGAAGAAGAGGAGGAGGAGGAGGACGACACCTCCTCCGACGAGCCGCCGGCCAAGCGGTTCTGCCCTTGGCCGGGGAACCTCAGCGACTTCGACAGCGACGACGATGACGCTGACGAAGAGGACGAGGACAATGAGGGCTCGGTCGGCGGCCATTGGAGCGACGACGAGCCCGCCGGGAGCAGCGCCGACAGCGGCGACGATGGCGACGACGAGGGCAGCGACGGCCCGTAGATAGGACCTCTAGTATAGGACCAGTAGCAGTAGATGGGGCAATGTATCCCCTAGTACTTCCTTTTGAGAGCAATCAGCTCTTTATGTAAGAAATCTATCAATGAAGAACTTTCCCCAATTTGATTTTGCCGATTTCCTTTGAGCTTATTTTAGCCGATTCCCTCTCATACTGATCTTGCCGATTTGTCCCCTTTGCCAATGCGTAATGAGCCGATAGCAACGCATCGGTCCTTTAAAATTCACCCTTCCATTCTTCAACTGATGATTTTGAAATCTGGTGGATAATGTAAAATCTTCAGGGAAGCCCTTGAATTCTTCCAACCAAACCTAATGGTCTCCTTTAAACACTCATCATTTTGTGAAGAAGGTTGCGACGAAAGATCAGCCGATGGTACCCCAATCGGCTCCTGAACAGAGCATCCACCAGGCCTGCTGCCCCCCGAGCCTCACTCGAGGCGAGAATGTCAGAGAGGATGCACCAAAGCCGATCACCTCTCTTCCTTAGAAAGCCGATATACCCCTTAATCAACAACTTCTTGAACTAGTACCAAGGGTTGAAAATCCTTGACAAGAAGGTTCAGGAACCCGGATCGGCTCAAAGCAGCTGAAGAAGTTCTCATTGTTTTTACTCCCGCGAAGAAGCAGAGGGCCCCACAGCTGAACTGAATTTGGTGGAGATCCGGTAAACCTCGTACAATTGCACTAGAGTCGATTGCTGCGCATCGGCTGTATGTCATGTAAAAATTTTTTACTGGCCGATTTTTTCCTATCGGCCCCAATATTTCACTGCACACATGTTCTCCTACACATGTTCACATGTTCATCGTGTTTAGGTGCCCCCCGAGCCGAATCTGTCAGGGAATGGCAGATATCGGCTCTGTAATTCGTACGTCGGCTCCGGTAGGATCAATGACGAACACAAGCAGAACATGTGGTGAGGATAATTTTGGCCGATTGCTGGAATCGGCCTCCATATTGACTGAGGCACTGACTGAAGATTCTGTAATGCCCCTGCATAGATTTTTGGGGCCGATCACAAGGATCAGCCTCGCCACCTTTGCTCATTGCTGTGCTTCAACTACATGGTTAGGCCAGTGGATAAAACCAGCCCAACCTCTGACTTTATCATGTCGATGCGCTTGCTGTCGTCCACCTCGAGTGCATCGTGTAATCGCGGAGCACTAAGCTCCGTCGGAAGGACGAGCACCATGTTTGTGCCAGCCAATGCTTCATCATTGGCTTTCCTTTGCTTGGGACGCCACTCCATTTTCCGTGGACGACCCTCTTCGTCCAGGGTTCGCTGAACTTTCGCAGCCAGATCAGGTCGTGCCTTTCTTAACGTATGCAAGTATAACCTTTCGGCTTCCTCTAGGCCGTGCAATCGCTGAACCCTGCGCTTTTGGGAACGGCTGAGTCCATCAGGGCACCACCTTGGCCGGTGGTACCTGTCTTCTTCTTCTTGTTCCTCGTCTTCTGAATCCTCGAGATCTTCCCATCGAGGGGACTCAGCGCGTTTGCTTTGTGGCGGGAGAGGCCCTAAGCGCTTGCACACGGACAAGTTGGCTGCCTCCTTCTTCTTCTGGTTGCATTCTGGGCAATTGCCGATTGTGGGTAATCGGCTCATTCCTGAATCCCAGCAGTGTCTGAAGAAGGGGCAGTCCCAGTGCCTATCGTTGTCGTCTTGCTCCCTTGATTCTCCTTTGGCACGGCGCTCGTGCTCCTCCTCATCGCGATCGTGCCGACGATGTCTTCTGGCTTCTCTAGCCAGACGATCTCTTTCGTCATCATCGTTGGATCGTCGGCGTTGGTCATACTGACTCACGTACTTGTTGAGGAGGTGATCAGAGAGGGGTCGCTGATATCTTATGTTCTTCTCTTCTCCCTCTGTGATGTAGCGCTTGCCATCATGACGGAGCCGATCGCGTGGAGCGGCCTCCTCTGTGTCCTTGCTACGAGAGCAGCTGCCCTCGTCTCCATCCTTGCCAGAGTGGTGCCCAGGTCCTACCATGTTGATACTGAACGAGGATCCTGGCTGGCAACCTTCAGGGTAAGTGCATTCCACCATGTTAACGGCGGGGAAAGGTTGGGTGTCGACCTTCATGGCGTACTGGTTGAAAATCAGACGTCCTTGTTCTATCGCCATTTGGATCTGCTGACGCCAAACCCTGCAGTCGTTGGTGGCATGGGAGTGCGAGTTATGCCATTTGCAGTACGGCTTTCCGTTCAGCTCCTGTACCGTGGGGAATTTGAGACCTTCGGGTATCTTCAACTGCTTTTCCTTGAGTAGGAGGTCGAAGATTTGTTCAGTCTTGGTCACGTCAAAATCAAACCCCCTGGGCGGGCCTGGTGGCTTTACCCATTTGCAGGACACGGGGGTTGCCCCCCGAGTCCATTCAGCCACTGCTACCTCTTGATCTCCCGCAGAAACTTCGTCTTCCTCTGCCTCGACCAGGACTACTGCACGCTTGAATTTGTCCTGGTACAAGTCCGGGTGGCGCTGTTCATATGCCGACAGTTTCTGAACCATGTGCGCCAGTGAGGGGTAGTCTGCTTGGGAGGCCATGTCCTTGAGCGGTGTTGCGAGGCCCGCTACTGCCAACTCGACTGCTTCCTTTTCAGTTACACGAACCGAATAACATCGGTTCCTAAGATTCCTGAAGCGCTGGATGTATTCTGTCACAGTTTCTCCACGCTTCTGACGTATTTGGGCTAGATCGGCAATGCCGGACTCAGAAGCCTCTGAATGGTATTGCATATGGAACTGTTCTTCCAACTGCTTCCAAGTCCGGATCGAGTCTGGTGGCAACGAGGTGTACCACCCGAAAGCCGATCCCGTGAGGGACTGTGAGAAGAACCTCACGCGTAGTTGATCCGACACTGAGGCCGGTCCTAGCTGTGCCAAATATCGGCCTACGTGCTCGATGGAGCTGGAACCATCTGATCCACTGAATTTGGAGAAATCAGGGAGCCAATATTTAGGTGGTAGCGGGATCAATTCGTAGTCGTCGGGGTACGGCTTGGAATAGCCGATTGCCCTCCTTTTCGGCACCATGCCAAACTGGTCTCTCAGTATGGTACTGATCTGATCCGCTGTGCTGGCTGCAGGAGTTGAACTCTGAAGATTCGCCGGGGTGGCGTACTTAGCCAGCCATGTTTGCTTTTCCAGCTCTGAGCTAACTGCAGGAGCTGAGCTCTGGAGGTTCGTCGGGGTGGCGTACTTAGTTAGCCACGTCTGCTTCTCAAGATCTGTCGCTGACGTCCCTCCTGTTTTCCCAGAAGTCCCTGATGTTGTGGCCTGGTTTGTGAGCGCCCAGTTACCGCAATCTAGCACATACGTGCACGTGTACCCGTGAGGGATCTCCTTAGGCGCCTCATGCAAGAACTGGCAGTCACTAGGGTCACCGCCAATCTTGTAGACGACGAATGCCGGTGAATTCGGCACTTCTGGTGCTGCCAACGCAAATGGCAGCGGTGGACGGGACTGGAGTGGCAACTCTCCTTGATGCGTCCCGAGAGCTGGTCCTGACGGCGAGTACTGGTGCCTCATGATCTCCTGGATCACCCGAAGAGCGACACGCTCCAACGTGTTTACCAGGTTCTCAGAGTGGCGGTGTAGCGAGTGAGCCACCAAGTAGTTGATCTCCTGCCGCAGGGACCTGGTGCGTTCTTCGACGGGCGTAGAGGTCTATCCCATCGAGTGCACCATCAGGCGAGAACCCCTTCCACCTGATGCCATGTGAACGGGTTCTGTGAAAAGAGCCGATGAGGTCAGCTTCGAGGATGGTTTTGACCTCGTCATACTTCTTCTTGAGCTCGTCGGTCAGATCCTCGTACGTGACTGGCGTGCCGTCCGCCATCTCAGATGTAGATGTCGATGTGGTTGATGACGAAGCTTGTCCCACCGGGCGTGCCAGAATGTGTTGCGGTCAAAACCCACCGGCGGGCAGCGACGGGCAACACAGTAGAGCCGGGAACAACCTAGGGTTGCGGCTGGCCCAGGTCCCTCCGAGCGACGGCCCGCAAAGCCTCTGGAACACACATCCGATGCTGGTGCAGGGGCGTGCCACCTGACCTATACCTGGTCAGGAAGGTGATGGAGATGCCTCGCTTAGTTTCCTGCATGGCATACATGTAAACATTAAATACGAGCCTCGATCGGCTCTCAGGTTATCCTGTGAATCGGCTCAGGGAGCCGATCCACCCATGATTCGTACGAGGTGCACGAATATATGGTGGTCCTGCTTGATCAAG
Organism: Lolium perenne; assembly: GCF_019359855.2. NCBI lineage: Eukaryota > Viridiplantae > Streptophyta > Magnoliopsida > Poales > Poaceae > Lolium > Lolium perenne. The sequence continues at coordinate 319,637,084 of NC_067245.2, forward strand.
ATAAAGCTAAAGCGATCTACGACGATGTAGGGTTTTCACCGCATAATCGGATCATCCTACTCACGATTGGGCCTCGCGGCCACGCACGGTGATCGTAAGCCGATCCTAGATAGGGCCTAAAAACCAACACGAGGTTGATCCCCGGAACATCCTGTCTAGGACTAGCAAACGACACCCTGCGTGCCGCTGGATCCTCCAACCCTTTGTAAGGCCTAACTATTGCAGATATTAAACTAATCCTTGATGAACAAGGAGCAACCGTAACGGATCGGATCTACTAAATAATGATCAAGCGGGGTGCCGCCCCTACACCTAAGATAGGTGTAAGGGCGGCTAGATATGCAAGGGTTACACTACGATAGCATGTTACACGAAGAACTATGCTAACCCTAACACATCTATGATAACTACGTTGCTCGCCATCAAAAAGGCTTCAGTACGAGCAACGCATGAACAACATAAAGCTTGTGCTGCCTAGATCGCAAGATGCGATCTAGGCAGCATGTTGCTTACCGGTAGAAACCCTCGAGACGAAGGAGTTGGCGATGCGCCGAGATTGATTTGTTGGTTGAACGTTGGTTGTTGTTTATTTCATAAACCCTAGATACATATTTATAGTCCAGGGGACTTTCTAACGTGGGAATAATCCCAACCGTGCACGAAGCCAACTCTAACTAAAACGACACGTAATCTACTATGTTACAGATACACGGGCCAACTAGCCCATATTTTGCATATAAAGGCCGATTCACATATTTCTTCCATGTATATTCTTCAAATCCATCTTGATCGCGGCCCACCTCTAACTCGGTCAAATTCTGGTGATAACAGAATCATCATTTGACGGGAGCAATTGATACGATGCTAGAGGAGTTTACTGAACCCAAGGAGTAGACTAGGGGGAAAGAACCCATGGAGAATGTGGTGCACACACCAGTTTACTCAGCTGGTGACTACATTAGTATTGATCCTCTTGAGCGTGAAACTACACCCGTTACACCTGGGAACTATCTGGGTAGTTCCTATGGGGGATATGAGGGTGGAGAGGAATCCGGAAACAATCAGCGTTCCGAGACTCCTATAGAAAACTCCACGGGTTGGCGTTGGGGATCTGATACGGGAACTCATAGTACTTCAGTGTATTATGACGGAGAGATGAATGAGGACGCCACAACCCAGAACCAGAGTTATCCTAGTAATGAAGGAGTTGATGGAGGGTATCCTACACAGGTTGAGTCGGATACAAATGTTGGAAACATCTATGGTGGAGCTACAGGAGAGTACACCCGATGGATGGACTATGATGCACTTAATGACCAGTTTGTGAACACTGATTTCTCCCTAGGATCATCATCTGATTCTGACTACCAGCCGACGGGGAGACCTTATATTCCAGGTTCTGTCAGGAGGACGACACGTTCGACCGGATGGAAGCCTGGGATGTACCGGGAGTGAAGATCGACTAGAGTCCACCAAGGAAGGCGGGACTACAATACACAAGTACCACGTGTATTGTAGTGTGTAATATTTGTAGAAATTTGTACATATACTTTAATAAGTGAGTTTGCATACTCACATCGACTTGAGTATTGTAATAAGACCACTTAAGTATGTATATACATGGTATATGTTTTGTATGATTTGGATTTGCTTCTTGATTTCCATTGCGTGACTAGTTCTGTGCACAAAGTTGAGCTCAGAAAACTTGCGCATGGAGTAATTATGAGTATCATCTTGTGTTGCAGAACTAGGGGGTTATGTTGGGAGCGGTAGGAGAGGAGACCGAAGCGCAGCGCATGGAGCGCGAAGCAAAGCATAAGGAAGAGGCTGATGAAGCAGCCAGGAATCAGTTTCCACCACCACCACCACCCATGACGCAGCAGAATTTCGTCCAGTACATGCAACTGGTAGAGGAGAGACAACATGTAACGTTGGAGCAGCAGAATAAATTCTTCCAGGAATTGCTGCAACAGAACAGGGTAGAGAGACCCGAGAATCAGGGAGTCACTTTATCAGACTTCCAGAACACCAAGCCTATATCTTTCGCATACGCGCCCGAGCCAATGGACGCGGAGGATTGGCTTATGGACACCGAGCGAAAGCTCAATACTGTTGGTTGTAACGACCAGGAGAAGGTTCATTATGCTACACATTTATTGTGTGGACCTGCCGCATCATGGTGGGACAACATCGTAGCCGTTTATCCGGCTGGAAAAGTATTCACCTGGGAGGAGTTTGCGAGGAAGTTCAGGGAATCCAATGTCCCTGAAAGTATTGTGGAACTGAAGCGTCGAGAATTCGAAAGTCTCGAGCAGAAGGACAAGGCCATCCTGACTTATGTCAGGGAATTCTCAAAACTGTCCCGGTATGCTGTTGAAGAAGTCAACACCGAGGACAAGAAAAAGAAGAGGTTTTTGAGGGGGTTAAGTCCCCAGTTCAATGTACAGCTCCGTATGATGAGAGTGACAGAATTCCAAGAGTTGGTGGATGCAGCCATCACTCTTGAGGATGACTTTAAACAGCTGCAAGAGGAGAAGAGGAAGAAGGCCAAGTTTGAGCCTAAGAGATTTGTTAGCAACAAGCCCAATACCAGCTTGAGTTTCAAGCCAAGGTACAACAACAACAACAACAACATCAACTACTATAATAGCAGGAGGAACCAAGCATTCCAGACTGCAAATCAAGCGGTTTGCAGAAGCTGTGGACTCACAGGACATTTCGCTAAGGATTGCAAGAAGCCAAGGATCATATGCTTTGGTTGTCGTCAGGAGGGGCACATGCTGAAGGACTGCCCCAAGAGAAACACGGGAGGAGGACAATCAGGAGGAGGAGGAAGCCAAGGAGGAAATAACGTAGGGAATTGAAAGAATAAGAAGCCCTTCGGCAAGCTGAACTGCACTAGTCTGGAGGAGGTGGTCAACTCCGATCAGGCGGTGATAGGTACGCTCCAGATACTCACTCATCCTGGCAAAGTACTTTTTGACACTGGTGCAACTACATCATTCATTTCTCAGCAATTCATCATCAAACATGGGATTAGTTGCACTAAGTTAGAAACACCCATAACTATACTTTCTGCGGGGGGAACGATAGTAGTAACCCATACCAAACAAAAACAAGTCATCATGATCAATAAGTGCGCGTTTGACGCAGACCTGTTCATCTTACCGATGAAGGACATTGATGTCATTCTTGGTATGAACTGGTTAGAAGCTAATGGAGCATTGATCGATTGTGTGAACAAGACGGTATCTCTGAAAAGCACCGATGGAAGTAGAATGATCTACCAAGGAGACAAGCATACACAGATCGAAGTTGAGCTACAGCTGAACAGCACGAAGGAGGTGAAATTGGAAGCTATACCTGTAGTAAATGAATTCCAGGATGTGTTTTCTACGGAATTACTGTAGGATAACGTTGCATAGAAAATAAAAAATTTCCTACCGCGAACACGCAATCCAAGCCAAGATGCAATCTAGAAGACGGTAGCAACGAGGGGGTATCGAGTCTCACCCTTGAAGAGATTCCAAAGCCTACAAGAGGAGGCTCTTGTTGCTGCGGTAGACGTTCACTTGCCGCTTGCAAAAGCGCGTAGAAGATCTTGATCACGATCGGTTCCGGCGCCACGAACGGGCAGCACCTCCGTACTCGGTCACACGTTCGGTTGTTGATGAAGACGACGTCCACCTCCCGTTCCAGCGGGCAGCGGAAGTAGTAGCTCCTCTTGAATCTGACAGCATGACGGTGTGGTGTCGGTGGTGGTGGAGAACTTCGGCGGAGCTTCGCTAAAGCTACGCAAAAGATATGGAGGAGAGGGGGGCGGCTAGGGTTTGGGAGGGGGTGGCCGGCCACTTCAATGGGGCGGCCAGCTTGTGGTCTTGGGGTGGCCGGCCCCCTCCCTTGGCCCCTCATTATATAGGTGGAGCCCCAAGTGTTGGACTCCAAGTCTTCGAATAAGACCCGAAACCAAAACCTTCCATATGGAGGGGAAACCTAGCCAAGCTAGGACTCCCACTAGAGGTGGGAGTTCCACCTCCCATATGGGGGGGTGGCCGGCCCCCTAAGGGGGAGTCCACTTGGGACTCCTCCCCCACTAGGGTTGGCCGGCCATGGAGGTGGAGTCCCATGTGGACTCCACCTTCCTTGGTGGTTTCTTCCGGACTTTTCTAGAACCTTCTAGAACCTTCCATAGAACCTTCCGCGACATTTTAATTCACATAAAATGACATCCTATATATGAATCTTATTCTCCGGACCATTCCGGAACTCCTCGTGATGTCCGGGATCTCATCCGGGACTCCGAACAAATATTCGAACTCCATTCCATATTCAAGTACTACCATTTCAACATCCAACTTTAAGTGTGTCACCCTACAGTTCGTGAACTATGCGGACATGGTTGAGTACTCACTCCGACCAATAACCAATAGCGGGATCTGGAGATCCATAATGGCTCCCACATATTCAACGATGACTTTAGTGATCGAATGAACCATACACATATAATACCAATTCCCTTTGTCATGCGATATTTTACTTGTCCGAGGTTTGATCTTCGGTATCACTCTATACCTTGTTCAACCTCGTCTCCTGACAAGTACTCTTTACTCGTACTGTGGTATGTGGTCTCTTATGAACTCATTCATATGCTTGCAAGACATTAGACGACATTCCACCGAGAGGGCCCGAGTATATCTATCCGTCATCGGGATGGACAAATCCCACTGTTGATCCATATGCCTCAACTCATACTTTCCGGATACTTAATCCCACCTTTATAGCCACCCATTTACGCAGTGGTGTTTGGTGTAATCAAAGTACCTTTCCGGTATAAGTGATTTACATGATCTCATGGTCATAAGGACTAGGTAACTATGTATCGAAAGCTTATAGCAAATAACTTAATGACGAGATCTTATGCTACGCTTAATTGGGTGTGTCCATTACATCATTCATATAATGATATAACCTTGTTATTAATAACATCCAATGTTCATGATTATGAAACTAATCATCCTTTAATCAACAAGCTAGTTTAAGAGGCATACTAGGGACTTCTTGTTGTCTACATATCACACATGTACTAATGTTTCGGTTAATACAATTATAGCATGATATATAAACATTTATCATAAACATAAAGATATAAATAATAACCACTTTATTATTGCCTCTAGGGCATATCTCCTTCAGTCTCCCACTTGCACTAGAGTCAATAATCTAGATTACATTGTAATATACCTAACACCCATGGCATTACGTGTTGGTCATGCTTTGCCCTAGGGAGAGCTTTAGTCAACGGATCTGCTACATTCAGATCAGTGTGTACTTTGCAAATCTTTACTTCTCCATCTTCGATGTATTCGCGAATCGAGTGGTAACGCAGCTTGATATGCTTCAGCCTCTTGTGTGACCTTGGCTCTTGTGCATTGGCGATGGCACCCATGTTATCACAGTAAATGATTAATGGGTCCAATGCACTAGGAACCACACCGAGCTCTACAATGAACCTCTTCATCCATACCGCTTCTGATGAAGCCTCTGAAGCCGCTATGTACTCTGATTCTGTTGAAGACTTCGCCACCATGCACTGCTTTGAGCTTGCCCAGCTTACTGCAGCACCATTCAATATAAACACGTACCCAGATTGTGACTTAGAGTCATCAGGATCAGTGTTCCAACTTGCATCGGTGTAACCACTTACAACGAGCTCTTGGTCACCTCCATAACAAAGAAACATATCCTTAGTTCTTTTTAAGTACTTCAGGATATTCTTGACCGCTGTCCAGTGTTCCATTCCTGGATCACTTTGATATCTGCTAGTCAAACTAACAGCATGTGCTATATCAGGTCTAGTACATAGCATGGCATACATGATAGATCCTATTGCCGAGGCATAGGGGATTTTACTCATCCTTTCTCTTTCTTCTGCCGTAGCCGGTCCTTGAGTCTTACTCAAGACTTTGCCTGGTAACATAGGTAAGAACCCTTTCTTACTTTCGTCCATTCTAAACTTTTTTAGAATCTTGTCCAGATATGTACTCTGTGATAGCCCTATTAGGCGTCTTGATCTATCTCTATAAATCTTGATGCCTAATATATACGATGCTTCACCAAGGTCTTTCATTGAAAAACTATATTCAAATAACCTTTAACACTGCTTAATAGTTCTATATCATTCCCGATCAACAATATGTCATCTACACATAATATCAGGAATGCTACAGAGCTCCCACTCACTTTCTTGTAAATACAGGCCTCTCCATGACACTGTATAAACCCGAAGTCTTTGATCACCTTATCAAAGCGTCGGTTCCAACTTCTTGATGCTTGCTTCAGTCCATAGATTGAACGCTGAAGTTTGCATACTTTGTCAGCATTTTTAGGATCGACAAAACCTTTGGGTTGTACCATATACAACTCTTCCTCAATGTCTCCATTAAGGAACGCCGTTTTGACATCCATCTGCCAAATCTCATAATCGAAAAATGCAGCTATTGCTAACAAAATCCTTACAGATTTTAGCTTCGCTACAGGTGAGAAAGTCTCATCGTAGTCAACTCCTTGAATTTGTCGGAAACCCTTTGCGACAAGTCGAGCTTTATAGACAGTAATATTACCATCAGCATCTGTTTTTCTCTTGAAGATCCATTTATTCTTGACAGCCTTTCGGCTATCAGGTAAGTCTACCAAAGTCCATACTTTGTTATCATACATGGATCCCATTTCGGATTTCATGGCTTCTTGCCATTTGTTGGAATCTGGGCTCATCATCGCTTCTTCATACGTTGCAGGGTCCTCATCATTGTTATCCACAATCATGACATTTAGACAAGGATCATACCAATCAGGAGTGGTACGTTCCCTTGTCGATCTGCGAGGTTCGGTAGTTTCCTCGTTCGAAGTTTCATGATCATTATCATTAGCTTCCTCTGTTGCCGGTGTAGGCGATCTTGGTACAACTTCCGATGCTGCGCTACTGCGATCAACGAGTATAGATTCATCAATCTCATCGAGTTCTACTTTTCTTCCAGTCACTTCTTTAGTGAGAAATTCTTTCTCAAGAAAGGTTCCGTTCTTAGCAACAAAGATTTTGCCTTCGGATTTGTGATAGAAAGTATACCCTATAGTTTCCTTAGGGTATCCTATGAAGACGCATTTCTCCGCTTTGGGTTCTAGCTTGTCCGGTTGTAACTTCTTTACATAGGCTTCGCAACCCCAAACTTACAGGAACGTGACTTAGGTTTCATATTAAACCATAATTCATACGGTGTCGTTTCTACGGATTTTGATGGTGCTCTATTTAAAGTGAATGCGGCTGTCTCTAATGCATAACTCCAAAATGATAACGGCAAATCAGTAAGAGACATCATAGAACGAACCATATCTAAGAGAGTTCGATTACGACGTTCGGACACACCGTTACGTTGAGGTGTTCCCGGCGGTGTCAATTGTGAAAGTATTCCGCATTTCTTTAAATGCATGCCAAACTCATAACTCAAATATTCACCTCCACAATCAGATCGTAGAAATTTGATCTTCTTGTTACGTTGATTTTCTACTTCACTTTGGAATTCCTTAAACTTCTCGAAAGTTTCGGATTTATGTTTCATGAAATAGATATACCCATATCTACTCAGATCATCTGTGAAGGTTAGAACATAACGATAACCACCGCGCGATGCTACGCTCATTGGTCCACATACATTGGTATGTATGATTTCCAATAAGTCAGTAGCTCGCTCCATCATACCAGAAAATGGAGTCTTTGTCATTTTTCCCATTAGACATGCTTCGCATCTATCAAGTGACTCAAAGTCAAGTGATTCAAGTAATCCATCAGTATGGAGTTTCTTCATGCGTTTCACTCCAATATGACCAAGATGACAGTGCCACATATAAGTAGAATTATCATTCAATTTAATTCGCTTAGCATCAATGTTATGTATATGCGTATCACTACTATCGAGATCTAACAGAAATAAGCCATTCTTTTGTGGTGCTCGACCATAAAAGATATTATTCATAAAAATAGAACAACCATTATTCTCAGACTTGAATGAATAACCGTCTTGCATTAAACAAGATCCAGATATAATGTTCATGCTCAACGCGGGTACAAAATAACAATTATTTAGGCTTAAAACTAATCCCGAAGGTAGATGTAGAGGAAGTGTGCCGACAGCGATCACATCGACTTTGGATCCATTTCCAACGCGCATCGTCACTTCATCTTTCAGTAGTCTTCATTTATTCTTTAGTTCCTGTTTCGAGTTACAGATATGAGCAACCGAACCAGTATCAAATACCCAGGTACTAGAACGAGAACCAGTGAGATAAACATCTATAACATGTATATCAGATATACCTTCTTTCTTCTTCTTGACAAGGCCGCTCTTTAGATGAGCCAGATACTTGGAGTAATTACGCTTCCAGTGTCCCTTCTCCTTGCAGTAATAGCACTCAGCATCAGGCTTAGGGCCGTTCTTAGGTTTCATAGGAGGCGTGGCAGCTTTCTTGCCACCCTTCTTGAATTTTCCCTTAGACTTGCCCTGTTTCTTGAAACTCGGTGGTCTTGTTGACCATCAACACTTGGTGCTCTTTCTTGATCTCAATCTCAGCAGCTTTTAGCATGCCAAAGAGTTCAGGTAACTCCTTGTTCATGTTCTGCATATTGTAGTTCATCACAAAGTTCTTGTAACTTGGTGGCAGTGATTGAAGGACACGATTAATCCCCAGTCTGTTAGGAATCACTATTCCCAAGTTACTGAGTTTCTTCGCATGTCCGGTCATGGCGAGCATGTGCTCACTAACGGAGCTGCCTTCTTCCATCATGCAGCTGAAGAATTGTTTCGATGCTTCATAGCATTCCACGGCCGCATGAGTCTCAAAAATAGCTTTCAGCTCTTTCATCAACTCATGAGGATCGTGGTGCTCAAAACGTTTTTGAAGATCGGATTCCGCATCGCACAGGATGGCACACCGAACTTGAGAGTACCGAATTTTCCGAGTCTCGTAAACAGCTTTTACTTCATCGGTTTCGGTTTACGGGGAGGGTCACCTAGCGGTGCATCAAGCACATATTGCAGATTTCCGCCAGAGAGGAAGATCCTCACATGACGGAACCAGTCGGTGAAGTTGCTACCGTTGCTCTTAAGTTTCTCTTTCTCTAGGAACTGATTAAAATTGATTGGGGACGCCATCTCTACAACATATATTTGCAAAAGTTTAGACTAAGTTTATGACAAATTGAGTTCAAATTTTAATTCAACATAATTAAAAATCTAGGTGAACTCCCACTCAAAACAATATCCCTCGCATTGTCTTAGTGATCACACGAACCAAATCCACCGCACCTATGTCCGATCATCACGAGACAAGGTGTGATTTCAATGGCGAACACTCAAAGTGTTCATCATATCAACCATATGATTCATGCTCTACCTTTCGGTATCACGTGTTCCGAGACCATGTCTGTACATGCTAGGCTCGTCAAGGCCACCTTAGTATCCGCATGTGCAAAACTGTCTTGCACCCGTTGTATGCACTTGTTGATTCTATCACACCCGATCATCACGAGATGCTTCGAAACGACAAGTCTTGGCAACGGTGCTACTAAGGATGAACACTTTATTATCTTGAGATTTTAGTGAGGGATCATCTTATAATGCTACCGTCGCGATCTAAGCAAAATAAGATGCATAAAAGGATTAACATCACATGCAGTTCATATGTGATATGATATGGCCCTTTTGTCTTTGCGCCTTTGATCTTCATCTCCAAGGCACGGACATGATCTCTATCATCTTCGGGCATGATCTCCATCATCGTCGGCGTAGCGTCAAGGTCAATGGTGCCGTCTTCATGATTGTCCTCCATGTAGCAACTATTACAACTACTTTGAAATACTACTCAACATGAAATTTAAAGACAACCATAAGGCTCCTGCCGGTTGCCACAATACAATAATGATCATCTCATACATATTCATCATCACATTATGGCCATATCACATCACCAAACCCTGCAAAAACAAGTTAGACGTCTCTAATTTGGTTTGCATATTTTACGTGGTTTAGGGTTTTCGAGAGAGATCTAATCTACCTACGAACATGAACCACAACGTTGATACTAATGTTTTCAATAGAAGAGTAAATTGAATCTTCACTATAGTAGGAGAGACAGACACCCGCAAAGCCTCTTATGCAATACAAGTTGCATGTCGAACGAGGAACAAGTCTCATGAACGCGGTCATGTAAAGTTAGTCCGAGCCGCTTCATCCCACTATGCCACAAAGATGCAAAGTACTCAAACTAAAGATAACAAGAGCATCAACGCCCACAAAACCATTGTGTTCTACTCGTGCAACCATCTATGCATAGACACGGCTCTGATACCACTGTAGGATAACGTTGCATAGAAAACAAAAATTTTCCTACCGCGAACACGCAATCCAAGCCAAGATGCAATCTAGAAGACGGTAGCAACGAGGGGGTATCGAGTCTCACCCTTGAAGAGATTCTAAAGTCTACAAGAGGAGGCTCTTGTTGCTGCGGTAGATGTTCACTTGCCGCTTGCAAAAGCGCGTAGAAGATCTTGATCACGATCGGTTCCGGCGCCACGAACGGGCAGCACCTCCGTACTCGGTCACACGTTCGGTTGTTGATGAAGACGACGTCCACCTCCCGTTCCAGCGGGAAGCGGAAGTAGTAGCTCCTCTTGAATCTGACAGCACGACGGCGTGGTGTCAGTGGCGGTGGAGAACTCCGGCGGAGCTTCGCTAAAGCTACGCGGAAGATATGGAGGAGAGGGGGGCGGCTAGGGTTTGGGAGGGGGTGGCCGGCCACTTCAATGGGGCGGCCAGCTTGTGGTCTTGGGGTGGCCGGCCCCCTCCCTTGGCCCCTCATTATATAGGTGGAGCCCCAAGTGTTGGACTCCAAGTCTTCGAATAAGACCCGAAACCAAAACCTTCCATATGGAGGGGAAACCTAGCCAAGCTAGGACTCCCACTAGAGGTGGGAGTTCCACCTCCCATATGGGGGGGGGTGGCCGGCCCCCTAAGGGGGAGTCCACTTGGGACTCCTCCCCCACTAGGGTTGGCCGGCCATGGAGATGGAGTCCCATGTGGACTCCACCTTCCTTGGTGGTTTCTTCCGGACTTTTCTAGAACCTTCTAGAACCTTCCATAGAACCTTCCGCGACATTTTAATTCACATAAAATGACATCCTATATATGAATCTTATTCTCCGGACCATTCCGGAACTCCTCGTGATGTCCGGGATCTCATCCGGGACTCCGAACAAATATTCGAACTCCATTCCATATTCAAGTACTACCATTTCAACATCCAACTTTAAGTGTGTCACCCTACGGTTCGTGAACTATGCGGACATGGTTGAGTACTCACTCCGACCAATAACCAATAGCGGGATCTGGAGATCCATAATGGCTCCCACATATTCAACGATGACTTTAGTGATCGAATGAACCATACATATATAATACCAATTCCCTTTGTCACGCGATATTTTACTTGTCCGAGGTTTGATCTTCGGTATCACTCTATACCTTGTTCAACCTCGTCTCCTGACAAGTACTCTTTACTCGTACTGTGGTATGTGGTCTCTTATGAACTCATTCATATGCTTGCAAGACATTAGATGACATTCCACCGAGAGGACCCAGAGTATATCTATCCGTCATCGGGATGGACAAATCCCACTGTTGATCCATATGCCTCAACTCATACTTTCCGGATACTTAATCCCACCTTCATAGCCACCCATTTACGCAGTGGTGTTTGGTGTAATCAAAGTACCTTTCTGGTATAAGTGATTTACATGATCTCATGGTCATAAGGACTAGGTAACTATGTATCGAAAGCTTATAGCAAATAACTTAATGACGAGATCTTATGCTACGCTTAATTGGGTGAGTCCATTACATCATTCATATAATGATATAACCTTGTTATTAATAACATCCAATGTTCATGATTATGAAACTAATCATCCTTTAATCAACAAGCTAGTTTAAGAGGCATACTAGGGACTTCTTGTTGTCTACATATCACACATGTACTAATGTTTCGGTTAATACAATTATAGCATGATATATAAACATTTATCATAAACATAAAGATATAAATAATAACCACTTTATTATTGTCTCTAGGGCATATCTCCTTCAATTACCTGGTATGCCACCAGATAGGGAGATATAATTCACTATTGACCTAATTCCAGGAACAGCTCCGATTGCTAAAGCACCATATAAAATGGGGCCAAAGGAGTTGAAAGAACTTAAGGAGCAATTGGATGACTTGGAACAAAAAGGATTTATTCAAGAGAGTGTTTCACCATGGGGATCACCTGTGATCTTCGTGGATAAAAGAGATGGAGGAAGAAGGATGTGCGGAGATTACAGGAATTTGAACAATGTCACAATCAAGAACAAGTATCCACTTCCAAGAATACAAGATCTATTCGATCAAGTTAGAGGCGCGAGAGTCTTTTCCAAAATTGATCTAAGATCCGGTTATCATCAGATAAAGATCAAGAAGGAAGACATTCCGAAAACTGCCTTTGTTTCAAGGTATGGACATCATGAATACCTTGTAGTGCTTTTTGGATTAACCAATGCCCCAGCAATTTTCATGAATCTCATGAATAAGATTTTCATGCCATATCTAGACAAGTTTGTCATCGTATTCATTGATGATATCTTGATCTATTCTAAAGACAAAGCCGAACATGCTGAACATCTGAGGTTAGTGTTGCAAACACTAAGAGAACATCAACTCTATGCCAAATTTAGCAAGTGTGAATTTTGGTTGGATCAAGTGGAATTTATTGGTCATGTCATCAGCAAAGATGGAATAGCTGTTAATCCGAGCAAGGTAGCAGCAGTTTTAGAATGGGAAGCACCCAAGACTGTCAAGGAAATCCGAGGATTCCTAGGAATGGCAGGATATTATCGGAGATTCATTGAAGGATTCTCCAAGATAGCAGGACCAATGACGAAGCTGTTAAGAAAGAACACACCATTTGTGTGGTCCGAGGAGTGTGAAAAGAGTTTCCAAACTCTAAAAGAGAAACTTACCACAGCACCGGTGTTAGCAGTTCCGGAAGTTGGCAAGGATTACACCGTGTACTGTGACGCATCCAAGCATGGATTGGGCTGCGTACTCATGCAAGATCGGAAAGTGATATCTTATGGATCGAGGCAACTCAGACCTCATGAAGTAAACTATCCAACACATGACTTGGAATTAGCAGCAGTTGTATTTGCACTCAAAACTTGGAGATATTTTCTCTATGGAGCCAAGTGTGAGCTCTATACAGATCATAAGAGTCTCAAATACTTCTTTACTCAGAAGGAACTCAACATGAGGCAGAAAAGATGGCTAGAATTAATCAAGGATTATGATTTGACCATCAATTACACTCCAGGAAAGGCCAATGTTGTAGCAGATGCCTTAAGTAGGAAGAGCACTGGCGGAGTAGAACAAGAGTTATCACCGGAGTTGAGGAAGGAAATAAGTCAAGCCTAGATACAACTTTGGGAGAAAGAAGCTCATGAAATACTATCGGCTTTACAAGTAGCCGATGAGCTAAATGTCAACCTGAAGAATGAGATAATGATGGGTCAGCTGGACGATCCATTCATCGTGGAGGAGATGAGAAGAATAGATGAGGGAAGACCATCAGAATTTCACCGCGGAGAATCGGGATCATTATGGTTCCAGAAGAGAATTTGTGTTCCGGATATTGCTGAAATCAAGGAAGTAATACTCCGGGAAGCCCATCAAACACCATACTCCATACATCCGGGAAGTACAAAGATGTACATGGATCTAAAGGAGCTATTTTGGTGGAACAACATGAAGAGAGAGATAGCACAATATGTGGCGGAATGCCATACCTGCCAAAGAGTGAAGGCTGAACATCAGAGTCCGGCAGGGAAGTTACAACCTTTACCCATTCCAGAATGGAAATGGGAGGAGATAGGAATGGATTTCATCACCGGACTACCCATGACCAATAAAAAGAAGGACATGATATGGGTAATCGTGGACCGGTTGACGAAGAGTGCACACTTCTTAGCGGTAAATCAGCAGGACAAAGGAGAGAAACTCATCGATCTTTACATCAAAGAGATCGTGAGTAAACATCGAGTGCCCAAGAAGATCGTGTCGGATCGAGGATCCGTGTTCACGTCAGCATTTTGGAAGCAAGTACACGAAGCTTTAGGATCCAAGTTGGACTATAGCACCGCCTATCATCCCCAGACAGGTGGACAAACAGAGAGAACTAACCAGATCCTAGAGGATATGCTCAGGGCTTGTGCCTTAGACTTCGGAGGATCATGGGAAGAACATTTACCACTAGCAGAGTTTTCATACAACAACAGCTATCAAAGTAGCATCAAGATGGCACCGTTCGAAGCTCTGTATGGAAGAAAGTGTAGATCACTGATATGTTGGTATGAAGCCGGAGCAAGCAAAGAGTTCAACCCTGATTATGTCAAGGAAAAGCAACAAATTATTGACATTATCAGGGATAGGCTCAAGATAGCCCAGAGCCGACAGAAGAGTTATGCCGATCAAAAGAGGAGAACATGGGAGCCACAAGTTGGAGACATGGTATATCTCAAGGTGAGCCCGATGAAAGGACTGCAGAGATTTGGAGTAAAAGGAAAGTTAAGCCCTAGGTACATCGGACCTTTCAAGATTCTGAGTCAAAACCGAGGGTTAGCCTTTGAATTGAAACTACCGGGAAGGTTATCTCAGGTTCACAACGTATTCCATGTGTCGCAACTCAGAAAGTGTTTAAAGACCCCAGATGAACCAGTATCACATGAAGAGCTCGAGTTACAACCAGATTTGACCTACATCGAGAAGCCAGCGAAGATTCTCGAGGAGAACTGGAAACAACTCAGGAATCGAACCATAAAATATTGCAAGATACAATGGAAGCATCATCCCGAGAGGGAAGCCACCTGGGAAAAGGAGGAAGACCTGAGGAAAACATACCCCGAACTTTTCAGGTATTACAACCACAACTTCGGGACGAAGTTTTCTTTAAGGAGGAAAGGCTGTAATGTCCCAGGTTTAGAGACAATCGAGGGGTAGATTTTAGAAAGGGATGTGCATTGCATTGTAATTTACGGGGAAATTTCGCGCTTTTAAAACAAAACTGCACCGAAGGGGGACAGGTTTCTCTCTTGACACCTTACAGGGTTAGGGTTTCGAGAGTGCGATGAACTTGTTCTTACTTATCTAAATTAGGGTTTTGAGAAGAGAGAAGTGATATTGCATTGAAATCTTAAGTTGCATGATTGAATTACAAGTTAAGTTGTATGATTGAATTCAAACCAAATTTGAATTTGAATTTCAAATTCAAACAACAAATGGTTATCACATAATTCAAACTTGAGATGATTTATTAAACAATTATCATTAATCAAGAATATGAATAATAAAACACTTAGACAAAGCTCATTAGAGAGAAACTTGAGCTTTATTGAGATTCACACAAAATACAATGTCAATTACAATATCCAGAATTGAAATATGAATTTACAACACATTACAAGAATTGAAGAAATAGAAAAAGAAAAAGGAAAATTACAAGGAATTTAAATGACCTAAACTACATTGTGATCTTCATGAATTCTTTGATCAAGAGGATCTTGAGTTGCATCTTGATCATCTTCTTGATTCCTGCACACACACATAACAATCAGAACATTAAGCCAAGTGGCAAAGCCACTTGGCAGGTTAGCAAATATTACATAGAGTGGATATGACCAAGCTGCCGAGCTGATCCATCCCACCAGCCCAAGTCCCAAGCCACACACACACAGGCAGCACACAAGGCCTGCTGCATGTGTAACAACACACAAGGCCAGGGGGAGTCACCAAAACAGCCGAGCGATCTTTGTCGACCAGGAGAGCAAGTAGAGGACCAGATATAAGCTTTTCACCAGCAAACTTGCTTCATTCATCGACAAGGCACCAGAGTAAGTAACCAGTAGCAAGAACAGCAAACCAAGAACACAAGAACAGGAAGAACAGCTTCACTGTTCAACCTGCTCAAGAATACCACTGACTCAAATCAAGCATCACAAGCCAGCAGGAGGAGCAGGGCAAGCACCAAGTCATTGCTGAAGCAAACCCTCTACACCAACCCTATTTCTAGGAGCTGGAGTGAGGTATACACATCATCATGAACAAACCAAATGGTTTTGTTCATAAATTGCACAGGCATGATCACAAGCACACAAAGGGTGGGGTAACCCTGTTTTGATCATCATTTGGTCAGAGACCAAGTGAAACCTGGAAGAAATGGCAAGGACCAGGGATCAATCAAGCCTATACCCATGGTTATGCCAACCAGAATAGTGGTAGCATCATCCAAATGGAAACAGGAAAGAAAACAATCCCAAAGACTTATCCAAGTACAACCAGATCACACTAGTCCTTCTAAGACCATCAGAATATAGACATTTATATGTCTATTTTCATTTCAACATCAATTATACTGGAAGCCCATATGACTACCAGTAATATTGCACAGTAGCTTACAGAAGGGGTAGGAGCAACCTTTACTAGCACATCAAGCATTGCTAGGGTCACAACAACTACCTAGCCACAAAGAAAAGCCACAAGAGAAGCATATCATCACTCCAAGGAGTTCATGCATCACAGGAGGTGCCAACACATGTTGGTTTCCATCCAGATAGGGCATAGGATGCACCAGATCACTACTGCATCAAGTAGATCATGTCTATTGTCAGAAATAGGAAGCCAAGCTTCACTGACAAGCATAGGTAAATAAAAACCACACACCAGGCCACTGCATCATTACCCAGATGGGTTCAGAGTGAGCTAGGGTACCCAACCACTATTGGCATCCCTCTAGCTTCACTTAATCAGTCTAGATGATCATTATTGCTCAGCAGTTCACATCAATTATCCACTCAATCAACAAAGGCAACACAGATAATTGATATCAATAAGTAAATCATGAAACAGACACTTGCAAATGATCCAGTGGATCACTGCAAGCAACAGCAAACACTGAATTAGGCAGAGCCTACACTAGCACATGTGCATGTGTCACACAGACACCAGAATTAGCTCCAGATAGGCACAGACAGAAGCATAACCATTAACCAACAAGCAACTGTTAATCATATGCTCACCAGAGCTTACTAACACTTGATACAGATGGCTATAAGCAAGCATAGCACCAGAAATGAGCCAGCTACTGAAGAATTACACCCAAGTCTTAACTGAATAAACAGATACTGAAGTAATAATCATATGATTGTATCTAGTAGCACATCAAAGGCTTGATGAACCACTAGATCTTGCTAAACAAATAAAGCACATATCACTAATCACTGAATCATACAGTTAAGCCAACAGTAATGCTCAATTGAGCATGCTCATGAATTTGAGCACAAGGAACATCACACCATTGCTCTGGCACTTGCAAAATTGCAAGTAATACACACAGAACTCAAGCCAGAGAAGTATTCATGAACACACTTGATATCTAACAAGCTTATTAACAAGAACAGAGGCACAGAGGTAGAGCTAGACAAGGAATGCAATCATAACCAGCACTCAAAACTAGAACTTCTTGCACAGAGATAAGGCAGGGCTTCACACAAAGAAGCAAAGACATCAAAGCATAAGCAAGACAAAGAAAGACACGCAGACAAAGAAAGAATAAGAAGCAGCGAAGCACGGCCACAGAGCAGCATAAGCACAAGGAACAGCAAGCAATGGCCAGAGCTAGAGGATGAAGAGAAGAGCAGGCAAGAAGGAGAGAGAGGAGGGGATTAATGGAGCGTGTACCTGGAGCAGAGCACCGGCGTGCCATGGCGGCACGGCGGCACAGGCCACCACGGCAGCGCCAAGCCGCGCCTGGCCTGGCGTCACCGAGCAAGGGCGCTCCAGCACCGCCACGACGCCTGGATCGACGGCGGGCGACAAAGCACCACAGATCACCACGGCCGTGCCGCAGAGGCGTTGGGGACGAACGGAGGCGGCGGTGAAACACAGATCAGCGCGGACCGAACGGTGCGCCATCGTGCGGCCGTTCGAGTGCGACCAATCTCGCCGGCGGCGATGGCCGGAGCTGGCCGGAGAAATTCGGCGAAGGGGCGGCGACGCGCGGGTAGCCAGAGCTCAGGGATTAGGGTTCGCGAGGGAGAGAGAGGGGAAGTGAGGGCGACCGAGTGGGCCGGACCAGGCCAACTGGGTTGAGCCCAACCCACTCGGGTTCACCCTGACAGGTGGGCCCGAGGGCAATTTGGGCATTTCCAAAATACCATTTAAGTGAGGATTTGAAAGAATTTTATAAAATAGAATATGGCTCTAAAAAAATAATTAAAAATATGAAAATCAATCAGCATAAAATTCTCTATCCAAATAAAATATCAAAGAGAATTTTTGAAGATAATTAAGAATAAGTCCTAATTTGATGATTTAAACAATGATTTAAATCACACATATTATTTTCAATAAAGAAAATAAGTCCATTAATGTAATTGGACTATAAAAACACCTTGACAATATTTCAAGGTTGTATTTACCCTAAATAGAGAATCTCCAAATTATTCTTAGTAAATACCTCTCACATAAAATGATAAGACATCGGAAAGGGGGGAACAAACCCTAAAAATGGTAAGCATGCATAATTGCTTCTTTAACCATTGCCCTTATCGGACAATGATGCTCAGAAACAGAGGACAAGGGTCAGTCCACACCATCCAACTGCAAAACTTTGCAGTGTTCAGGCAAGTTCATCGCTTGCTCATATCATTTGAGTATTTCTATCAAATTACTTGCAAAGTATTATGGTTATCACTATTGCATAAAAACCAAAACCACTACTTTCATAACTATGAACATGACTATGTGGTGGGCAATGGAACCATGGATTTTGTTGATATGGTGGAGGTTCCATTGCAAGGGTTTATATCCATCTAGGATTAAACAACAAATGTCGCCAGTGATTCTTGTGCCGTAATAATCGTGTTAACCATAAGATCTGGAGTGGGACGGAATAGTCAATCGTATTTCCACCTCTTGTACATCAACGGATGCGCTTGCCGTAGATACTTGTATCCTGAGGGACAAGCGGTAGGCTGGGGAAGCCTAAAGTCCCCACGGTAATGCGGTCTATGATGGATTGTAAGATGTCCGGAACGGTCTATCCATGATTGATAGGGGAGGGCATATGAAATTGTTCGGAACGGTCTACCTTAACCGGTATAGGGGAGAACAAATGCCTGGAACGGTCTCACCATGGATATAGGGGAAGACAGTCTTACAAAAGGGTGGGTGTGCGTGGTAGCGGAGGAATATGATTGGCTATGACCTTATACCGGGCCTCACACCATAGGAAGTGTGTTCGGGAGAGCTACCCGGTTGGCACCAAGGTTAAGATCTCTTATGGGTAAAGCAACACACCTCTGCAGAGTGTAAAGAACTGTGACCTGTCACTCCCTGTTCCGGGATATGGAACTGCGAACGCGGCCGGAAAGGAGCTCCATGAAGTTCTAGTAAACCGGTGAAGGCTGACGGACATAGCTCTTTGGAATAAAAGCAATCTCTTGAAGAAATGTTTATCAAAACTTGCATTGGTATTAGACTTTCTGGTCTAATATCGTAGCTAGTGCATTAAACACCTCTTATCTATAATGAACTTGTTGAGTACGCTCGTACTCATCCCAATCTTAAATCCCTTGCTTAGATTGTATGAATCGTCTGGAGGAGGACTACGACCACACTGAAGGAGCCGATATCATCGGCTATGAAGAACCAGACCTCTCTGGAGGTGTTGAAGGCGTAGACTATCTCATAGTCTACGGAACCGGGGAGGCTTCCGGAGGAGATCAAGCCTAGAACATCAAGTAGTAGTAGTAGCTGAGCAGCCCGAACTCTTAGTATTTAGCTGCTCGAGAGAATAAATGTACAACTTAATGAGACATCTATATTGTAAGCTAAGTTGGGTTCGCCTCGAACCCAGGAGTATTCCTCTTAGGACCCAAGAGGAGCTCCGAGACGATATGTGTATGATATTTGTAATATTAAATGAATGAGTTATGGACCTGCTATGTTCTGTTGTACTACTCTGAGGGATGTAATATTTGCGGAATGGTACTTCGTGAATGTTATATCAACGACTGGCATACTACAACATGCAGTGGTATGCAGGGTCACCACAATCATGCCCGTTGATGATGGAGATCATGTTCGTGCTTTGGATATGAAGATCGAAGGCGCAAAGACTAAAGGGCCATATCATATCACATATGAATTGCATGTGATGTTAATCCTTTATGCATCTTATTTGCTTAGAACGCGATGGTAGCATTATAAGATGATCCCTCATATTAATATCAAGATAATAAAGTGTTCTCCCCTCGTATGCACCGTTGATATAGTTCGTCGTTTCGAAGCATCTCGTGATGATCGGATGTGATAGACTCAACGTTCACATACAACGGGTGTAAGCCATGTTGCACACGCGGAATACTTGGGTTTTCTTGACGAGCCTAGCATGTACAGACATGGCCTCGGGACAACGGAAACCGAAAGGTTGAACACGAGTCATATGGATGATATGATCAACATGTTGATGTTCACCATTGAAGCTACATCATCTCACGTGATGATCGGTTTTGGTGTAGTGGATTTGGATCGTGTACCACTTAACAACTATGAGGGATGTTGTATTAAGTGGGAGTTCATTAGTAATTAGATTAAAACATGAACTAATTATCATGAACATAGTCTGAGTAGTATTTTGAATTAATTTTGTAGTATTGGCATCCGTTTTTCTACCATGCGCTAGTCTTGTAATTGAGATAGAAATACTGTTAAGTCTGGCAAGAAACTTTACGGATTGGTACCGTATTGTTAAAGAATCAAGAAATGTTTAAGTCCTATTGCAAACTTTTAGTAAACCTCACATTGTTGATTCAAAGAGCTATGGTTTCAATTAGTACCTAAAGTCATCTTGTCTCCGTGAAACTTGAAGTTCAAATCTGTTTGAAAAGTAAGGAGCTGAAAATTTAGTTTTCAGAAATAATCAAGGTATGAGATATATGCAAGGATGGCAATGGGCAGGG
This sequence comes from Lolium perenne, assembly GCF_019359855.2. Lineage (NCBI taxonomy): Eukaryota > Viridiplantae > Streptophyta > Magnoliopsida > Poales > Poaceae > Lolium > Lolium perenne. The sequence goes on from NC_067245.2 coordinate 319,658,239, forward strand.
TATGGGCAGGGTAGAGCAATACCATACCCATACCCATATAATCGATGGGTACAAACTTCTACCCATACCCATGCCCATGGGTATAAAAGTTTACCCATACCCATACCCGACGGGTACCCGTACCCATTGGGTACCCGGTGGGTAGCTAAATTATACACAAGTCACTCGCAATTTTACATTTAACAATAACAAATTTTATTAAAAAATGAATTATCTCAACTCGATAACAAGTAGTTTAGTACATAACAATTAAAAAATATGAAAATCTCATTCTCATATAGTAACTCATAAGTAAATAGAAGTAGACGTGTCACGTAAGAAATTGACAATAAACGGGCAGGGTATGGGTATACCCGCAGGTACAAAGCTATACCCATGCCCTACCCATGACTTAACGGGTAGGGTATGGGTACTACCCATGGGTATGAAAGTGTACCCATACCCTGCCCATGCGGGTACGGTACCCGCGGGTACCCGTACCCGTGGGTAAAATTGCCATCCTTAGATATATGTGATATCTAAGACCTTATTGCAAGATGATAGAATATAATTTGGTGAGACTACATAAACTCATAAGTTTTACGGGAATGTACGAAGGTTGAAGACGCAAGGCATCCCAATCCTCCAACTATTGGGGCACTAACGATATTCGCATATCCATGAAGTAATCATCCTTAGTATGCACCGTTGCTAAGACTCGTCGTTTCTAAGCATCTTGTGATGATCGGGTGTTATAGATTCTACGTGTGCATACAACGGGTGCAAGCCAGATTTGCACATGCGAATACTAAGGTTAAACTTTATGAGCATAGCATGTACAGACATGGTCTCAGAAAGTCGTCATGAATTGATGAATAAAATTATGAGTGAAATTGTTCATCATATTACAAAGTTACTAATAGTGAAATCTAGAACACTTGTCATATGATGATCAACTTCAAAGTAAGAACCTCAAAGTTATTGGTATTTGACCAACAAACCTAGAAGTTATTGAAGGTGAAGTGTTTTCTGAATAATGAGGAAAGCTGAAAGAGAAATTACAAAATATATTTTGGCAGAAAGAAAAGAAAATACTAGAAAGTCTAGCTCAGGTGTATATAAATGATATACATGTTATGGTTGTATTCCTAGTTAGGTCACACAATGAAATTCGCAATACAAGAATACAATGGCCTAAGTGACTGACAAGGAATATGATAGGAATGCACGTCTGGAACAAAAATAAAGTGTTATTATGTCCGTCGTTGGCATTCTATCTAGCCCTTATAATTTATAATAAAGAACTTAATAATTGTTATTTTGATCTGGTCAAATGAAAACAATGAGTTCAAATTATGACATTACTCCATGTACGATGGATAAGTTATTATAAATCTTAATGGTGAAACACACACACATAAAACTGACGCTAAAATGCCATAAGGCAAAATGATTTGAATTCCACTTATTTGTGGAACCGCCATTTAGGTCATGTTAGAAAGGAACGCATGAAGGAACTCCATGCAAATGGATTTTTGGAGTCATTTGATTTTTGAATCGTTTGGCGCTTGCAAATCTTTTCTAAAGAGAATGACTAAAATATTGTTCATAGGCCAATAGTTGAACGGGCAACTAACTTCGTGAAAACATACATGATGATATATGTGGTTCACTGGGCATAGTTATGTGCGGGAGATTCTTCTACTTCATGAAAACTTCCAACAATGAATTGAGTATATATATGTGGATATATTCGATAAGGAAGAAGTTTGAAACATTTGAATGGATTCAAATAAATTTTAGCATGAAGTGGAAATCATCGTAATAGAAAAGTCAAATATCTATGGTTGGATCATTGGAAAAATATTTGAATTACGAGTTTTAGCGAACATCTAAGAGAGTTATGAAAATTGTTCTACAACTCACATTTCTTGGGGTATCATAGTGATGATATAGTATCCGAGAGATGTATCCAAACCTTGTTGTGTCAATGATGAGATAAAATATTAATGCCATTATATTTTTGTGGATTATGCTTTAGAGACTACCGCTTTTACACTAAATAGAGCATCATCATGATCCGTTGAAATGACATCATACAAGTTATGGCATGGGTATAAACCCTAATAGTCTTTTCTTTAAATTTTGGTCTAAGAGTTTACAACCAAAATCGGATGAATGTCTTTGTTGGTTATTCCAGAGATTTGATTGGAAATTCTACCCACGAGACAAAGACAAAAGTGTTTGTCAATGTTTCTTATTTCCAAGAAATTGTTTCTAGCAAAGTATTTGAGTGGGAGGACAATAGAACTTGATAAGGTGTATGAACCTGAGCATAATGATCAGAGTAGCGCAGCATCGGAATTGGTTCCGGAAGCGGCCACGACGATCATGGCTCCCATGACTACAAAGTGTTTTAGCCATGGAGATCGAAGTACATATTGAACCTTGTAGGTATGGTTTACTTTGTGATCAAATAAATGATTTATGGACAAAGGATTGATTTTGAACAATGATAAACCAACTACAAACAAAGAAGTTATGATGGGCCCTGACTCCGTTAAAATGGCCATACGCCATGAAATCCAAGATAGATGAATACTTTTTTAAAGTAAATGGATCTATGAAATTAATTGACTTGGATGTAATATCCTTGAAGAAGCTTGACTTGTCAAAAAATTGTTTACGACAAAGTTCAAAGAGTTGACTACGATAAGATTAGATCTTCCGTAGCAATGCTTATAGTCTATGTGGATTATTCTAGTAATCGCTACATATTTCTTTTATGAGATATGCTAGTAGGATGGCAAAATACATTACTTAACAGAAGTGTGTATTAAAGGTGTATACAAGATACAACTAATTGTTTTGCTAGTCCATGGAATACTAGATAGGTATACAAACTTCAATTGGATGAAGTGAGTATCGCGGAGTTGGAATCTTCACCGGATGAAATAGTCAAAGAGTTTTTTGATTTCATCAGAAACGATGAAGATGCTTGCATTTGCAAGAAATTAAGTGGGAGCGCTGAGACATATTTATAATACTTATGTAGATGACATATAGTTGGTTATAAATGATGTAATACTTGATTAAAAAGATTTCATTGAGAAATTAACTTCAATGAAAGGATATGGACTGAAACATATTTAGTGTCAAGATCTATGAAGATAGATTGAAACACATAATAAGTTTAAGTCAAAGTACATAGAATGGATATTGAAGTAGTTCAATATAGAATTATTAAGAAAATGTTCTTGTCATGCGAAGGTTTAACAAGACTTGAGTGTAATTGACACTCGATGAGTAAAAACACATGAGTGATTTTAGATCACGAATAATATGTACAAAATCAGATGTCCTATGCTCTAAAAAGTTAGGAGCATATACCACAATGATTCATGTGATGATCATTGGACAAACAGTAAGAATGTCCTTGTGTGCTTTAGAAGAACCAATGATATATATATAGTTTTATATGGGGTAATGATAAACAAATCGTTGTAAGGTGTTACACCGATATTAGTTTGATCACATATAAAAATAAAATTTCAATCTCAGTTAGGCTAAGTGTTGAATAAAAGGTAGCACAATGAGCTAGAAGATGTCTATGCTAGATTTGGATGAATTCTAAATATTGTGACGGATTCTACAAATGAAGGCAGAGTATGTCATTGTTTTGACAATAACTGAGGATATTAAGTCAAGAGATTCTTTGAGAACTTGGTGTAGTTCCGATAGTGTCAGAACTTTGAAGCTATATTGTGTGTGACAATATTAGTGACATATTTCAGACCGCGGGATTAAGGTTCCACCAGATGACCAAACATATTTAAGGCCGACTCATTTGGAAAATGAGTGATGCGTTGAGACGCAAAAGAATTGCAAAATACATACGTTTCTGAGCAGGTCAGATCCGTTGACTAAAACTTCTCCTATGAGCAAAACATGATAAAGCACCGGAAAGGCCAAGGTGTTAT